>NC_092335.1:690577142-690903214 GCF_046630445.1 Rutidosis leptorrhynchoides
CATGGTAGAAGTTAAAATTGATTAGTCATACATGACATAATCAATAGTGGAATCCCATGCTAGTTCCTATTGGTATATACCCATAGTAAGTACGTTTTGCAGCTGTGTATAATACGGGTAAGAATACGACTAGAATTCTTGATGAAAGAAAAGAATGGGAAAGTAACTGTAACCATTTTCATTAAGTATGAGTGTTTTGATATATGTCTTGAAGTCTTCCAAAAGTATTTTAATACATCTAAATACACTACATGTATATACATTTTAACCGAGTCGTTAAGTCATCGTTAGTCGTTACATGTAAGTGTTGTTTTGAAACCTTTAAGTTAACGATCTCAATTAATGTTGTTAACCCATTGTTTATTATATCTAATGAGATGTTAAATTATTATATTATCATGATATTATGATATATTAATATATCTTAATATGATATATATATACATTTAAATGTCGTTACAACGATAATCGTTACATATATGTCTCGTTTCGAAATCCTTAAGTTAGTAGTCTTGTTTATATGTATATAACTCATTGTTAATATACTTATGGAGATACTTACTTATCATAATCTCATGTTAACCATATGTATATCCATATATATATCGTCATGTCATTTTTACAAGTTTTAACGTTCGTGAATCGCCGGTCAACTTGGGTGGTCAATTGTCTATATGAAACATATTTCAATTAATCAAGTCTTAACAAGTTTGATTGCTTAACATGTTGGAAACATTTAATCATGTAAATATCAATCTCAATTAATATATATAAACATGGAAAAGTTCGGGTCACTACAGTACCTACCCGTTAAATAAATTTCGTCCCGAAATTTTAAGCTGTTGAAGGTGTTGACGAATCTTCTGGAAATAGATGCGGGTATTTCTTCTTCATCTGATCTTCACGCTCCCAGGTGAACTCGGGTCCTCTACGAGCATTCCATCGAACCTTAACAATTGGTATCTTGTTTTGCTTAAGTCTTTTAACCTCACGATCCATTATTTCGACGGGTTCTTCGATGAATTGGAGTTTTTCGTTGATTTGGATTTCATCTAACGGAATAGTGAGATCTTCTTTAGCAAAACATTTCTTCAAATTCGAGACGTGGAAAGTGTTATGTACAGCCGCGAGTTGTTGAGGTAACTCAAGTCGGTAAGCTACTGGTCCGACACGATCAATAATCTTGAATGGTCCAATGTACCTTGGATTTAATTTCCCTCGTTTACCAAATCGAACAACGCCTTTCCAAGGTGCAACTTTAAGCATGACCATCTCTCCAATTTCAAATTCTATATCTTTTCTTTTAATGTCAGCGTAGCTCTTTTGTCGACTTTGGGCGGTTTTCAACCGTTGTTGAATTTGGATGATCTTCTCGGTAGTTTCTTGTATAATCTCCGGACCCGTAATCTATCTATCCCCCACTTCACTCCAACAAATCGGAGACCTGCACTTTCTACCAAAAAGTGCTTCAAACGGCGCCATCTCAATGCTTGAATGGTAGCTGTTGTTGTAGGAAAATTCTGCTAACGGTAGATGTCGATCCCAACTGTTTCCGAAATCAATAACACATGCTCGTAGCATGTCTTCAAGCGTTTGTATCGTCCTTTTGCTCTGCCCATCAGTTTGTGGATGATAGGCAGTACTCATGTCTAGACGAGTTCCTAATGCTTGCTGTAATGTCTGCCAGAATCTTGAAATAAATCTGCCATCCCTATCAGAGATAATAGAGATTGGTATTCCATGTCTGGAGACGACTTCCTTCAAATACAGTCGTGCTAACTTCTCCATCTTGTCATCTTCTCTTATTGGCAGGAAGTGTGCTGATTTGGTGAGACGATCAACTAATACCCAAATAGTATCAAAACCACTTGCAGTCCTTGGCAATTTAGTGATGAAATCCATGGTAATGTTTTCCCATTTCCATTCTGGGATTTCGGGTTGTTGAAGTAGACCTGATGGTTTCTGATGCTCAGCTTTGACCTTAGAACACGTCAAACATTCTCCTACGTATTTAGCAACATCGGCTTTCATACCCGGCCACCAAAAATGTTTCTTGAGATCCTTGTACATCTTCCCCGTTCCAGGATGTATTGAGTATCTGGTTTTATGAGCTTCTCTAAGTACCATTTCTCTCATATCTCCAAATTTTGGTACCCAAATCCTTTCAGCCCTATACCGGGTTCCGTCTTCCCGAATATTAAGATGCTGCTCCGATCCTTTGGGTATTTCATCCTTTAAATTTCCTTCTTTTAAAACTCCTTGTTGCGCCTCCTTTATTTGAGTAGTAAGGTTATTATGAATCATTATATTCATAGATTTTACTCGAATGGGTTCTCTGTCCTTCCTGCTCAAGGCATCGGCTACCACATTTGCCTTCCCCGGGTGGTAACGAATCTCAAAGTCGTAATCATTCAACAATTCAATCCACCTACGTTGCCTCATATTCAGTTGTTTCTGATTAAATATGTGTTGAAGACTTTTGTGGTCGGTATATATAATACTTTTGACCCCATATAAGTAGTGCCTCCAAGTCTTTAATGCAAAAACAACCGCGCCTAATTCCAAATCATGCGTCGTATAATTTTGCTCGTGAATCTTCAATTGTCTAGTCGCATAAGCAATCACCTTCGTTCGTTGCATTAATACACAACCGAGACCTTGCTTTGATGCGTCACAATAAATCACAAAATCTTCATTCCCTTCAGGCAATGACAATATAGGTGCCGTAGTTAGCTTTTTCTTCAATAACTGAAACGCTTTCTCTTGTTCATCCTTCCATTCAAATTTCTTCCCTTTATGCGTTAATGCAGTCAAGGGTTTTGCTATTCTGGAAAAGTCTTGGATGAACCTTCTGTAGTAACCAGCTAGTCCTAAAAACTGGCGTATGTGTTTCGGAGTTTTCGGGGTTTCCCACTTTTCAACAGTTTCTATCTTTGCCGGATCCACCTTAATACCTTTTTTGTTCACTATGTGACCGAGGAATTGAACTTCTTCCAACCAAAATGCACACTTTGAAAATTTAGCGTACAATTCTTCCTTCCTCAATACTTCTAACACCTTTCTCAAATGTTGACCGTGTTCTTGGTCATTCTTTGAGTAAATAAGTATGTCATCAATGAAAACAATGACAAACTTGTCAAGGTATGGTCCACACACTCAGTTCATAAGGTCCATGAACACAGCTGGTGCATTAGTTAAACCAAATGGCATGACCATAAATTCGTAATGACCGTAACGTGTTCTGAAAGCAGTCTTTGGAATATCATCTTCTTTCACCCGCATTTGATGATACCCGGAACGTAAGTCAATCTTTGAATAAACAGACGAGCCTTGTAGTTGATCAAATAAGTCGTCAATTCTCGGTAGTGGGTAGCAGTTCTTGATGGTAAGTTTGTTCAACTCTCGGTAGTCGATACACAACCTGAATGTACCATCTTTCTTCTTGACAAACAAAACAGGAGCTCCCCACGGTGATGTGCTTGGTCGAATGAAACCATGCTCTAAATGTTCTTGTAATTGGCTTTGCAGTTCTTTCATCTCGCTGGGTGCGAGTCTGTAAGGAGCACGAGCTATTGGTGCAGCTCCTGGTACAAGATCTATTTGAAATTCAACGGATCGATGTGGGGGTAATCCCGGTAATTCTTTCGGAAATACATCGGGAAATTCTTTTGCGACGGGAACATCATTGATGCTCTTTTCTTCAGTTTGTACTTTCTCGACGTGTGCTAGAACAGCATAGCAACCTTTTCTTATTAGTTTTTGTGCCTTCAAATTACTAATAAGATGTAGCTTCGTGTTGCCCTTTTCTCCGTACACCATTAAGGGTTTTCCTTTTTCTCGTATAATGCGAATTGCATTTTTGTAACAAACGATCTCTGCTTTCACTTCTTTCAACCAGTCCATACCGATTATCACATCAAAACTCCCTAACTCTACTAGTATCAAGTCAATCTTAAATGTTTCGCTAACCAGTTTAATTTCTCGATTCCGACATATATTATCTGCTGAAATTAATTTACCATTTGCTAATTCGAGTAAAAATTTACTATCCAAAGGCGTCAATGGACAACTTAATTTAGCACAAAAATCTCTACTCATATAGCTTCTATCCGCACCCAAATCAAATAAAACGTAAGCAGATTTATTGTCAATAAGAAACGTACCCGTAACAAGCTCCGGGTCTTCCTGTGCCTCTGTCGCATTAATATTGAAAACTCTTCCGCGGCCTTGTCTATTCGTGTTCTCCTGGTTCGAGCAATTTCTAATAATGTGGCCCGGTTTTCCACATTTATAACAAACTACATTGGCATAACTTGCTCCGACACTACTTGCTCCGCCATTACTCGTTCTGACACTATTTGTTCCTTTCGATCTATTAACCCCTGGTCCGTAGACCTCACACTTCGCCGCGCTATGACCATTTCTTTTACACTTGTTGCAAAATTTGGTGCAGAACCCCGAGTGATACTTTTCACACCTTTGGCATAGCTGCTTCTGATTGTTGTTGTTGTTGCGGTTATTATTGTTGTTGGGATGATTGTTGTAGTTGCTGTTGTTGTTGTTGTTGTTGTTGTTGTTGTTGTTGTTGTTGTTGTTGTTGTTGGGCCGTTTGTTGTAGTTGCGATTGATGTTGCGATTGATGTTGCGATTGTTGGGATAATTGTTGCGATTATTGTTGTAATTGCTGTTGTTGTTGTATTGGTGATTCTTATCACCGTTTTCCTCCCACTTTCTTTTGACTTGCTTCACATTAGTCTCTTCAGCAGTCTGTTCTTTAATTCTTTCTTCAATCTGGTTCACTAGTTTGTGAGCCATTCTACATGCCTGTTGTATGGAGGCGGGCTCGTGTGAACTTATATCTTCTTGGATTCTTTCCGGTAATCCTTTCACAAACGCGTCGATCTTCTCTTCCTCATCTTCGAATGCTCCCGGACACAATAGGCACAATTTTGTGAATCGTCTTTCGTACGTGGTAATATCAAATCCTTGGGTTCGTAACCCTCTAAGTTCTGTCTTGAGCTTATTGACCTCGGTTCTGGGACGGTACTTCTCGTTCATCAAGTGCTTGAATGCTGACCACGGTAGTGCGTACGCATCGTCTTGTCCCACTTGCTCTAGATAGGTATTCTACTATGTTAACGCAGAACCTGTGAAGGTATGCGTAGCGTACTTTACTTTGTCCTCTTCAGTACACTTACTTATGGCAAACATCGATTCGACCTTCTCGGTCCACCGTTTCAATCCGATTGGTCCTTTGGTTCCATCAAATTCCAAAGGTTTGCAGGCAGTGAATTCTTTGTAGGTGCATCCTACACGATTTCCTGTACTGCTAGATCCAAGGTTATTGTTGGTATGTAGCGCAGCCTGTACTGCGGCTATGTTTGAAGCTAGAAAAGTACGGAATTCCTCTTCATTCATATTCACGGTGTGTCGAGTAGTCGGTGCCATTTCCTTCAAAATAGTCAAATGGAACAAGTTAATCATACAGAATATTAAGAGTAGTTAATAGTATTTCGTAGCATAGTATGAACTCATTTATAAAAGCTTTTTCTTCATATTAGCGTTTTATAAGTTTAAATTCGGGTAGTACCTACCCGTTAAGTTCATACTTAGTAGCTAATATACAATTCAACTACTACAATTCTATATGAAAAACTGATTATAATAATATTTCGCGTTCAAACTTTTATACAATATTTTACAAACTTACAATACCGCTTATTTTACATAAAGCATGAAATATAGCACACAATAACTTTGATACAAGATAGTTGTGAAGATAATTCTAGCTAGTACACAAGTCGTTCAGCAAAGGCAATAAAGACACGTAATTCATACGTCCAGAAACAAGTCATGCATTCTGGTTTTACTAGGACTACTTCCCATCCTTGGTCTTGTGGAACATAACCGTTATGGCCGTTGATAAGACAACGTGTTGTAACGTCGTCAAAGGGACGAGGGTTACGTAATGTCCAACAGTCCCGTAACAATCTAAAAATCTCATTTCTTACCCCAATTACCGACTCCGTCACTTGTGGGAACGTTTTGTTTAATAGTTGTAGGCCGATGTTCTTGTTCTCACTTTGGTGAGAAGCGAACATTACTAATTCATAAGCATAACATGCTTCTTTATGTTGCATGTTAGCCGCTTTTTCTAAATCACGAAGTCCAATATTCGGATATATTGAGTCAAAATAATTTCTTAACCCATTGCGTAAAATAGCATTTGGGTTCCCCGCAATATATGCGTCAAAGTAAACACATCGTAACTTATGGATTTCCCAATGTGATATCCCCCATCTTTCGAACGAAAGCCTTTTATAAACCAAGGCATTCTTGGAACGTTCTTCGAATGTCTTACAAACTGATCTCGCCTTAAATAGTTGTGCCGAAGAATTCTGACCGACTCTAGACAAGATTTCATCAATCATGTCTCCGGGTAGGTCTCTTAAAATATTGGGTTGTCTATCCATTTTGTGTTTTTATACTGTAAAATAGACAAGAGTTAGATTCATAAAAAAAATACTTATTAATACAAGCAATTTTTACATATATCATAAAGCATAAGCACACTATATTACATATATTACACCACACGAATACAACTATCTTATTCCGACTCGCTTGTTTCTTCTTCTTCGGTTTTGGTTCGTTTTGCCAAGTTTTTAGGGATATATGATGTTCCCCTAATACGAACCGTCGTTTTCCACATTGGTTTAGAAAAACCTGGTGGTTTAGAGGTTCCCGGGTCATTGTTACAACTTAAGGACTTCGGGGGTTGACGATACATATAAAGTTCATCGGGGATGGAATTAGATTTCTCTATTTTTATGCCCTTTCCCTTATTATTTTCTTTTGCCTTTTTAAATTCAGTTGGGGTAATTTCTATAACATCATCGAAATTCTCGTCGGAATCCGATTCATCGGAGAATTGGTAATCCTCCCAATATTTTGCTTCCTTGGCGAAAACACCATTGACCATAATTAACCTTGGTCGGTTGGTTGAGGATTTTCTTTTACTTAACCGTTTTATTATTTCCCCCACCGGTTCTATTTCTTCATCCGGTTCCGATTCTTCTTCCGGTTCCGATTCTTCTTCTGGTTCCGACTCTTCTTCCGGTTCCTCTTCGGGAACTTGTGAATCAGTCCACGAATCATTCCAATTTACATTTGACTCTTCATTATTATTAGGTGAGTCAATGGGACTTGTTCTAGAGGTAGACATCTATCACATAATATCAAACGCGTTAAGAGATTAATATATCATATAATATTCCCATGTTAAAAATATATAGTTTCCAACAAAATTTGTTAAGCAATCATTTTTCAAGTAAACACGGTCGAAGTCCAGACTCACTAATGCATCCTAACAAACTCGATAAGACACACTAATGCAAAATTCTGGTTCTCTAAGACCAACGCTCGGATACCAACTGAAATGTCCCATTCTTATTGATTAAAAACGTTCCATATTAATTGATTTCGTTGCGAGGTTTTGACCTCTATATGAGACGTTTTTCAAAGACTGCATTCATTTTTAAAACAAACCATAACCTTTATTTTATAAATGAAGGTTTAAAAAGCTTTACGTAGATTATCAAATAATGATAATCTAAAATATCCTGTTTACACACGACCATTACATAATGGTTTACAATACAAATATGTTACATCGAAATCAGTTTCTTGAATGCAGTTTTTACACAATATCATACAAACATGGACTCCAAATCTTGTCCTTATTTTAGTATGCAACAGCGGAAGCTCTTAATATTCACCTGAGAATAAACATGCTTTAAACGTCAACAAAAATGTTGGTGAGTTATAGGTTTAACCTATATATATCAAATCGTAACAATAGACCACAAGATTTCATATTTCAATACACATCCCATACATAGAGATAAAAATCATTCATATGGTGAACACCTGGTAACCGACATTAACAAGATGCATATATAAGAATATCCCCATCATTCCGGGACACCCTTCGGATATGATATAAATTTCGAAGTACTAAAGCATCCGGTACTTTGGATGGGGTTTGTTAGGCCCAATAGATCTATCTTTAGGATTCGCGTCAATTAGGGTGTCTGTTCCCTAATTCTTAGATTACCAGACTTAATAAAAAGGGGCATATTCGATTTCGATAATTCAACCATAGAATGTAGTTTCACGTACTTGTGTCTATTTTGTAAATCATTTATAAAACCTGCATGTATTCTCATCCCAAAATATTAGATTTTAAAAGTGGGACTATAACTCACTTTCACAGATTTTTACTTCGTCGAGAAGTAAGACTTGGCCACTGTTGATTCACGAACCTATAACAATATATACATATATATTAAAGTATGTTCAAAATATATTTACAACACTTTTAATATATTTTGATGTTTTAAGTTTATTAAGTCAGCTGTCCTCGTTAGTAACCTACAACTAGTTGTCCACAGTTAGATGTACAGAAATAAATCGATAAATATTATCTTGAATCAATCCACGACCCAGTGTATACGTATCTCAGTATTGATCACAACTCAAACTATATATATTTTGGAATCAACCTCAACCCTGTATAGCTAACTCCAACATTCACATATAGAGTGTCTATGGTTGTTCCGAAATATATATAGATGTGTCGACATGATAGGTCGAAACATTGTATACGTGTCTATGGTATCTCAAGATTACATAATATACAATACAAGTTGATTAAGTTATGGTTGGAATAGATTTGTTACCAATTTTCACGTAGCTAAAATGAGAAAAATTATCCAATCTTGTTTTACCCATAACTTCTTCATTTTAAATCCGTTTTGAGTGAATCAAATTGCTATGGTTTCATATTGAACTCTATTTTATGAATCTAAACAGAAAAAGTATAGGTTTATAGTCGAAAAAATAAGTTACAAGTCGTTTTTGTAAAGGTAGTCATTTCAGTCGAAAGAACGACGTCTAGATGACCATTTTAGAAAACATACTTCCACTTTGAGTTTAACCATAATTTTTGGATATAGTTTCATGTTCATAATAAAAATCATTTTCTCAAAATAACAACTTTTAAATCAAAGTTTATCATAGTTTTTAATTAACTAACCCAAAACAACCCGCGGTGTTACTACGACGGCGTAAATCCGGTTTTACGGTGTTTTTCGTGTTTCCAGGTTTTAAATCATTAAGTTAGCATATCATATAGATATAGAACATGTGTTTAGTTAATTTTAAAAGTCAAGTTAGAAGGATTAACTTTTGTTTGCGAACAAGTTTAGAATTAACTAAACTATGTTCTAGTGATTACGAGTTTAAACCTTCGAATAAGATAGTTTTATATATATGAATCGAATGATGTTATGAACATAATTACTACCTCAAGTTTAGTAGGTAAACCTACTGGAAGTGACAAGAAATGATCTAGCTTCAAAGGATCTTGGATGGCTTGAAAGTTCTTGAAGTAGGATCATGACACAAAAACAAGTTCAAGTAAGATTTTTACTCGAATTAAGATAGTTTATAGTTATAGAAATTGAATCAAAGTTTGAATATGAATATTACCTTGAATAAGAAAGATAACCTACTGTATATAACAAAGGTTTCTTGATCTTAGATGATTACTTGGAATGGATTAGAAAGCTTGGAAGTAAATTAGTAAACTTGAAGGGGTTTTTGAAGTGTTCTTGAAGTGTTCTTCCTATGATGATTATAACTTGATTCTTGAAGTGATTTTTGATGAAGATGATGATTAACTACTGGAAAAATACGTTCATAATAGTGTGTGTGTGTTGAGAGAGAATTAGAAAGAGAATTGGAAGTGAAATGGAGTGAATGATGAGTGGTAATTGGTGAGTGGTGAGTGGGGTTAAAAGGAGTTCTAGTTAGTTGACTAGCTCATGGTAGAAGTTAAAATTGATTAGTCATACATGACATAATCAAGAGTGGAATCCCATGCTAGTTCCTATTGGTATATACCCATAGTAAGTACGTTTTGCAGCTGTGTATAATACGGGTAAGAATACGACTAGAATTCTTGATGAAAGAAAAGAATGGGAAAGTAACTGTAACCATTTTCATTAAGTATTAGTGTTTTGATATATGTCTTGAAGTCTTCCAAAAGTATTTTAATACATCTAAATACACTACATGTATATACATTTTAACTGAGTCGTTAAGTCATCGTTAGTCGTTACATGTAAGTGTTGTTTTGAAACCTTTAAGTTAACGATCTCAATTAATGTTGTTAACCCATTGTTTATTATATCTAATGAGATGTTAAATTATTATATTATCATGATATTATGATATATTAATATATCTTAATATGATATATATATACATTTAAATGTCGTTACAACGATAATCGTTACATATATGTCTCGTTTCGAAATCCTTAAGTTAGTAGTCTTGTTTATATGTATATAACTCATTGTTAATATACTTATGGAGATACTTACTTATCATAATCTCATGTTAACCATATGTATATCCATATATATATCGTCATGTCATTTTTACAAGTTTTAACGTTCGTGAATCGCCGGTCAACTTGGGTGGTCAATTGTCTATATGAAACATATTTCAATTAATCAAGTCTTAACAAGTTTGATTGCTTAACATGTTGGAAACATTTAATCATGTAAATATCAATCTCAATTAATATATATAAACATGGAAAAGTTCGGGTCACTACATTACACGTGTATACTATCTCGTTTTCGCGCAATTTTATCGACGAACTACAATATGATTGTTATGCTCACATCGAGGAGGAAACTTCTCTCGCCTTACACTCGTATTTCCATTTAAGGAAATCTTTATTCTAAATTCTCAATGGAGAGAGAGACTCTTCACATTATACTAGTATTCACCACGAGGGAGAATAGTCCTAACGAACGTTTTCGAAAACCGATAAATCTTCCGCGGCGCGAAATTCTTGAGAAACAGAAACTTGTTCCAACAAACGTTTTCAGGTCCTAACAAGCTTGTTTAAATATATCTTAAATAACTGTACCTCGTTTCGGATCGAGATCCTCCTTTCACTTCTAAATTTCGGGGTGCCTTACAAAAAGCCTCGGGACCACGTTTAGACATGAGTACAACACATCAACCACAACCCGAAGGACCAAACAAACATACGATTCAAACCTCGGAAACCATAATACGAGTTTGTGTTATCGATTTCAAATTTACTTGGGAACAGCCTTTGCCTTTAACTGAATTCTCTTACAACGATAGTTATCATTCAAGTCTTAACGTCACACCTTTTCGAAACTTTATATGGCCGCAATTGTCGTTCTCTTAATTGTTGAACCGAAGTAAATGATAATCAAACCACCGGACCCGAACTCATTCATGAAATAACCGTTAAAATCATTCAAATTCAAGAAAGGCTCGAGACGGCCCGTAGTCGCCAAAGGAGCTATACTGATGTTAGACGTAAACCTTTCGAATTCCAAGTGGGTAACCGTGTAACGTTAAAAGTCGCACCTTGAGAAGGTGTAATCCATTTCGGGAAACATAAAAAGCTATATTTTTGCGATATTTTGATCCTTTTGAAATCTTGGGGCGTATTGGACCCGTTGCTTACTGTTTTGAATTCCCAACTCAAACAAATTCCGCTCATCCTACATTCTGTGTATTAAACTTAAAGACGTGTCTTGCGAAACAAGAACTTGTTATTCCGTTCGATAAGCTTACTATCGATGACAAACTTCCCTTCCTAGGAGAACCGGTTGAAATATTGACTCGTGAAATCAAACTCTGAAACAACGAAAAATCCTGACCGTCAAAGTTCGTTGAAATGCCCAAGGAAGTACCTGCATTTATTCGTAGGATTGGCAACGCAAGATCTCAAGGAAGAAACAACGACTACTACTTCTAACTAAATTTCGGGACAAAATTTCTTTTAAGGTGTGGGTAATGTAACATCCCGCGTTTTTCCGTTAAATTTATTTTTAACACTGTCTTTTTTTTTTAATAATATCTTTCGTTATTTAAATTCGTAGTTTCTGTTGACTAACGTTCATAATATTCCCGTTATTTAATTATAACATCACTCGTTTACTCGAGCATTTTTAAAAATATTCGTTTGGTTAATTTCCGTACCCGCTTTGAAACTTGAGGGACCGAAGTTGCCAAGTGGGCAAAGAGGAGACTAGTGGTCAACTAGTCATCACCACCCACCTCCCACCTCATTTCTCTTTTCTCTCTTCTTACTTTCATTTTTCTTCCATTTCTTCATAATCATTCAATCATCATCTATTTCGGATCTAACAAGCAAATATCAAAACAAATTACATATTTGGAATCCTCTTTTCATCCTCTACATTTTGGTACCAATTTCATCACATTTGGGTAACATTTCTAAAACACTAGATTTCTCTAAATTCATTTTATATACTTGAAATGGTGTTAATTAGTGTCTATGGCTCAAGTCTAACATGAATATGTGTTTAGTTTGCTCGATTTGTTGTTTTAAGTAACTAGTTTGAACATTTGAAATGAGTGTGCTTAATCCTTGCTTTTGGTTGATTAAATATTGTTTAAATGTTAAAGTTCATGTATTAAATGTGTTACTAGCATCATTAGCTTCATTTTGATGTGTAGGTTGATTTAGAAAAGCTTCATTTACAAAATGATTGAATTCATGACTTTGATTAGGGTTTGATGAACTCTAAAATGAACTTTTGATGCTTTGAATGCCATGAAATGTTATTAGTTAGTGATTAGTTGTATTGTATGTTTCATTACCTTCAAAACGACGTATCGTATGTGTAAATTGGATTCCCGAATCTTAAAATGCGTTTTATGAACTTGAAACCTTGATTTTGAGCGTTTAATGATCATTTATTTAGGTTTTCATTGTTGTTAATGATGAAATTGATTGATGAAATGTGTTTAGTTGTATTCCTCTTTAAATTACCTTTCCAACGATATAAGATACGTGTTTTGAATGTTTACGGTTCATAAGTTACGTTTGTTTGAAGTTTGGTTCGAGCCTACACTTAAAACTGCCCAGCATTTTTTTCTAGTGTTAAGCCGCGGCGCGGCTCCTCTAGCCACGGCGCGGCTTAAAGCGTGGAAAGTGGGCTGTCCAAAATTTTCAATTTTCGTAAAATTCTACCTATGCTACGCAACTCCGATTGACATGAAACTTGGCCAACATGCTTATATATGACTTCTAAGCTTAGAAAAATTGTCCGAGACCCGACCCGAAAATGTTGACTTTTTCGTTGACTTTGACTAAAGTTTGACTTTTATTCAAACTTAACCAAACACTTATGCAATCGTTCTAATCTTATTTTATACTTGATTCTTGCATGAAACTTGACAACATGATTCACATGCTACATAATCGAGTCGTAACGAGCCATAGGATTAATTGAACACATTTCGCCCGACCTTGTGTCGTAACCGGTTAATTGATACAACTTACTTGTTTAGGTCGAGGCTAAGCAACTTTCATGCACACGTTTACTTTGTGAAGTACATTTATACTCGTGCACCCGAGGTGAGATCATAGTCCCATCTTTCAACAACTTTTATACTTTTAAATCATGGGATGAGAAACATATACAGTTTTATACTACATACTTTTATGCTTTGAACACAAGTACGATGAAACAAACATTCCACGGCGAGTTAGAACAAAAATCCTCACTTCGATTATCATTAGTTACACTTGCAGGGTGTAAGCGAGAACTTATATTGTGTGGCCATACGGGTTTGACAAACCCTCATTTCGGACGGTTCGCTACCGTTTGCGGATGAAATATATTTTCGAGAAACAGTGTATGTTCTAACACTATTGTGATGGGGTTCTATGGAAGGAAACGTTAAGTCTTGATAATTGGGTGCTCGCGAAACATACTTTTGGAATGCAAACGATTTGAATAATCAACTTGATGGAAATACTAAATCTTGTGGTTCAAAATATAACGTTTACAAATACACCTATGATTTCACCAACGTTTTTCGTTGACAGTTTTCTATATGTTTCTCAGGTTCATACTTGGCTACTTGATACATGCTTCCGCACACTTTGATTACTTGCTTGGGGTCAAGCATACATGCATACGCTAGTGATAGCACCTTTGGATTCAAACTTGTAGCATACATGCTTACGCTATTTATAGCAACCGTGTTTTAAACTAATTATGTCGCAAGTTATTTCATTTACACTTTATAACTTTTGTAAACTTAAACTTGTTGTCGAACCATTTGATAAACTAAACTTTGTAAGTCTTGCACGTTTCAAATGAATGCGACATAATTTTGGTCAAACGCGTCTCATATAGGGACTATGACCACGTAACGGGACCTAAGTTAACGGCGCCGTCAACGACGATTTTGTCGGGTCGTTACCACATCTATCTAGTCCATGTATTGTCTCTATTGGGCTCAGCCCATTTGTAATAGCTAGGGTTTGAGTCTTTATATTTGATGTATGTGCGTCTCATATGATTCAAGCAATAATACTCACCTCACTTAAATCTAACACTACATTCTTTTACACGACTCGTGAAACCTCTTTATTGCCTTCATTAGTTCCTATTTAATAATGACCCAAGATTTCTTGATGAACTTACAATTCGAACCATCTGATATCGACGCTTTTTAGCTTCTACATTCTTTGACGTACACGTACTGCCTCCCAAATGTCTTGTTCACTTAATGGTGCATCTAACCTCTTCAAATCATTTATAGAAATCTTGTCACT
Organism: Rutidosis leptorrhynchoides; assembly: GCF_046630445.1. Classification (NCBI taxonomy): domain Eukaryota; kingdom Viridiplantae; phylum Streptophyta; class Magnoliopsida; order Asterales; family Asteraceae; genus Rutidosis; species Rutidosis leptorrhynchoides. Next base: position 690,591,856 of record NC_092335.1, read on the forward strand.
CACTGATCGAGGAATGCTCTTGAACGCTAATGATCAAATGAAACTCGATTATGCTTCAAATTTACGATGACACCCACCACCACCCGAAAATTATAGACTACTACTTACTCCGTATTTACATTTATTAATGTTATTTTAATTGTAAGGTACTTTAAATTGTTAATTTAATATTATCATTAGTTTTTTTAAGGCAAACAAACATAGTATTATTGATGAAATATTGACATAACGCTAATATGATATTCTAGTTCTTTACATCTTGTCATGTGTTGTAAGATCACTCTCAACGATTGCGTGCTAGCAACTCTTATGGAGCTTCTTAGGAAGACACCAATAACACACCCTAGTTATCCTTTCCCATCTTTTCACTTGACATCCATTTCGTCTTTGTAAGCATGTTGCGTCATGGAAGGTGTTAAGTAAATGTTTGTAGTCATGACATTAACATCTGTATATTCACTTAAATCTAAATTCTATAATGTTATTTAGCGAGAGGTCGGAAGTTCGACTTCGCTGGGGTGCAACATTGCACTCAATGTTATCCCTTGACCTGAAGTATCCACTCATGTCGCCTTTCGCTTCGTGCAGGGGCAGCAGAGAGGGAGGGTTTTACCGGCCATGCCCTCGGTTTGGTCCGGGTTTCCTCCAGGACAGTAGTTGGGGGCGAGTTATGCAAATACGGAAGATGAACGCGTGGGTGGTTAAGTCCCCTGGGTGATCCCAAACTGATGTCAAAAAAAAAAAGACAATGCTTTACTCTTTCTTGTCTTTGTAGCAACTGTTGATGCTTTAGTCACATATGTATATGTGTATGTGTTGTCACTTTCAATTATTTTGGTATGTGATCTAAAAAAAGACCGATTCTTTAATTTATTATTTGGTTTTAATGTTGTAAAATTCAGAAAGGGATGATATAATTGTACCTTTTTAGACAACAATTTAGTGAGTTTCCAACACTTCGTTCTGTGGTTTTAAATTAAAACAAGAAAGAAAAAGGGAAAAGTTAAAGAGAATAGTAAAAAATAAAAATAAAAGAAAAAATTACGCCGTTGGTACATGTGGTTTGTTTAAATTTCTTGACAACACCTATACTTAATTTTTTGCATAGTTGGTACCTAAACTTTGCCCAACTTTCGTGGTTGGTATTAACCGTGTACTTGGTCAACAAGTCACCAACGTGACTTAAGGAGTAAGCTAGAGTATTTGTAGATAAAATTTGTTTCCTATTATATGTATTTGTCTCTATTTCATACTCCTTGTAACCATTATAAATAATTCAATGATAAACCCTTAAAGGGTGTGATTTAACCTTAATATGGTATCAGCCTAAATTTTTATTCGATCCTCACATTTACTTATACAGCCGCTTCTTTTCTCCATAACCATCGGTGGAAGATTACTTCTTTATAATATCCATTGATTTGTGGCACACTTTCAAGGCTTAAAGATTCATTCTTTATCACCGACTCATTACTCAACTCAAGTGCATATTAATTCTTTATTCTATTCAATCTTTAGTATTCTAATATTTTTGCATATCAATTGCACAGACTTTCAAGCCTTGCATATTACCGTCCATCTATAATTTTCGCATCTGTTTTTTTTTTCTTCTTCCACGGGTGTGTCTTCAAGGCATATTAATGTCTACTTCTCAAACAACTACTGATGGTACCCTTCCTCTCAACACTATCTTACATATGCTACCCATTAAACTCTCCTCCTCCAATTACTTGTTGTGGAGGCACCAAATAATTCCCCTTCTCTCTTATCAAAAATTAAAAGGTTACGTTGATGGGACTATCCTTCGACCCGGTGCCTCTACTGACTCAACCGATTCTTCTATTACATCGTCGGATTCTGTGTTACGAGTCAATAAGTATTCGTGTAACGTGCCAAGCACAAGAGTTTTGGGAACCCAACTTCAGAACAGAAAAACCAACATCAATGAACGAGTTAGTTAGACGCTCACCATTTAAATAGTATAAATACCAATTCCCTTTGTATAGATCACTAGCTTAGATTTGTATTGTGTGAAAACACATTTCCTCTCTCTAATTCTCTGTAATTGTGAACTGTCAATTGAATAACATCAATAAAAAGTTCATTTCGATTCAATTCCGAAGCTGATTCTTCCTTCGACGCTTCCAGGTTGTTTCGAGATCTTTCTCGATTCATTTGAATTCAGAAAGATCGTATCATTCTGCTGCTAGCGATGCTACTGCTCTTGCTACATGGCTCGATGGTGATCAACGAGCCACCCTGATTCTTCATGCTTCTCTTACCGAGGAATCGATGTCTGTTGTTGTCGGTTCCAAATCAGCTTGTGAGGTTTGGTCGTACAGTCACGACTCTACAGATCGGGTTCATACACTTCGTGACCAGCTGCATTCGTTACAAAAAGGTACGTCTACTGTTGCGGAATTTGTCAAAAAGTTTAAGGGTTTGTGTGATCAGTTAGCAGCTATATCTAAACCTGTCGATGAGCTCGATAAATTCCACTGGTTTCTTTGTGGCTTGGGACAATCGTTTGAAACCTTCTCTACTATGCATCGTACTGTTAAACCGAGAGCAACCTTACCCGATATTTTTGCTCAGGAAGAAAGTCACGAATTGTTTTTGTCTTCTATCCAACCTTCGGTTCCTGCACAAGCCGCTTTCACAGCTTCTTCTCGTGCATCATCTAACTATGCACGTAGTAGGGGACGAGGTCATTCTAATAATTATTCTGGCCGAGGTCATGGTCGTGGTCTCTCCAATTATACGCGCATACCACACTGTCAATTATGCCGTAACAATGGGCATTATGCTTCTGCTTGTCCCGAGTTATCTACATATGCAAGTCGCACTCCATCTATTGATGCTAATCTAGCACAAGCGTTTCACATGAATTGTCATGTTTCGAATGACTCTCCTGACTGGTATGTCGACTCGGGGGCCACAGCTCATATGACTCCATCTACATCTCATCTTGACTCATCTACTCCATACGCAGGTAACGAAAAGGTCACTATTGGGGATGGAACTACTTTGTCAATCTCCAATATTGGTTCCACTTCCTTTACTAAAGACATCAAATTATTAGATGTTCTTGTTGTTCCCTTGCTTACTAAAAATTTACTTTCTATTAGTAAATTGACCTATGATAATCCTGTTGATATATTATTTAATGACACTGCTTTCGTTATTCAGAATCGTTACACAAAGGCAATCCTCGCCACAGGACGACGTGATCATGACTTATATGTGCTTGAGAGAGGACAAAAGCCGTTTATTTCACATTTACATTCTAGCTCTTTACGTGGATCTTTTGAATTATGGCATAGTCGTTTAGGGCATGTTTCTTTTAATGTTATTTCTTTTTTAAATAAACAAGGTCGGTTATCTGTTTCATCTATATTACCGAAACCTGATTTATGTTCTTCTTGTCAATTGTCGAAAAGTAAACGTTTATCTTTTAATAATAATAATGAGAAACTGTGACGATCGCTCCAAATCTATATGGACGAACACGTCATTCATCGATTTCATTGCGAGGTATTTGACCTCTATATGATACGTTTTATAAACATTGCATTCTTTTAAAAAGGCACACCATAAATGAATATTAAATCAAAGGTTTTCGACATCTGATGATTTCTACATATAAACAATCACCTTATATAATAGTTTACAACAGTACTTCCGTTGACAATGCAGTCTAAATAAGGTACATGGTGATGAATTGGTGAATGCAACGTTTTCTTGAAAAATATGCCATGTAAGATTCCATGCACATAGCTTGTCTATCATATAAGCAAACAGCGGAAGACTTCTAGGAAACCTGAGAATAAACATGCTAACAAGTGTCAACACAAAGGTTGGTGAGTTCATAGTTTTAATGTTTCGTATAATCTGTATATAAAGGTGGATCACAAGATTTCAGTTGTTTTATCCAGAAACGTTTATCAAAATATTCTACGAAATTGAGCACCCTGGTAACTAAACTTAACGTATATATAATTTGTACCCTTTGTATAATCATCTTAACAATACACGTAAACCAACGTGTACGCTTCTCAAATAGCATACGTCCGTTAAAAGGCTAGTGCTCTAGCTCGGACGGGGATATCAAGCCCTATGGATCCATATACTACTACTCGCGCCCACCAGTTCTTATAACTGGCAGTTAACAGTTACCAAAGCTAAGGGATTTTCGGTTCAAACTCAGTGTAGAATTTAGTATGTACTTGTATCCATTGTGTTTAAAATAAATTGCATGTATTCTCAGCCCAAAAATATATATTGCAAAAGCAATTAAAAAGGGATCAATGAAACTCACCTTAGCAGCATATAAAGTCGTTCACCAAAATGTGATCGAAACTCGGATTACCAAATAACCGTAGATCTCAACCTAGAGAACATATGTTGGTCAATAAATGTCTATCAAGCTAGGTCAGGTCATAGTGTATAACAATCCTAATGCTCGAGATCGACATACAAAAGTTATCCAAAGTCGTTTCAAAAAGTCAATTTTGACAATAATTCAACAAAACGAGACGTGCCTTATATATGGATTCATTTACTTGCCTGGTAATATTCAAAAATCCAATTTATCATTCTTACAAACAAGTTTCAAAAGTAATTTCAATCAATGTCAATCATAATTCAGTTGATCATATCTTTTAATTCGTTCACCGAAATTACGCGATTTCTAAATGAAAAGTTATTGAATTTTCGCCAGCTTTCCAAAAACATGCATATCATATACCTTTTATCAGTAATATATGTATTTACTTCGTGATTCATCATAACTGTTTAACTACAAAATTTAGCGTACAATAATGTATAAATATATACACTCGAGCACTAGTATGTATACACTATTAATTTATAAAATATAAAATATAAATGCTTACGTATTAATATTGAGATTCAATATTGTAGAAAAGTACGTAGACGCAACAGAGATGATAAACACTAGATTTGATTCATAAATATACCCTCGAACATTACCCATAACCTCTTTGGCAATAACCCATAATTTCCTTAGCTCTAGCTTGCTCGAAAACCCGTTTCGAAATCATTTGGACATCCCTCCGTCGTGATATTATATATATATTATTATTTTTGTATCGTAAAAATAATAATACTAATACTATTAATAATAAGATTAATAATAATAATCTTAATATTAATAATAATAATAATAATAATAATAATTATAATAATTATAAATAATAAATTAAATAATTAACATAAGTAATATGGAGTAATATAAAGAGTGTGATAAAACTGAACCAGAATCGTGCAATTTATAGAACCTTTTCTGAAAAAGCACCCCATGCGATCGCATGAGATTTGTACTTCAAGGCCATGCGATCGCATGGCCCTCTGATCCAGCTCACAAACTTTTGTTTTCTTGTTTGTCGACATATTATTTAAATATATATATAATATATTTAATTTATATAATTAATTATATATTATATTAAATTCATGTGCATAGTTGACCTGTAATTTTCGTTCCGATGACTAGTACGTTGTTACTCGACTTATGTCCCGGTTTTGGTTTCTCGAATGTATTTTCGTACACTTAGAAAACTTGCATTTTACGTTTCGTGACATGTACCTTTGTCAAAATATAGCCTTAAATTATCCATAAACTATATCACTCAAAGTATATCTTAATCTTTCGAGTGTTTTGGTCATTTACTTCTATAAATCATTGTCTCGTTATTTATTAATATAATAGTAATTATCAAACGTTTCATAACCAAGTTAATATCTATTCTCAATATTTTTTAAACATGTTTTAAAATATACGTCGCAAGTTATTCATACAATTAATATTCCAACTTATCATATATATTCAAATAAATATTTAAACCAATAAGTTTAATGTACGGTATCAAACAATTAATACATTGTTACGTTTTTAAGTTATAGTGTGTATATATATATATATATATATATATATATATATATATATATATATATATATATATATATATATATATATATATATATATATATATGTGTTTCTATATACATATAATTGTTCGCGAATTGTCAAGAACAATCGAAAGGTATTTGAATATATGAAAGTAGTTCAAAAATTTTGAGATTTAGTTTTACAGACTTTGCTTATCGTGTCGGAAATGTTAATCATACAAAGATTAAGTTTAAATTTGGTCAGAAATTTTCGGGTCATCACAGTACCTACCCGTTAAAGAAATTTCGTCCCGAAATTTGAGTGAGGTCGTCATGACTAACAATAAAAATGTTTTCATGCCGTATATGAGTCGATAAATAGAGTTTTATCACTGTTTGAATAATATGGATAAAACAATCCAATTACTCGAAGCGTATGAGAGAAGTTATCATAATAGAGTGAAATGGAGATTCGTCTTATCTTTTGACGTAGTAATGATTGGTTTTCTGAATTTAAGGAATAGAAAATCTTCATAATAAGATTTGATTCTTCGAAATTTAAGGAAATTACGATTTCCTTTGATTAAATGCGTAATCTGCCTCGATTGTTATGTCTGATATTTCGCTACAAATTAACTACTTCCGTTTCATTATTTTCACCACTCCTACATCTTCTTCCTCATTTCATACTTCAAAAGATTGTGAAATGCTTCATCCAGTTCTGATTCTTGATATACTTTTAACTTTCATATCTGTCATTATTCTTTTTAATCTACCACCAGAGGAAGTTATTTTCTTCTACCATTACCTTGGGATTATTGTGTTTTTCATTCTCCCGTGTCTTTATATTAGTATACGCATTGATATACACGGTTTGTAATTTAGGGGTTGTTATAGGGCTTTATATTCTCCGCTATATTTCGGAGCGTCATGCTTCCGTTCTCTCTTCCTGACTTTAAGTCAAGCGAATAATGATCCAGAATTCGTAGGTATGAAGTTTTGGATAAACATAACTAATGTTCTAAGAAAGAGATTGTAATGGCACGATCTTGATTTGTCAAATTACCAGAATATCTGGAAAAGACCGAATCATCAAGAAATATATTTTCTTGATATATTTAGAGATTAGAATGTAAGAGTCGTGTAACATGGCACATGATGAGGGTGGAATCTGTGAACCTTTATCACGTTCCATTAGAAACTCAGCATGACTTACTGTAATATAATCACGTTGATCAAGTGTCATTACATTATACTAATTCATGCTTCCGTTCCCAACACTACTTCAAAACATTCATATTTTAAACTTGAAGGTTTCAGAATTTAGAAACTAAAATAGTTTCTTTTATGATGTAATACAGATAGCGCGAAGAGATGAATGATTTCAGATAAGAATAGTTATGAAGATATCTCCAGAAATATCGAGGATATTTATAATGAAAGATACGATGATATCTTAGAATTTATAATATTAGAGGATGATGCAGAAAATCTGTCTGTGCAGGTTTAGAATGAGGAGTAAGGTGTTTGCTAACGATTTTAGCAGACACTGAATCATTTGGATCCTTTGAAGATAGATTTCGTCCTTGTGATTTGTCCACAGCCTCCTTCATGGTTTGCTCAATCCGTTTTCCAGTTTCAAACCTTCTCTTTTTCTCAGCTTTACCACCATACTATTCTTTATCATCAAACTTTTAACTGTTAAGGTCGTTTACAGTTTTTGCTGCTTCATCAGCATTGTTCCAATTTCAGAGAACTAGTTCATAGTTTGGGATGTTTTTCAGAAACTTCACATTCGGAGTAAATAAGTCTAGGAGATAGACATTATACGTTTATATATAACTGTTGGCGTAGAATTGCTGCGAAATTCGAAATACTGATTGCTAATTCCCGGTAGTTGGTATGACAATTATCGTTAGAAGATGTAGATGAGTACATGATACGGTTTCAATGAGTATAAGGATTTTTCGGAAGGTCAAAGATCAATGAAGTTGTTGGTAAATTTACTGCTAATGTGGTGGAACATGAAAGGTTCCCCAGTAACAAAAACGTATATGCCAAAGTTACAAGTCTGAAAGGTCGTCGTTGACTGGTTGAACGGTTGATAATACTGGATACTTTTGGAAAGGAATTGCAAGGTTATTTTCAGTAATAACAATGCTAAAGGATCTTTCACATTTTTGAAGTCAAAGTATAGCTTTGAAAGATGTAGAGATCTAAGAATGATTTCACCCGTTAAATCTTGACTTGGATTCTGATCCGTCAATATCAGAATATGTAATTGAATTTGTATGGAAACGATTGTATATCGCTGTGAGCATAGTTAATAATTTTTGAATCAAAGTTGAAGAATGTACAGTGTAACATATTAATTGTGAACTTAAATATTTTCCGGGAATTACCTACCCGTTAAAGATTTCACAAGTAATATTTTGTACAAAAGAATTTTTATTACCGTCTTTATGAAAATATATGTATGTATATTTTCTTCAGATGTAATACAGATTTGATGAGTTAATATCATATTAAGCTCATTTGATTTTTGACTTGAATTAGAAATGAATAAAACATTAAAGATTTAATAATCTTTACGGAGTATTTCACTAATGTAATCAATACTCAGTTTTATTGATATTTTCTCAGTGAATCATGTTGGTGCTCATGGAACTCTTGCTAACTTCGCAAGGTACGAATGATGTTTTCTAGAAAGTTTCGAATACATCGAAGATGAAAGTATAAAATCAACCATATAATTGAATAATATACTTAGTTTATTATGAAATGGAATTCATTGAGTTGGAAAGAGAGATTGTAGTTAATGATGGTTAAGTCATTAACGAAGTATGTACATCATAGCATATTAGTAATATGAATTAACCGAGTAGTACCTACCAGTTAAGATTCACACGTAATAACTTGGTACGAAAAGATTTATTTTGATTTCAAAATTCATATATATTAAATATACATAAAATTTCTTCAGGGGAAATGAGTTAATACTTCATCGGTTATTGTTGCTGGTATTTCTTGGTAACTACGGTGCGTATGACGTTGATGCTCGTGGAACAGATTGTGAAGTTGAGGTTTGCGATGCGGATGTTGTTGGTGGTGGTAATGGTACTGTTGGTGTTGTTGTCGGTGGTACTGTTGATGCCGGTGATGCTGCTGGTGCTTGTAACCTTTGCACCATATTCTCCAAAGCCACTACCCGAGCGCGAAGCTCGTTGACTTCTTCTACTACACCGGGATGATTGGCGGTTCGGACGAGCGGATGAATAAGATCCAGAATTTGAGATAGTATATGGTCATGACGAGATACTCTGGAAATGAGAGAGAAAATGGTGTCTCGAACAGGTTCGCCGGTAAGTGCTTCAGGTTCTTCGTCAAGAGGGCAATGTGGTGGATGGAAGGGATCGCCTTCTTCTTGTCTCCAATAATTAAGTAAGCTACGAACCCATCCCCAATTAATCCAGAATAGATGATGGCTAATTGGTTGATCCATTCCAGTTACGCTGTCTTCGGAATTCAGGTGAATATCCATATCGGAATAACTGTCAGAGTTTAAGGAATTTGAACTAGATACAGGATCCATCTTGTATAATTAGGGAGATGATTTTTGATATGAATTAGATTATAGAATTTAGTTTGGTATTCTTCAATACATAATTTACATATGTATATATAATACCAAATTCCATAAATCACGGAGAAATTTTCGGAAGATGTCAGGAAAAGTTTACAGTAACAGATACGCTAAGATATGAATTTTGTCTATACACTATTCATGCAATCAATGCAGTAAAACGTGTCTAGACTATGAATGATAAGCAGGTAATTTCCGACAAGAAATGATAAGCAAAAATTTTAACATGCAGACACAGTCGAAGTCCAGAATTACTAATGCATCCTAACAACTATCAGTTAGACACACTCATGCAAGACCTGGTTCACTAGGACCAACGCTCTGATACCAACTGTGACGATCGCTCCAAATCTATATGGACGAACACGTCATTCATCGATTTCATTGCGAGGTATTTGACCTCTATATGATACGTTTTATAAACATTGCATTCTTTTAAAAAGGCACACCATAAATGAATATTAAATCAAAGGTTTTCGACATCTGATGATTTCTACATATAAACAATCACCTTATATAATAGTTTACAACAGTACTTCCGTTGACAATGCAGTCTAAATAAGGTACATGGTGATGAATTGGTGAATGCAACGTTTTCTTGAAAAATATGCCATGTAAGATTCCATGCACATAGCTTGTCTATCATATAAGCAAACAACGGAAGACTTCTAGGAAACCTGAGAATAAACATGCTAACAAGTGTCAACACAAAGGTTGGTGAGTTCATAGTTTTAATGTTTCGTATAATCTGTATATAAAGGTGGATCACAAGATTTCAGTTGTTTTATCCAGAAACGTTTATCAAAATATTCTACGAAATTGAGCACCCTGGTAACTAAACTTAACGTATATATAATTTGTACCCTTTGTATAATCATCTTAACAATACACGTAAACCAACGTGTACGCTTCTCAAATAGCATACGTCCGTTAAAAGGCTAGTGCTCTAGCTCGGACGGGAATATCAAGCCCTATGGATCCATATACTACTACTCGCGCCCACCAGTTCTTATAACTGGCAGTTAACAGTTACCAAAGCTAAGGGATTTTTGGTTCAAACTCAGTGTAGAATTTAGTATGTACTTGTATCCATTGCGTTTAAAATAAATTGCATGTATTCTCAGCCCAAAAATATATATTGCAAAAGCAATTAAAAAGGGATCAATGAAACTCACCTTAGCAGCATATAAAGTCGTTCACCAAAATGTGATCGAAACTCGGATTACCAAATAACCGTAGATCTCAACCTAGAGAACATATGTTGGTCAATAAATGTCTATCAAGCTAGGTCAGGTCATAGTGTATAACAATCCTAATGCTCGAGATCGACATACAAAAGTTATCCAAAGTCGTTTCAAAAAGTCAATTTTGACAATAATTCAACAAAACGAGACGTGCCTTATATATGGATTCATTTACTTGCCTGGTAATATTCAAAAATCCAATTTATCATTCTTACAAACAAGTTTCAAAAGCAATTTCAATCAATGTCAATCATAATTCAGTTGATCATATCTTTTAATTCGTTCACCGAAATTACGCGATTTCTAAATGAAAAGTTATTGAATTTTCGCCAGCTTTCCAAAAACATGCATATCATATACCTTTTATCAGTAATATATGTATTTACTTCGTGATTCATCATAACTGTTTAACTACAAAATTTAGCGTACAATAATGTATAAATATATACACTCGAGCACTAGTATGTATACGCTATTAATTTATAAAATATAAAATATAAATGCTTACGTATTAATATTGAGATTCAATATTGTAGAAAAGTACGTAGACGCAACAGAGATGATAAACACTAGATTTGATTCATAAATATACCCTCGAACATTACCCATAACCTCTTTGGCAATAACCCATAATTTCCTTAGCTCTAGCTTGCTCGAAAACCCGTTTCGAAATCATTTGGACATCCCTCCGTCGTGATATTATATATATATTATTATTTTTGTATCGTAAAAATAATAATACTAATACTATTAATAATAAGATTAATAATAATAATCTTAATATTAATAATAATAATAATAATAATAATTATAATAATTATAAATAATAAATTAAATAATTAACATAAGTAATATGGAGTAATATAAAGAGTGTGATAAAACTGAACCAGAATCGTGCAATTTATAGAACCTTTTCTGAAAAAGCACCCCATGCGATCGCATGAGATTTGTGCTTCAAGGCCATGCGATCGCATGGCCCTCTGATCCAGCTCACAAACTTTTATTTTCTTGTTTGTCGACATATTATTTAAATATATATATAATATATTTAATTTATATAATTAATTATATATTATATTAAATTCATGTGCATAGTTGACCTGTAATTTTCGTTCCGATGACTAGTACGTTGTTACTCGACTTATGTCCCGGTTTTGGTTTCTCGAATGTATTTTCGTACACTTAGAAAACTTGCATTTTACGTTTCGTGACATGTACCTTTGTCAAAATATAGCCTTAAATTATCCATAAACTATATCACTCAAAGTATATCTTAATCTTTCGAGTGTTTTGGTCATTTACTTCTATAAATCATTGTCTCGTTATTTATTATTTATTAATATAATAGTAATTATCAAACGTTTCATAACCAAGTTAATATCTATTCTCAATATTTTTTAAACATGTTTTAAAATATACGTCGCAAGTTATTCATACAATTAATATTCCAACTTATCATATATATTCAAATAAATATTTAAACCAATAAGTTTAATGTACGGTATCAAACAATTAATACATTGTTACGTTTTTAAGTTATAGTGTATATATATATATATATATATATATATATATATATATATATATATATATATATATATATATATATATATATATATATATATATATATATATATATATGTATCTATATACATATAATTGTTCGCGAATTATCAAGAACAACCGAAAGGTATTTGAATATATGAAAGTAGTTCAAAAATTTTGAGATTTAGTTTTACAGACTTTGCTTATCGTGTCGAAAATGTTAATCATACAAAGATTAAGTTTAAATTTGGTCAGAAATTTCCGGGTCATCACAGAAGCGGTGTGATAAGGTGGTTGATTTAATACATTGTGATTTATGGGGACCTGCTCCCATTGTCTCTAGACATGGCTATCGCTATTATGTTATATTTATTGATGATTTCTCTCGTTTTACATGGTTTTACCCTCTTAAGCACAAATCGGATTTTTATGGCGTGTTCTGTAACTTCTTAAATTTAGTACAAACACAGTTTGGCTGCTAGATCAAAGCTTTTCAAAGTGACGGTGGTACTGAGTTTCTTAATAATCATGTTCGTCAACTTCTTTCAGATAATGGGACACATCACAGAATTTCATGTCCGTACACACCTCAGCAAAACGGACGGGCTGAACGCAAACATCGTCATATCACCGAAACAGGTCTTGCCATGATGTTTAATGCTCATACGCCTGCTTCTCTATGGGCCGATTCATTCAGTTCAGCAACTTATATCATTAACCGCTTGCCTACAGTTGTACTCAACTCAATGTCACCCTATGAGTTATTATTCAAGACCACGCCGCATTATGATACTTTTCGAATTTTTGGTTGCCGTGTTTATCCATATCTTCATGATTACTCCCTGCACAAACTTGCTCCTCGTAGTGTTCCATATGTTTTCATTGGTTACAGCTCATTTTACAAAGGTTATCGATGTCTAGATATTTCTTCTGGACGTGAATATGTTACACGACACGCTCAATTCGATGAAGTTAATTTTCCCTATTCCGGGACCTCCAGCAAAGTTGATCTTGGTAGTTTGAGTTACTCGAACTTTCTGGATAGTGCATTACCAAGCTCTACTCCTACGGTTTCTACAGTGTCTCCTTCGATGGTTTCTACTTCAAATACATCGTCATTTTGTTCATTATGTCCCGAGACATCTGTGTCGCATCCTCCCGTGGCTACTGCACCAATTACCGACGCAGCTGATCCTTCTTCATCTTTGGTGTCTGATACCGAAGCTACTACTGATGCTTCTGCCGAGTCTTAACAAACGGTTGAAGCTCCCAATGTATTGCCAACTGAACCTATTGCCACTCACCCCATGACTACGCGTTCAAAAGCGGGTATTGTTAAGCGTAAATATATTGTTGATATTGCACAACTCTCTTGCTCCCCTCTTCATCATGCTTTGTTTACTACTCGCGAACCAAAGGGTTTTAAATTGGCATCGAAAAACCCCGCTTGGTTCTAGGCTATGCAAGAAGAGATCGACGCGTTACATGTTAATCATACTTGGGATCTTGTTCCTCGCCCGACTCATGGTAATATTGTTGGTTCGAAATGGGTGTTTCGCACGAAATATAATGCAGATGGTTCTGTTGATCGGCTTAAAGCTCGTCTTGTTGCTCAAGGATTTACTCAAATTCCTGGCCTCGATTATTCTGCAACTTTCAGTCCCGTTGTCAAAGCCTCGACTGTACGCGTTGTCCTTTCTTTAGCTATGCTTCACAAATGGCATTTGCATCAGCTAGACGTCAATAATGCGTTTTTGAACGGGCATCTTACTGAAAATGTTCTCATGGAGCAACCTCCCGGTTTTATTGATTCTAAGTTTCCTGGTCATGTTTGTCGACTGAAGAAGGCGTTATATGGGCTAAAGCAAGCTCCCCGAGCATGGTTTCAACGCTTGAGTGCCTTTCTTATTCTACTTGGTTTCACTTGTAGTCGCGCGGATCCGTCGTTGTTTGTCTACAAAAAGGGTACGAGTGTGCTTTATCTACTCGTTTATGTTGATGATATTATTCTTACCGGGAATAACTCTTCTACAATTGTTGAGTTTATTACACGACTTCACCAGGAATTCGCCATCAAGGATCTTGGAAAGCTGAGTTATTTTCTAGGACTAGAAGTTGCTTATACGGACTCAGGTTTATTTCTTAGTCAAACCAAATACGCTCATGATATTTTGGTTCGTGCTCAGCTGCTGGATAGCAAACGTATGTCGACACCTCTTCCTACCGCGGCTTCATTTACGACTGATGGGTATCCCTTTGATGATCCCACTTATTATCGCTCGCTTGTAGGTTGTAGTGACCCGAACTTTTCCATGTTTATATATATTAATTGAGATTGATGTTTACATGATTAAATGTTTCCAACATGTTAAGCAATCAAACTTGTTAAGACTTGATTAATTGAAATAGGTTTCATATAGACAATTGACCACCCAAGTTGACCGGTGATTCACGAACGTTAAAACTTGTAAAAAAACTATATGATGACATATATATGGTTATATATATAGTTAACATGATATTATGATAAGTAAACATATCATTAATTATATTAACAATGAACTACATATGTAAAAACAAGACTACTAACTTAATGATTTTGAAACGAGACATATATGTAACGTTTATCGTTGTAACGACATTTAATGTATATATATCATATTAAGAGATATTCGTACATCATAATATCATGATAATATAATAATTTAAAATCTCTTTTGTTATTATAAACATTGGGTTAACAACATTTAACAAGATCGTTAACCTAAAGGTTTCAAAACAACACTTACATGTAACGACTAACGATGACTTAACGACTCAGTTAAAATGAATATACATGTAGTGTTTTAATATGTATTTATACACTTTTGAAAGACTTCAATACACTTATCAAAATACTTCTACTTAACAAAAATGCTTACAATTACATTCTCGTTCAGTTTCATCAACAATTCTACTCGTATGCACCCGTATTCGTACTCGTACAATACACAGCTTTTAGATGTATGTACTATTGGTATATACACTCCAATGATCAGCTCTTAGCAGCCCATGTGAGTCACCTAACACATGTGGGAACCATCATTTGGCAACTAGCATGAAATATCTCATAAGATTACAAAAATATGAGTAATCATTCATGACTTATTTACATGAAAACAAAATTACATATCCTTTATATCTAATCCATACACCAACGACCAAAAACACCTACAAACACTTTCATTCTTCAATTTTCTTCATCTAATTGAACTCTCTCAAGTTCTATCTTCAAGTTCTAAGTGTTCTTCATAAATTCCAAAAGTTCTAGTTTCATAAAATCAAGAATACTTTCAAGTTTGCTAGCTCACTTCCAATCTTGTAAGGTGATCATCCAACCTCAAGAAATCTTTGTTTCTTACAGTAGGTTATCATTCTAATACAAGGTAATAATCATATTCAAACTTTGGTTCAATTTCTATAACTATAACAATCTTATTTCAAGTGATAATCTTACTTGAACTTGTTTTCGTGTCATGATTTTGCTTCAAGAACTTTGAGCCATCCAAGGATCCATTGAAGCTAGATCCATTTTTCTCTTTTCCAGTAGGTTCATCCAAGGAACTTAAGGTAGTAATGATGTTCATAAAATCATTCGATTCATACATATAAAGCTATCTTATTCGAAGGTTTAAACTTGTAATCACTAGAACATAGTTTAGTTAATTCTAAACTTGTTCGCAAACAAAAGTTAATCCTTCTAACTTGACTTTTAAAATCAACTAAACACATGTTCTATATCTATATGATATGCTAACTTAATGATTTAAAACCTGGAAACACGAAAAACACCGTAAAACCGGATTTACGCCGTCGTAGTAACACCGCGGGCTGTTTTGGGTTAGTTAATTAAAAACTATGATAAACTTTGATTTAAAAGTTGTTATTCTGAGAAAATGATTTTTATTATGAACATGAAACTATATCCAAAAATTATGGTTAAACTCAAAGTGGAAGTATGTTTTCTAAAATGGTCATCTAGACGTCGTTCTTTCGACTGAAATGACTACCTTTACAAAAACGACTTGTAACTTATTTTTCCGACTAGAAACCTATACTTTTTTTGTTTAGATTCATAAAATAGAGTTCAATATGAAACCATAGCAATTTGATTCACTCAAAACGGATTTAAAATGAAGAAGTTATGGGTAAAACAAGATTGGATAATTTTTCTCATTTTAGCTACGTGAAAATTGGTAACAAATCTATTCCAACCATAACTTAATCAACTTGTATTATATATTGTGTAATCTTGAGATACCATAGACACGTATACAATGTTTCGACCTATCATGTCGACACATCTATATATATTTCGGAACAACCATAGACACTCTATATGTGAATGTTGGAGTTAGCTATACAGGGTTGAGGTTGATTCCAAAATATATATAGTTTGAGTTGTGATCAATACTGAGATACGTATACACTGGGTCGTGGATTGATTCAAGATAATATTTATCGATTTATTTCTGTACATCTAACTGTGGACAACTAGTTGTAGGTTACTAACGAGGACAGCTGACTTAATAAACTTAAAACATCAAAATATATTAAAAGTGTTGTAAATATATTTTGAACATACTTTGATATATATGTATATATTGTTATAGGTTCGTGAATCAACCAGTGGCCAAGTCTTACTTCCCGACGAAGTAAAAATCTGTGAAAGTGAGTTATAGTCCCACTTTTAAAATCTAATATTTTTGGGATGAGAATACATGCAGGTTTTATAAATGATTTACAAAATAGACACAAGTACGTGAAACTACATTCTATGGTTGAATTATCGAAATCGAATATGCCCCTTTTTATTAAGTCTGGTAATCTAAGAATTAGGGAACAGACACCCTAATTGACGCGAATCCTAAAGATAGATCTATTGGGCCTAACAAACCCCATCCAAAGTACCGGATGCTTTAGTACTTCGAAATTTATATCATATCCGAAGGGTGTCCCGGAATGATGGGGATATTCTTATATATGCATCTTGTTATTGTCGGTTACCAGGTGTTCACCATATGAATGATTTTTATCTCTATGTATGGGATGTGTATTGAAATATAAAATCTTGTGGTCTATTGTTACGATTTGATATATATAGGTTAAACCTATAACTCACCAACATTTTTGTTGACGTTTTAAGCATGTTTATTCTCAGGTGATTATTAAGAGCTTCCGCTGTCGCATACTTAAATAAGGACAAGATTTGGAGTCCATGCTTGTATGATATTGTGTAAAAACTGCATTCAAGAAACTTATTTTGTTGTAACATATTTGTATTGTAAACCATTATGTAATGGTCGTGTGTAAACAGGATATTTTAGATTATCATTATTTGATAATCTACGTAAAGCTTTTTAAACCTTTATTGATGAAATAAAGGTTATGGTTTGTTTAAAATTGAATGCAGTCTTTGAAAAACGTCTCATATAGAGGTCAAAACCTCGCAACGAAATCAATTAATATGGAACGTTTTTAATCAATAAGAACGGGACATTTCAGTTGGTATCAGAGCGTTGGTCTTAGAGAACCAGAAAATTTGCATTAGTGTGTCTTATCGAGTTTGTTAGGATGCATTAGTGAGTCTGGACTTCGACCGTATTTTCTTTAAAAATGATTGCTTAACATTTTTGTTGGAAACTATATATTTTTAACATATGAATATTATGTGATATATTAATCTCTTAACGTGTTTGATATTATGTGATAGATGTCTACCTCTAGAACAAGTCCCATTGACTCACCTAATAATAATGAAGAGTCAAATGTAAATTGGAATGATTTGTGGACTGATTCACAAGTTCCCGAAGAGGAACCGGAAGAAGAGTCGGAACCGGAAGAAGAATCGGAACCGGAAGAAGAATCGGAACCGGATGAAGAAATAGAACCGGTGGGGGAAATAATAAAACGGTTAAGTAAAAGAAAATCCTCAACCAACCGACCAAAGTTAATTATGGTCAATGGTGTTTCCGCCAAGGAAGCAAAATATTGGGAGGATTACCAATTCTCCGATGAATCGGATTCCGACGAGAATTCCGATGATGTTATAGAAATTACCCCAACTGAATTTAAAAAGGCAAAAGAAAATAATAAGGGAAAGGGCATAAAAATAGAGAAATCTAATTCCAACCCCGATGAACTGTATATGTATCGTCAACCCCCGAAGTCCTTAAGTTGTAACAATGACCCGGGAACCTCTAAACCACCAGGTTTTTCTAAACCAATGTGGACAACGACGGCTCGTATTAGGGGAACATCATATATCCCTAGAAACTTGGCAAAACGAACCAAAACCGAAGAAGAAGAAACGAGCGAGTCGGAATAAGATAGTTGTATTCGTGTGGTGTAATATATGGAATATAGTGTTCTTATGCTTTATGATATATGTAAAAATTGCTTGTATTAATAAGTATTTTTTTTTATGAATCTAACTCTTGTCTATTTTACAGTTTAAAAACACAAAATGGATAGACAACCCAATATTTTAAGAGACCTACCCGGAGACATGATTGATGAAATCTTGTCTAGAGTCGGCCAGAATTCTTCGGCACAACTATTTAAGGCGAGATCAGTTTGTAAGACATTCGAAGAACGTTCCAAGAATGTCTTGGTTTATAAGAGACTTTCGTTTGAAAGATGGGGGATATCACATTGGGAAACCCATAAGTTACGATGTGTTTACTTTGACGCATATATTGCGGGGAACCCAAATGCTATTTTACGCAACGGGTTAAGAAATTATTTTGACTCAATATATCCGAATATTGGACTTCGTGATTTAGAAAAAGCGGCTAACATGCAACATAAAGAAGCATGTTATGCTTACGGATTAGTAATGTTCGCTTCTCACCAAAGTGAGAACAAGAACATCGGGCTACAACTATTAAACAAAACGTTTCCACAAGTGACGGAGTCGGTAATTGGGGTAAGAAATGAGGTTTTTAGATTATTACGGGACTGTTGGACATTACGTAACCCTCGTCCCTTTGATGATGTTACAACACGCTGTCTTATCAACGGCCATAACGGTTATGTTGCACAAGACCAAGGATGGGAAGTAGTCCTAGTAAAACCAGAATGCATGACTTGTTTCTGGACGTATGAATTACGTGTCTTTATTGCCTTTGCTGAACGACTTGTGTACTAGCTAGAATTGTCTTCACAACTATCTTGTATCAAAGTTATTGTGTGCTATATTTCATGCTTTATGTAAAATAAGCGGTATTGTAAGTTTGTAAAATATTGTATAAAAGTTTGAACGCGAAATATTATTATAATCAGTTTTTCATATAGAATTGTAGTAGTTGAATTGTATATTAGCTACTAAGTATGAACTTAACGGGTAGGTACTACCTGAATTTAAACTTATAAAACGCTAATATGAAGAAAAAGCTTTTATAAATGAGTTCATATTATGCTACGAAATACTATTAACTACTCTTAATATTCTGTATGATTAACTTGTTCCATTTAACTATTTTGAAGGAAATGGCACCGACTACTCGACACACTGTGAATATGAATGAAGAGGAATTCCGTACTTTTCTAGCTTCAAACATAGCCGCAGTACAGGCTGCGCTACATACCAACAATAACCTTGGATCTAGCAGTACAGGAAATCGTGTAGGATGCACCTACAAAGAATTCACTGCCTGCAAACCTTTGGAATTTGATGGAACCGAAGGACCGATCGGATTGAAACGGTGGACCGAGAAGGTTGAATCGGTGTTTGCCATAAGTAAGTGTACTGAAGAGGACAAAGTGAAGTACGCTACGCATACCTTCACAGGTTCTGCGTTAACATGGTGGAATACCTATCTAGAGCAAGTGGGACAAGATGATGCGTACGCACTACCGTGGTCAGCATTCAAGCACTTGATGAACGAGAAGTACCGTCCCAGAACCGAGGTCAATAAGCTCAAGACAGAACTTAGAGGGTTACGAACCCAAGGATTTGATATTACCACGTACGAAAGACGATTCACAGAATTGTGCCTATTGTGTCCGGGAGCATTCGAAGATGAGGAAGAGAAGATCGACGCGTTTGTGAAAGGATTACCGGAAAGAATCCAAGAAGATATAAGTTCACACGAGCCCGCCTCCATACAACAGGCATGTAGAATGGCTCACAAACTAGTGAACCAGATTGAAGAAAGAATTAAAGAACAGACTGCTGAAGAGGCCAATGTGAAGCAAGTCAAAAGAAAGTGGGAGGAAAACGGTGATAAGAATCACCAATACAACAACAACAGCAATTACAACAATAATCGCAACAATTATCCCAACAATCGCAACATCAATCGCAACTACAACAAACGGCCCAACAACAACAACAACAACAACAACAGCAACTACAACAATCATCCCAACAACAATAATAACCGCAACAACAACAACAATCAGAAGCAACTATGCCAAAGGTGTGAAAAGAATCACTCGGGGTTCTGCACCAAATTTTGCAACAAGTGTAAAAGAAATGGTCATAGCGCGGCGAAGTGTGAGGTCTACGGACCAGGGGTTAATAGAACGAAAGGAACAAATGGTGTCGGAACGAGTAATGGCGGAGCAAGTAGTGTCGGAGCAAGTTATGCCAATGTAGTTTGTTATAAATGTGGAAAACCAGGCCACATTATTAGAAATTGCCCGAACCAGGAGAACACGAATGGACAAGGCCGTGGAAGAGTTTTTAATATTAATGCGGTAGAGGCACAGGAAGACCCGGAGCTTGTTACGGGTACGTTTCTTATTGACAATAAATCTGCTTACGTTTTATTTGATTCGGGTGCGGATAGAAGCTATATGAGTAGAGATTTTTGTGCTAAATTAAGTTGTCCATTGACGCCTTTGGATAGTAAATTTTTACTCGAATTAGCAAATGGTAAATTAATTTCAGCAGATAATATATGTCGGAATCGAGAAATTAAACTGGTTAGCGAAACATTTAAGATTGATTTGATACCAGTAGAGTTAGGGAGTTTTGATGTGATAATCGGTATGGACTGGTTGAAAGAAGTGAAAGCGGAGATCGTTTGTTACAAAAATGCAATTCGCATTATACGAGAAAAAGGAAAACCCTTAATGGTGTACGGAGAAAAGGGCAACACGAAGCTACATCTTATTAGTAATTTGAAGGCACAAAAACTAATAAGAAAAGGTTGCTATGCTGTTCTAGCACACGTCGAGAAAGTACAAACTGAAGAAAAGAGCATCAATGATGTTCCCATTGCAAAAGAATTTCCCGATGTATTTCCGAAAGAATTACCGGGATTACCCCCACATCGATCCGTTGAATTTCAAATAGATCTTGTACCAGGAGCTGCACCAATAGCTCGTGCTCCTTACAGACTCGCACCCAGCGAGATGAAAGAACTGCAAAGCCAATTACAAGAACTTTTAGAGCGTGGTTTCATTCGACCAAGCACATCACCGTGGGGAGCTCCTGTTTTGTTTGTCAAGAAGAAAGATGGTACATTCAGGTTGTGTATCGACTACCGAGAGTTGAACAAACTTACCATCAAGAACCGCTACCCACTACCGAGAATCGACGACTTATTTGATCAACTACAAGGCTCGTCTGTTTATTCAAAGATTGACTTACGTTCCGGGTATCATCAAATGCGGGTGAAAGAAGATGATATTCCAAAGACTGCTTTCAGAACACGTTACGGTCATTACGAGTTTATGGTCATGCCGTTTGGTTTAACTAATGCACCAGCTGTGTTCATGGACCTTATGAACCGAGTGTGTGGACCATACCTTGACAAGTTTGTCATTGTTTTCATTGATGACATACTTATTTACTCAAAGAATGACCAAGAACACGGTGAACATTTGAGAAAGGTGTTAGAAGTATTGAGGAAGGAAGAATTGTACGCTAAGTTTTCAAAGTGTGCATTTTGGTTGGAAGAAGTTCAATTCCTCGGTCACATAGTGAACAAAGAAGGTATTAAGGTGGATCCGGCAAAGATAGAAACTGTTGAAAAGTGGGAAACCCCGAAAACTCCGAAACACATACGCCAGTTTTTAGGACTAGCTGGTTACTACAGAAGGTTCATCCAAGACTTTTCCAGAATAGCAAAACCCTTGACTGCATTAACGCATAAAGGGAAGAAATTTGAATGGAATGATGAACAAGAGAAAGCGTTTCAGTTATTGAAGAAAAAGCTAACTACGGCACCTATATTGTCATTGCCTGAAGGGAATGATGATTTTGTGATTTATTGTGACGCATCAAAGCAAGGTCTCGGTTGTGTATTAATGCAACGAACGAAGGTGATTGCTTATGCGTCTAGACAATTGAAGATTCACGAACAAAATTATACGACGCATGATTTGGAATTAGGCGCGGTTGTTTTTGCATTAAAGACTTGGAGGCACTACTTATATGGGGTCAAAAGTATTATATATACCGACCACAAAAGTCTTCAACACATATTTAATCAGAAACAACTGAATATGAGGCAGCGTAGGTGGATTGAATTATTGAATGATTACGATTTTGAGATTCGTTACCACCCGGGGAAGGCAAATGTGGTAGCCGATGCCTTGAGCAGGAAGGATAGAGAACCCATTCGAGTAAAATCTATGAATATAATGATTCATAATAACATTACTACTCAAATAAAGGAGGCGCAACAAGGAGTTTTAAAAGAGGGAAATTTAAAGGATGAAATACCCAAAGGATCGGAGAAGCATCTTAATATTCGGGAAGACGGAACCCGGTATAGGGCTGAAAGGATTTGGGTACCAAAATTTGGAGATATGAGAGAAATGGTACTTAGAGAAGCTCATAAAACCAGATACTCAATACATCCTGGAACGGGGAAGATGTACAAGGATCTCAAGAAACATTTTTGGTGGCCGGGTATGAAAGCCGATGTTGCTAAATACGTAGGAGAATGTTTGACGTGTTCTAAGGTCAAAGCTGAGCATCAGAAACCATCAGGTCTACTTCAACAACCCGAAATCCCGGAATGGAAATGGGAAAACATTACCATGGATTTCATCACTAAATTGCCAAGGACTGCAAGTGGTTTTGATACTATTTGGGTAATAGTTGATCGTCTCACCAAATCAGCACACTTCCTACCAATAAGAGAAGATGACAAGATGGAGAAGTTAGCACGACTGTATTTGAAGGAAGTCGTCTCCAGACATGGAATACCAATCTCTATTATCTCTGATAGGGATGGCAGATTTATTTCAAGATTCTGGCAGACATTACAGCAAGCATTAGGAACTCGTCTAGACATGAGTACTGCCTATCATCCACAAACTGATGGGCAGAGCGAAAGGACGATACAAACGCTTGAAGACATGCTACGAGCATGTGTTATTGATTTCGGAAACAGTTGGGATCGACATCTACCGTTAGCAGAATTTTCCTACAACAACAGCTACCATTCAAGCATTGAGATGGCGCCGTTTGAAGCACTTTATGGTAGAAAGTGCAGGTCTCCAATTTGTTGGAGTGAGGTGGGGGATAGACAGATTACGGGTCCGGAGATTATACAAGAAACTACCGAGAAGATCATCCAAATTCAACAACGGTTGAAAACCGCCCAAAGTCGACAAAAGAGCTACGCTGACATTAAAAGAAAAGATATAGAATTTGAAATTGGAGAGATGGTCATGCTTAAAGTTTCACCTTGGAAAGGCGTTGTTCGATTTGGTAAACGAGGGAAATTAAATCCAAGGTATATTGGACCATTCAAGATTATTGATCGCGTCGGACCAGTAGCTTACCGACTTGAGTTACCTCAACAACTCGCGGCTGTACATAACACTTTCCACGTCTCGAATTTGAAGAAATGTTTTGCTAAAGAAGATCTCACTATTCCATTAGATGAAATCCAAATCAACGAAAAACTCCAATTCATCGAAGAACCCGTCGAAATAATGGATCGTGAGGTTAAAAGACTTAAGCAAAACAAGATACCAATTGTTAAGGTTCGATGGAATGCTCGTAGAGGACCCGAGTTCACCTGGGAGCGTGAAGATCAGATGAAGAAGAAATACCCGCATCTATTTCCAGAAGATTCGTCAACACCTTCAACAGCTTAAAATTTCGGGACGAAATTTATTTAACGGGTAGGTACTGTAGTGACCCGAACTTTTCCATGTTTATATATATTAATTGAGATTGATGTTTACATGATTAAATGTTTCCAACATGTTAAGCAATCAAACTTGTTAAGACTTGATTAATTGAAATAGGTTTCATATAGACAATTGACCACCCAAGTTGACCGGTGATTCACGAACGTTAAAACTTGTAAAAAAACTATATGATGACATATATATGGTTATATATATAGTTAACATGATATTATGATAAGTAAACATATCATTAATTATATTAACAATGAACTACATATGTAAAAACAAGACTACTAACTTAATGATTTTGAAACGAGACATATATGTAACGTTTATCGTTGTAACGACATTTAATGTATATATATCATATTAAGAGATATTCGTACATCATAATATCATGATAATATAATAATTTAAAATCTCTTTTGTTATTATAAACATTGGGTTAACAACATTTAACAAGATCGTTAACCTAAAGGTTTCAAAACAACACTTACATGTAACGACTAACGATGACTTAACGACTCAGTTAAAATGAATATACATGTAGTGTTTTAATATGTATTTATACACTTTTGAAAGACTTCAATACACTTATCAAAATACTTCTACTTAACAAAAATGCTTACAATTACATTCTCGTTCAGTTTCATCAACAATTCTACTCGTATGCACCCGTATTCGTACTCGTACAATACACAGCTTTTAGATGTATGTACTATTGGTATATACACTCCAATGATCAGCTCTTAGCAGCCCATGTGAGTCACCTAACACATGTGGGAACCATCATTTGGCAACTAGCATGAAATATCTCATAAGATTACAAAAATATGAGTAATCATTCATGACTTATTTACATGAAAACAAAATTACATATCCTTTATATCTAATCCATACACCAACGACCAAAAACACCTACAAACACTTTCATTCTTCAATTTTCTTCATCTAATTGAACTCTCTCAAGTTCTATCTTCAAGTTCTAAGTGTTCTTCATAAATTCCAAAAGTTCTAGTTTCATAAAATCAAGAATACTTTCAAGTTTGCTAGCTCACTTCCAATCTTGTAAGGTGATCATCCAACCTCAAGAAATCTTTGTTTCTTACAGTAGGTTATCATTCTAATACAAGGTAATAATCATATTCAAACTTTGGTTCAATTTCTATAACTATAACAATCTTATTTCAAGTGATAATCTTACTTGAACTTGTTTTCGTGTCATGATTTTGCTTCAAGAACTTTGAGCCATCCAAGGATCCATTGAAGCTAGATCCATTTTTCTCTTTTCCAGTAGGTTCATCCAAGGAACTTAAGGTAGTAATGATGTTCATAAAA
This sequence comes from Rutidosis leptorrhynchoides, assembly GCF_046630445.1. Taxonomy (NCBI): domain Eukaryota; kingdom Viridiplantae; phylum Streptophyta; class Magnoliopsida; order Asterales; family Asteraceae; genus Rutidosis; species Rutidosis leptorrhynchoides. The sequence continues at coordinate 690,617,677 of NC_092335.1, forward strand.
TCATTCGATTCATACATATAAAGCTATCTTATTCGAAGGTTTAAACTTGTAATCACTAGAACATAGTTTAGTTAATTCTAAACTTGTTCGCAAACAAAAGTTAATCCTTCTAACTTGACTTTTAAAATCAACTAAACACATGTTCTATATCTATATGATATGCTAACTTAATGATTTAAAACCTGGAAACACGAAAAACACCGTAAAACCGGATTTACGCCGTCGTAGTAACACCGCGGGCTGTTTTGGGTTAGTTAATTAAAAACTATGATAAACTTTGATTTAAAAGTTGTTATTCTGAGAAAATGATTTTTATTATGAACATGAAACTATATCCAAAAATTATGGTTAAACTCAAAGTGGAAGTATGTTTTCTAAAATGGTCATCTAGACGTCGTTCTTTCGACTGAAATGACTACCTTTACAAAAACGACTTGTAACTTATTTTTCCGACTAGAAACCTATACTTTTTTTGTTTAGATTCATAAAATAGAGTTCAATATGAAACCATAGCAATTTGATTCACTCAAAACGGATTTAAAATGAAGAAGTTATGGGTAAAACAAGATTGGATAATTTTTCTCATTTTAGCTACGTGAAAATTGGTAACAAATCTATTCCAACCATAACTTAATCAACTTGTATTATATATTGTGTAATCTTGAGATACCATAGACACGTATACAATGTTTCGACCTATCATGTCGACACATCTATATATATTTCGGAACAACCATAGACACTCTATATGTGAATGTTGGAGTTAGCTATACAGGGTTGAGGTTGATTCCAAAATATATATAGTTTGAGTTGTGATCAATACTGAGATACGTATACACTGGGTCATGGATTGATTCAAGATAATATTTATCGATTTATTTCTGTACATCTAACTGTGGACAACTAGTTGTAGGTTACTAACGAGGACAGCTGACTTAATAAACTTAAAACATCAAAATATATTAAAAGTGTTGTAAATATATTTTGAACATACTTTGATATATATGTATATATTGTTATAGGTTCGTGAATCAACCAGTGGCCAAGTCTTACTTCCCGACGAAGTAAAAATCTGTGAAAGTGAGTTATAGTCCCACTTTTAAAATCTAATATTTTTGGGATGAGAATACATGCAGGTTTTATAAATGATTTACAAAATAGACACAAGTACGTGAAACTACATTCTATGGTTGAATTATCGAAATCGAATATGCCCCTTTTTATTAAGTCTGGTAATCTAAGAATTAGGGAACAGACACCCTAATTGACGCGAATCCTAAAGATAGATCTATTGGGCCTAACAAACCCCATCCAAAGTACCGGATGCTTTAGTACTTCGAAATTTATATCATATCCGAAGGGTGTCCCGGAATGATGGGGATATTCTTATATATGCATCTTGTTATTGTCGGTTACCAGGTGTTCACCATATGAATGATTTTTATCTCTATGTATGGGATGTGTATTGAAATATAAAATCTTGTGGTCTATTGTTACGATTTGATATATATAGGTTAAACCTATAACTCACCAACATTTTTGTTGACGTTTTAAGCATGTTTATTCTCAGGTGATTATTAAGAGCTTCCGCTGTCGCATACTTAAATAAGGACAAGATTTGGAGTCCATGCTTGTATGATATTGTGTAAAAACTGCATTCAAGAAACTTATTTTGTTGTAACATATTTGTATTGTAAACCATTATGTAATGGTCGTGTGTAAACAGGATATTTTAGATTATCATTATTTGATAATCTACGTAAAGCTTTTTAAACCTTTATTGATGAAATAAAGGTTATGGTTTGTTTAAAATTGAATGCAGTCTTTGAAAAACGTCTCATATAGAGGTCAAAACCTCGCAACGAAATCAATTAATATGGAACGTTTTTAATCAATAAGAACGGGACATTTCATAGGTGCTCTCCAGTATCTCACTATTACTCGTCCAGACATATCCTATGCGGTTAACCAAGTGAGTCAATTTCTTCAGGCTCTGACTCTTGATCATTTTCAGGCTGTAAAGCGAATTATTCTCTATATAAAGGGTACGATAAATTATGGGTTGTCTTTTCATCATTCGCCTAAACCATCCATTCTTGGTTATTCCGATGCTGATTGGGCTCGATGTATTGAAACAAGACGGTCCACATACGGATATTCTATTTTTCTTGGAGGAAATTTGGTTTCATGGAGCGCTAAGAAGCAACCGACTGTTGCTCGCTCGAGCTGTGAATCTGAGTATAGAGCTTTGGCGAATACTGCAGCTGAGATTGTCTGGATTACGCATCTTCTGCGTGAACTTCATATATTGCCACCTGATCGTCCGACTATTTTATGTGATAACAAAAGTTCTCTTTTTCTTACTCAGAATCCTGTCTCGCACAAACGATCTAAGCACATAGATATCGATTATCACTTTGTTCGTGAGTTGGTTACTTCCGGAAAGTTATACACGAAATTTGTTCCTACGCATCTTCAGCTTGCCGATATCTTCACGAAGAGTTTGTGTGACGATCGCTCCAAATCCATATGGACGAACACGTCATTCATTGATTTCATTGCGAGGTATTTGACCTCTATGTGATACGTTTTGTAACATTGCATTCGTTTGAAAAGGTATTTCATAAATGAATATATAAATTCCAGGTTTTTTTACATCTGATGATTCCTATGTATAGACAATCACCATTTAAATGGTTTACAATAATACATCTGTTGACAGTACAGTCAAAATAAGATACATAGTGATGATTTGGTGAATGCAACGTTTCCTTGAAAAATATGCCATGTATGACTCCATGCACATAGCTTGTCTAACATATAAGCAAACAGCGACAGACTTCTAGAAACCTGAGAATAAACATGCTTCAAGTGTCAACACAAAGGTTGGTGAGTTCATAGTTTTAATATTACACATAATCCGTATATCAATGTGGATTACAAAAGTTCAGTTGTTTTATTCAAAACGTTTATCAATAGGTTTTACATAAAAAGTGGATCACAAGATTTCAGTTGTTTCATCCGAAACGTTTATCAATCGGTTCTACAAAATTGAGCACCCTGGAAACTAAACTTTAATGCTTATATAATTTGTACCCTTTGTATAATCATCTTAATAATACACGCAAACCAACGTGTACGCTTCTCAAATAGCATACGTCCGTTAAAAGGCTAGTGCTCTAGCTCGGACGGGGATATCAAGCCCTATGGATCCATATACTACTACTCGCGCCCACCAGTTCTTATAACCGGCAGTTACTAGTTACCAAAGCTAAGGGATTTTCGGTTCAAACTCGGTGTAGAATTAAGTATGTACTTGTATCCATTGCGTTTAAAATAAATTGCATGTATTCTCAGCCCAAAAATATATATTGCAAAAGCAATTAAAAAGGGAGCAATGAAACTCACACATATAAATATTGTATATCGGTTAATAAAGCATTTGCATGTATTCTCAGCCCAAAAATATATATTGCAAAAGCAATTAAAAAGGGAGCAATGAAACTCACACATATAAATATTGTATATCGGTTAATAAAGCATTTGCATGTATTCTCAGCCCAAAAATGTAGAGAGTAAAAGGGATCATATGAAACTCACTGTTTAATATTGATATACAATATTGTAGGAAAGCACGTAGACGCATCGGAGATGATAAACACGAGGTTTGCTTCACAAAAATACCCCCGAACATTACCCATAACCTCCTTGGTAATAACCCATATTTTCCTTAGCTCTAGCTCGCTCGGAAACTCGTTTTGAAAGTGACACGCTCAAGACCTCGTCGTAGTATTTTATGTATAATATTAATACTACTAATAATAATAATAAGATTAATAATAATATTAATCTTAATAATAACAATAATAATAATAATAATAATAATAATAATAAATACGGAGTAATATATGTGTGTGTGTTTTTTTTTTCTTTCTTTACTCGGCAGAAAATGTTGCAATTTATAGAACCTGGCCTGAAATCTGGAGTCATGCGACTCGCATGGAAATGGCCTTCTGGCCATGCGACTCGCATGAGGACCAGGGACAGCTCACATTGTTTTGGCTCCTAGCTTGTCGACATAATATAAAATAAATATAAATATATAAATAATTAATATAATTATTTATATATTATATTTTATTCTTGTGCATAGTAGACTAGATATTTTTGGTCCGTTGCGTCGGGCGTTTCTTCTTGACTCGGGTCCCGGTTCCGGATTTTCAAACGCATTTTCGTACGCTTAGAAAACTAGCATTTTACGTTTTGTAACACGTACACTTGTCAAAATATAGACTTAGATTATCCCTAAATTATACCTCTCAAAATATAACTTATACATTTGAGTGTTTTGGTCATTTACTTCTATAAATCATCGTCTCACTATTTTTTTGAAATACATTTTAAAATAGTGTTTACTGTAGCAATTCACTGTAGCAAAGTCAATTTCACTGTAGCAAATAGTGATTTTCGAAAACACTGTAGCATTTTGGGTACTGTAGCAATTTGAAAATGTTACTATCGTTTACTAAATAACTTGAAATTATATATATGTATATATTTTTTTTAATATACATAAATCAGTTTTTAAATACACATTGGAAGTTATTTATAAATAAATTTTAATAATAAATATTTCAACTTATCATATATATTCAAATAGATATTTAAACCAATAAATTTCATGTACGGTATCAAATAATTAATACATTGTTACCTTTTCAAGTTATAGTATATATGTATCTATTTACATATAATTGTTCGCGAATCGTCGAAAATAACCGAAGGGTATTTAAATATATAAAAGTAGTTCAAAAATTTTGAGATTCAGTTTTACAGACTTTGCTTATCGTGTCGAAAATGTTAATCATACAAAGATTAAGTTTAAATTTGGTCAAAAATTTCCGGGTCATCACAGTTTGCCTAGACCTTTGTTCGAGTCTTTTCGCGCCAAGCTTCAAGTTGACCCGCCACCTATTCGCTTGAGGGGGGGGGGGTATTAACCGTGTACTTGGTCAACAAGTCACCAACGTGACTTAAGGAGTAAGCTAGAGTATTTGTAGATAAAATTTGTTTCCTATTATATGTATTTGTCTCTATTTCTTACTCCTTGTAACCATTATAAATAATTCAATGATAAACCCTTAAAGGGTGTGATTTAACCTTAATAGTTGGTACCCCAATCTAACTTCTGTTAAGTTTTTAATGTTAACCCTCACATGTGCCATGCATGTGAGGGTAAATTCGTCCCAAAGGGGTAGATACAAATAAAGTTGCATGATTTATATGTTCTGGTTGTAAAGGGTAGATACAAATAAAGTTGAAGGATAATAATTATAACTTTATTTTAAATTATTTTTAGTGCCAACGCTAATATTCACAGTAAAAAACAGGGTGTGATTAGTGCAAAAGTCAAAACGGTTGGCTCGTTGAATAGATGCCGATTATATTTAGGGTCATCGACTGACAATTGTTAACAGCAGAGATAACTCTTCAAAATCATTTATATTAAGTTTGAAAAAGGAATACAGGTTCATATAGTCATGTTTTATAATACCTTACTGTAACAATTATATTTAGGGTCAATGACTGAAATTGTACTAAGGTCTATTATATTTTGATGTATATAAAAAAAATTGACTACACGTATCAAGTTTCAGTTATTGCTATTGTACGTATCCGATGACTTCTTCAAGCCATATTTTTTGCAGACATACAGCTGCTAGTAAGGCCGTAATCGGAAGTTTAACTATATAATTTTGAACACTCAACCTAATTTTAAATGGGCCAACTAAAACGAGCCCGGATGCAGCATATGGTTGTGTGAAATCAACAATTCTTGTTCGGTTTGTGACTATAGCAATGTCTCCTACCGCACCATCATACACCTACAGTAAACAATAAAAAAACGAAACAGTTTAGTTCGATTTAAACTCACCCCTGATGCGATCAATTTCAGGAGCTCCGAGTAATTTGGGTTTTCTTTACCATCTCCAAAAGGTACAAATTGATACGGCACAACATACAAAACCCCACCTTGATTGAAAAATGCATCTAGAGCATGAGCTATGATCCAAACAGTATCGTAAGCATATAACCCGTATGAGTTTAGCCCAAAGAACCACCCGTTAACTTACTCCATTTCGATGTGAACATATTCTTTTTTGAAGAATCGGGTGTGTGTTGGCGTAGCGCAAGAACCCCTTGCATATTCTCCATTTTATCAGGCGAAAATCAATAATTCGAATCTAAAGCAGACGAAAGCCAATCGGTTGCAATGAAAATTTGTCCTGGATCCTAGCTTCTGAATCATATTCGAATAATATACATACTTCAAGTGATCCTAGACTCTATTCAATAATCATGATTCATAATACTATTAAATATCGAAATTCAAATTGAATCAGTTTTACTATAAATAAAAGGAAATTAGTGTGAGTAAAAAAAAAAACCTTTTCGAAGAAAATAAGTGGATTTGGATGAATTCTTCTTCCCGGTGTGTGACTTTGCAGATGCAGCAGAAATTATCGTCATTTTTGTTGTGATTTAGATGTGAAAATAAAATATAAAAAAAAAGACGATCGACGATCTAATTTAAAACAAGGTTATAATCATTATCCCTCAACTTTATTTGTATCAACCCTTTACACCCAGAACATATAAATCGTCGTGCAACTTTATTTGTATCTACCTTTTGGGATGAATTTACCCACACATGCGTAGCACATGTGAGGGTTAACATTAAAAACTTAACGAAAGTTACGTTGGGGTACCAACCACGAAAGTTAGGCAAAGTTTAGGTACCAACTGTGTAAAAATTTAAGTATAGGTGTTGTCAATAAAATGTATACAAACCACATGTACTAACGGCGTAATTTTTTCAAAATAAAATGTCAGAAACTTAGAGGTAATGAACTAGTAATTGGGAAATTATAGGAAGAAAAAATTACGCCGTTGGTACCTGTGGTTTGTTTATATTTTCTTGACAACACCTAAACTTTATTTTTTGTATAGTTGGTACCTCTGTTTTGCTTAACTTTCGTGATTGGTACCCCAACCTAACTTGATTTAAATTTTAATGGTTAACCCCTCACATGTGCCACGCATGTGAGGGCAAATTCGTCACTTTAAATGTAGTTTATTTAATTATTATCAATACATTTAAATGTAGTTTATTCTAAATCTAAATTCATTCAACATTACACCCTTATGTTTGAGCCAAATAATTACAGTACATATATAGTTACATACATGTAGTTTTTAAGGGATGATATGCAAAGTGTACGTGTAATTACAGATTACTATCATGGTTACGAAACTCGGGATTTGAACAAGTAGGATTCACAAAACTAGTTTCAACAAATTGTTTTGTAAAGCATTGGCAGGATTATTATACATAATGAGTTTTAACAAATTATTTATTTATACTAGAAATAATAACCTAACTTTCTTGACATCAAACCGATGTCATTAAAGTAACCAAACGAAAAGTCAATGCCAAAGCAATTCTACAACTCTGAAGATTGAACTGAAAACTTTAAACCTGGATTTACGCATGCGACTTGAGAATGTCCACCTCAAGAGTCGAACCATCCTCAAAGACTTTCAACGAGTATATATCTAAACCCTATGTGGTTAGGTTAAGGAGTCTATTCTTTTGACTAATTTGTAATAACACGTACACTTTGATCGTCATCACGCATGTATAACTATATATTTGTTTGGCTCAAAGAGAAGAGTAATGAGGCGAATTTGCCTTCACATGTGTGGCACATGTGAGGGGTTAACCATCAAAATCTAACTGAAGTTAGGTTGCGGTACCAATCATGAAAGTTAAGCAAAGCATAGGTACCAACTATGCAAAAAATAAAATGTAGGTGTCGTCAAGAAAATGTAAACAAACCACATGTATCAACGACGTAATTTTTTGTTATAGGAATTTCTGCATAATGTTGTGTTGAAAGAAATGTGCGGAGTAAAAAGTAAAAGAAAGCAAGTTAATAGTCATAAGTATAAATTTATAATTTGCTCAGTTTTATAATTTAAAAAAAAAAAAAAAAACGCATACACTTAACACAAATTTATTCTCAAATATATATGTATCTACTATAAGAATTCAACTCACAACTTCCTAGTTAAAAGAGCCCCTCAAATTCAGCTAAACTACAAGCCCTTTAATTGCACAATTATTTATTGTTTACTATATTCCTTTAAAAAATTCCTTTATACTACACGTCCCACTTATAGATTCATCTCTTTTAATTAAAGTGCACTATAATGAGATAAAATTTTCAAAAGGTTTTCTAACTGTAACATGTAATGTCTTCTTGAAAGCACCATATTAATCTTCGAGTAAGATAATTATTGTCTGTATTATACCTTTATTAGAATTAGGTAATGTTCGTGTTGTAATTGAGATACTTTTTTTTATATAACTTTTCTTCTATAAAAGTTTGATTTCCTATACACTGAACATTTGATAAAATTCTTAAATAAAGACTATTAATAAACAATTATTCAACTCTAATGCTAAAAGAAATTTTAATATATAACTAGTGTTCGAACCCTCGCTTCGCGCCGGGGGTTCGGTTTTTAATGTATTTTATTGCGTTTAGTTTGTAAAATTTTTTTGTGGCTAACGATGATGTTGTTGAAACGCAACTCGAGTCGAACTAAAAGGTATAACCCGTGAAAGATTTAAATGTTATTTAAAATTAACAATATATGTGTATCTCCGTGTTTCGCTATGGAGTTGTCGACTTTTAAAAATTTAACGGGGAATTAACGTGTATGAAAAGTACCCGAAATATTTAGCGTTTTTTAAAAAGCGCCCGTTTTGCGTATAGCTAGTGACATTGTGTTCCTAAAATTATTTTGAATTTAACGATGGTGGCGGAAAAAATTTAACTCGTTGCGAGTGCGAAGATATGGCCCGTTGAATATTTGGGTAGAGTTTGTTTAAGTTTTTTTATGAGAATGATTAATTGACACTTTACCCCCCTGTTTGAGGGTGAATTTGATTTTTTGGATAAAGTGTGGGGTGGTTTGTGGTTGAATTTGAAAAAAAAAAGAGAAAAATCAAAAATACCCCGGCACTGTTCATTTGGCCTATTCCTTTTAGAATGTAGGTATAATAATATAATATGTAGTTTGTGTATCAAATACTTCATGTATCACAACTTATTGTTAAAAAAAAGAAAGAAAGATAAAAATAAAAATATTGATTGTGAGAACATGGAAATCATTTTTAATAGCAAACCCATTTTATTATTGAAATATCATATGCATCTAAAATGTACTAAACTAGTAAAATGTTCAAATACAAGGCTCATATGATGAAAACTCATCCATTTAGGCTTTTAGCTGGGGTTCCAAATGGGCTTGATTTGTAAATATATTGGGCCCAAAGTGTTATATTCGTAGCTTTCTACATTGGGGAATTGGCTCAAATACACTTTTTTAAAATGTTTTATTTCAAAATACATTTTTTGTAAAAAAAATTGTCTTTTTACACCATTGGGTAGACCAAAGTGTTGGTCGACCACCTCATTTTTCAAGGTGGTCGACCAAGCTTCATTGAGGTCTCAGTCGACTACTGTGTAAACATGGTCGACTACCTCTCATATTTTTATGGTCGACTACCCCCACAAAAAATAACGCGGGCGACCCAAATGGTGGTCGACTACCCAAAAAATAACGCGGGCAAAGTATCAAACTAGCATATTTAGACCAATATCATAAACATATAATACACACGCATGCACACAAAATGATATGTATGTATACACAAAAATGCACAGATGTTCACACTCATCCATGTATTACAGATCAAGAATATATTCACCTGTGTTGAAGATATTATTAGAGTTTTTGGATTGGAAGGACTCCACCACCTTTAATACAACTTCAAATTTATCCATTTATCTTTTAGCTGTCTAAGGACTCGAGCAAGTTCAACATCTTCTGGTGTGGACTGCTGTTGAAGCTGTCAATAGAAAAGAAAGTGCAAAATTCATTCCGATTTTCAAGTATATGATGTTGTATGTTGATAAATGTGGTCTGAAAAACACACAAGGATGTAAAAGTCAGCTTACTAGTCGACCACCATTTGGGTCGCCCGCGTTATATTTTGTGGGGTAGTCGACCATGAAAATATGAGAGGTAGTCGACTATGAATACACAGTAGTCGACCGAGACCTCAATGAAGCTTGGTCGACCACCTTGAAAAATGAGGTGATCGACCAAGGTATATGGTGGTCGACCAACACTTTGGTCTACCCAATGGTGTAAAAAGACAATTTTTTTTACAAAAAGTGTATTTTGAAATAAAACTTAAAAAAAAAGTGTATTTGAGCCAATTTCCCTTCTACATTTTACCTTTAAACAACTCATGAGTCGAACTAACGCATACAAGTTTCATATTTTACATTTTGGATATACTTTTTCAGAACATAATGGAACTCACTAACCGAACGAATATGAATATGACATTCAAGCTTCACATCAGAATACACGTTTCTCAACAATGCTTTGTGGACCGCATTCTTCGTTGACAATAGACTATCGTTTGCTGTAAAATCACAATCTTGTTGATGTTAGCGGATATATTTCTTAGTCTATGTTTATGTTTATTATATTGGTCCATGTTCTATAAAGGCCCGCTATAGTCCATTAGGTCTCTAGCTATTATTTATATGGTTTGTACACAACTGTTTCAATCAATGAAGATGCATCGTACGTATTTCTATCACTCTAACATGGTATCGAGCCTACCTTCCCAAAAACCCTTAAAAAAGAAAAAAAACCTACAACAATACTGCATCTTTTTTCTTACGTTCATTTTCTTCCTTTTTCTTCTGAAATCGATCATACTCTCTCAAATCAATGGCCACCTATGACAAGGTATATACGGTCACTTCAATCTCTCATCTTATTCCTATAAAGCTTGATATATCAAAATTAAACTACCATTATTGGAGCAAACTTTTCTCTGTTCACTGTGAGGGTTTCGAAGTTGACAAGTTCATCACAACCGCACCTACACCCGAAGAATTAGCATCGGCTACATGGCGTAAGGCTGATGCTGTTGTCCAAACGTGGATCTACTCCACGATCTCTGAGTCTCTTCTTGAACGACTCCTAAATTCTGATTCAACCAACGCGTTCCAAGCATGGTCTTTTCTACAAAAAAATTTCCAAGATAACAAGAGGTCTAAGACACTGGAGTTAACTGCTGAACTACGCAACATCACCATCGGGGATCAAACCGTCGAAGAGTACTTTCGTTCAATCGACAAAACTGAAACACAATTTAAGAACCTTGGCTCCACCGTTAGTGAACCTGACCTTGTTACATACGCCGTTAATTGTCTCAATGACAAATACCCGTACGCATCCCACATCATCCGTCTTCGTGAACAGTTTCCAGATTTCGAAATCGTTCGATCGATGTTAATGTTAGAAGAATTGCAACTCAATCGAAAGAATCGCACTAGCTCGTCACCAAACTCCATCGTCACTCCATCTTCACCAGCGGTTCTACTTGCTCAGGCTGCACCACCGTCGCCGCAACACCCTAGCCCACCCCAGGTATGCCGTAATTTCAATAGGGGTTCATGTCGTTTTGGTGAATAGTGCAGGTACCTACACCAACCCCATCTTACGCCTGCTACCAATACGTTTGTTAATGAATCCTCTTATTTTGTTATGGGTACAAGCTGACCATTTAAAAATCATAATAGTCAGGCCCAACTTCTTGGTATTATTCAAGCCCAACATCAGTTTATTAATTAATATACTCTGCCCAGGCCCAACTTTAGTCCTCCACTGGCCCAACACATAAGCCCACCTGGCTTCCCTACTTATCCAGAAGCTAACTATGTTGGGCTTGGTCATGTTAATGGATTGCAACAGGCATTTCAACCCAATACTGATGGACAGCCGCAAGTTTTTAATGGACAGGGACACACTAGTGGGCCTAATACTCTGTTTAGCCCACAATCGGTTGCAGGCTTTTTTAATCACCAACCTGCAGCCCAGGAAACTGTTATACCACATGCTTTCACTACTACTACTTTACCTGACTATGGTAACACATGCTGGACTATGGATTCAGGTGCGACTACTCACCTTACATCTACCATTAAAAATTTAAGTACCATTTTTAATCATTGCATGCGCCCTTCTGTCTATGTTGGTGACGGGAACTCCATTCCTGTCACCAACACTGGTCATAACGTTTTGCCAAACCCCAACTGTCCACTTTACCTTAATAACGTTCTTGTTACACCTAATATTGTTAAAAACCTTATTTATGTATGCCGTTTTACACGTGATAATAAAGTTTCTGTTAGATTTGACGAATTTGGTTTTTTGTGTGAAGGATTACCTGACCAGCCGTCTCCTTCTCCGATGTGACAGCACCAGGGATCTCTATCCATTCACGTCTCAGCCTGCCTCTCCTGCTCATCAGGCTCTTCTCACCTCTTCAAGTATATGACATCAGCATCTCGGACATCCAAGCACTGCTGTTTTTCGTCGTCTTATTTCCAGTAATTCCATTGCATGTAATAAAACGAAGTCTCCCGTGCTATGTCATGCTTGTCGGCTTGGAAAACACGTGAGACTTCCATTTAATAGTTCTGTTTTGCATGTTACTTCTTTATTTGATATTGTCCACTCAGATTTATGGATTTCTCCTGTTTCGAGTCTTAACGGTTACAAATATTATGTTATTTTTTTGGATTATTTCTCGTATTATTTATGGGTTTATCCATTGCATAATAAATCTGATGTGTTTGATAAATTTCTTCAATTCTGTGCTTATGTTAAAACTCAATTTAATACTAAAATAAAAGCATTCCAATGTGATCAGGGTGGTGAATTTGACAGCAATCAATTTCACAATCTATTTCAAAATAATGGCATCCAAATTTGTCTCTCTTGTACTCAAACCTCCCAACAGAATGGGATATCCAAACGTATGATCCGCACTGTTAATAACCTTATTCGCACTCTCCTCTTTCAAGCTCACCTTCCCCCTACATTCTAGGTGGAGGCTCTTTACATGGCCACATATCTTCTGAACCTTCTCCCATCTTCCTCAATCAACAATGAAATTCCTCATACCCATGTCTACAAATACTCGCCAAACTACTTCATGTATTGACCCAAACTTTTCCATGTTTATATATATTAATTGAGATTGATATTTACATGACTAAATATTTCCAACGTGTTAAGCAATCAAACTTGTTAAGACTTGATTAAATGAAATAAGTTTCATATAGACAATTGATCACCCAAGTTGACCGGCGATTCACGAACGTTACAAAATTGTGAAAACTACATGTTGTGGTATATATAGACATATATATATGGTTGACATAATATTATGATGAATAAGTATCTCACTAAGTATATTAACAATGTGTGATATACATAAGAAATGAGATTACTAAGTTAAGAAACTCAAAATGATATATATAACGATTATCGTTATGATAACGTCTACTAAATACATATGTATCATATTAAGATATTGATACACTATATTTAACATGATAAAATAATATTTAAATATATCATTAAGTGTGTTAACAATGAACTACATATGTAAAAACAAGACAACTAACTCAAGAATTACGAAACGAGACTTATATGTAACGATTATCGTTGTAACGATATTTTAATGTATGTATCATATTAAGAGATATTCATACATCATAATATCATGATAATATAATAATTTAACATCTCATTTGATATAATAAACATTAGGTTAACAACATTAATTGAGATCGTTAACTTAAAGGTTTCAAAACAACACTTATATGTAACGACTAACGATGACTTAACGACTCAGTTAAAATGTATATACATGTAGTGTTTTAATATGTATTCATACACTTTTTAAAGACTTCAAGACACTTATCAAAATACTTCTACTTAACAAAAATGCTTACATTTACATCCTCGTTCAGTTTCATCAACAATTCTACTCGTATGCACCCGTATTCGTACTCGTACAATACACAGCTTTTAGACGTATGTACTATTGGTATATACACTGTAATGATCAGCTCTTAGCAGCCATGTGAGTCACCTAACACATGTGGGAACCATCATTTGGTAACTAGCATGAAATATCTCATAAAATTACAAAAATATGAGTAATCATTCATGACTTATTTACATGAAAACAAAATTACACATCCTTTATATCTAATCCATATACCAACGACCAAAAACACCTACAAACACTTTCATTCTTCAATTTTCTTCATCTAAGTGATCTCTCTCAAGTTCTATCTTCAAGTTCTAAGTGTTCTTCATAAATTCTATAAGTTCTAGTTTCATAAAATCAAGAATACTTCCAAGTTTGCTAGCTTACTTCCAATATTGTAAAGTGATCATCCAACCTCAAGAAATCTTTCTTATTTACAGTACGATATATTTCTAATACAAGGTAATACTCATATTCAAACTTTGGTTCAATTTCTATAACTATAACAATCTTATTTCGAGTGATGATCTTACTTGAATTTGTTTTCGTGTCATGATTCTGCTTCAAGAACTTTCAAGCCATCCAAGGTCCCTTTGAAGCTAGATCCATTTGTATCTTTTTCAGTAGGTTTATCCACAAAACTTGAGGTAGTAATGATGTTCTTAACATCATTCGATTCATACATATAAAGCTATCTTATTCGAAGGTTTAAACTTGAAATAACTAGAACATAGTTTAGTTAATTCTAAACTTGTTCGCAAAAAAGCGTTAATCCTTCTAACTTGACTTTTAAAATCAACTAAACACATGTTATATATCTATATGATATGCTAACTTAATGATTTAAAACCAGAAAACACGAAAAACACCGTAAAACCGAATATACGCCGTTGTAGTAACACCGCGGGCTGTTTTGGGTTAGTTAATTAAAAACTATGATAAATTTTGATTTAAAAGTTGTCCTTTTGGGAAAATGATTTTTATTATGAACATGAAACCATATCCAAAAATCTTGGTTAAACATAAAGTGAAAGTATGTTTTTCAAAATGGTCATCAAGATGTCGTTCTTTCGACGGAAATGACTACCTCTTTAGTAATTGACATGTAACTTAAATTTTTGACTATAAACCTATACTTTTTTCTGTTTGGATTCTTAAATTAGAGTTCAATATGAAACCATAGCAATTTGATTCACTCAAAACGGATTTAAAATGAAGAAGTTATGGGTAAAACAAGATTGGATATTTTTGATCTTTTTAGCTACGGGAAATGTTTAACAAATCTATACAAATCATATCCTAGCTAACTTATATTGTATTATACATGTATTCTAATATATTATGTAATCTTAGGATACCTTAGACATGTATGCAAATGTTTTGACATATCATATCGACCCATGTATATATATTATTTGGAACAACCATAGACACTCTATATGCAGTAATGTTGGAGTTAGCTATACAGGGTTGAGGTTGATTCCAAAAATATATATACTTTGAGTTGTGATCTAGCCTGAGACGTGTATACACTGGGTCGTGGATTGATTCAAGATAATATATATCGATTTATTTCTGTACATCTAACTGTGGACAACTAGTTGTAGGTTATTAACGAGGACAACTGACTTAATACACTCAAATCTTTAAAACATAATAAAAATGGTTGTAATTATATTTTGATCATACTTTGATATATATGTACATATTTGTATAGGTTCGTGAATCGATCCGTGGCCAAGTCTTATTTTCGAGGAAGGAAATATCTGTGAAAGTGAGTTATAGTCCCACTTTTAAAATCTAATATTTTTGGGATGAGGATACATGCAGGTTTTATAAATGATTTACAAAATAGACACAAGTACGTGAAACTACATTCTATGGTTGAATTATCAAAATCGAATATGCCCCTTTTTATTAAGTCTGGTAATCTAAGAATTAGGGAACAGACACCCTAATTGACGCGAATCCTAAAGATAGATCTATTGGGCCTAACAAACTCCATCCAAAGTACCGGATGCTTTAGTACTTCGAAATTTATATCATATCCGAAGGGTGTCCCGAAATGATGGGGATATTCTTATATATGCGTCTTGTTAATGTCGGTTACCAGGTGTTCACCATATGAATGATTTTTATCTCTATGTATGGGATGTGTATTGAAATATGAAATCTTGTGGTCTATTGTTACGATTTGATATATATAGGTTAAACCTATAACTCACCAACATTTTTGTTGACGTTTAAAGCATGTTTATTCTCAGGTGAATACTAAGAGCTTCCGCTGTTGCATACTAAAATAAGGACAAGATTTGGAGTCCATGTTTGTATGATATTGTGTAAAAACTGCATTCAAGAAACACATGTCGTTGTAATATATTTCTATTGTAAACCATTATGTAATGGTCGTGTGTAAACAGTATATTTTAGATTATCATTATTTGATTATCTACGTAATGTTTTTAAAACCTTTATTGATAAAATAAAGGTTATGGTTATTTTAAAAATGAATGCAGTCTTTGAAAAACGTCTCATATAGAGGTCAAAACCTCGCAACGAAATCAATTAATATGGAACGTTTATAATCAATATGAACGGGATATTTCAGTTGGTATCCGAGCGTTGGTCTTAGAGAACCAGAAAATTTGCATTAGTGTGTCTTATCGAGTTTGTTAGGATGCATTAGTGAGTCTGGACTTCGACCGTGTTTTCTTTAAAAATGATTGCTTAACATTTTTGTTGGAAACTATATATTATTAACATGTAAATATTATGTGATATATTAATCTCTTAACATGTTTGATATTGTGTGATAGATGTCTACCTCTAGCATAAATCCCATTGACTCACCTAATAATAACGAAGAGTCGAATATATATTGGTAAGATTCATAAGTTCCCGAAGAACCGGAAGAAGAGGAAACGGAACCGGAAGAAGAGGAACCGGAAGAAGAGGAACCAGAAGAAGAAGAGGTTCTGGAGGGGGGAATAGTAGGAACCACAGAAAATCGGTCAAATAAAAGAAAATCCTCAACCAATGGACCAAAGTTAATAATGGTCAATGGTGTTTCCGCTAAGGAAGCAAAATATTGGGAAAATTACCAATTTTTTGATGAATCGGATCCTGATGAGGATTCCGATGATGTTATAGAAATTACCCCGACCCAATTTAATGAGGCAAAAGAAAATAATAAGGGAAAAGGCATCAAAATAGAGAAATCTGATTCCGACCCTGATGAACTTTATATGTACCGTCAACACCCGTATTTTCAATATCGTGACAATGACCCGGGAACCTCTAAACCACCAGGTTTTTCTAAACCATTGTGGAAAACGATGGCTCGTATTAGAGGAACACCATATATTCCTAGAAAATTAGGAAAACGAACCAAGTCCGAAGAAGAAGAAACCAGTGATTCAGATTAGAAGGTTGTAATCATGTTGTGTATTATATGTATTGTAGTGTGCTTGTACTTTTATGTTCTATGTAAAAATTGCTTGTATTGTTTGTTAATTATCTTTTACGAATCTAATCCTTGTCTATTTTACAGTATAAAAACAAAATGGACGTTAAGGGTAGACAACCAAATATTTTAGAAGACCTACCAGAGGATATGATTGAGGAAATCTTGTCTAGAGTCGGTCAGAATTCATCAACACATTTAGTTATGGCGAAATTAACTTGTCAAACATTTGAAAGACTTTCCAGAAATGCCTTAGTTTATAAAAGGCTTTCCTTTGATAGGTGGGGTATATCACATTGGGGAGACTTTAAGTTACGCCGTGTTTTCAAGCGTTAAATGCGGGGAACCCAAATGCAATTTTACGCTACGGGTTAAGAACCTATTTTGACTCAACATATCCCAACATAGGATTTCGTGAATTAGAAAGAGCTTCTAACATGCAACATAAAGAATCATGTTATGCTTACGGGTTAGTGATGTTCGCTTCTTACCAAAGTGAGAAAAAGAACATCGGATTGCAGCTTTTAAATAAAACTTTCCCACAAGTGACGGATTCAGTAGTTGGGGTGAGAAACAAGGTTTTTAGATTATTACGGGGCTGTTGGACATTACGAAACCCTCGTCCTTTTAACGACATTACAACATGCTGCCTAGCCAATGGTCATAACAGTTATTTTCCACAAGACCAAGGATGGGAAGTCGTCTTAGTAAAACCAGAATGCATGACTTGTTTCTGGACTTATAAATTACGTATCTTCATTTCCTTTGCTGAACAACTTGCGTATTAACTAGATTTATCTTCAAAACTGTCCTGTATCATAGTGTACTATATTTCATGTTATATGTAATATAGCGAAGTTGTAAGTTTGAAGAATATTTGTATGTGATATATTATTATAATCAGTTTTTCATATGGAATTGTAGTAGTTGAATTGTATATTAGCTACTAAGTATGAACTTAACGGGTAGGTAGTACCCGAATTTAAACTTATAAAACGCTAATATGAAGAAAAAGCTTTTATAAATGAGTTCATATTATGCTACGAGATACTATTGACTACTCTTAATATTCTGTATGATTAAATTGTTTCATTTGACTATTTTGAAGGAAATGGCACCGACTACTCGACACACCTTGAATATGAGCGAAGAGGAATTTCGTGCCTTTCTTGCTTCAAACATAGCCGCAGTACAGGCCGCGCTACATACCAACAATAACTCCGAATCTAGCAATACAGCTAACGGCGCAAGAAATCGTGTAGGATGCTCCTATAAGGAATTCACTGCCTGCAAACCTTCAGAATTTGATGGGAACAAAGCACCAATCGGATTGAAACGGTGGACCGAAAAAGTTGAATCGGTGTTTGTCATAAGTAAGTGTGCTGAAGGAGACAAAGTGAAGTACGCTACGCATACCTTCACAGGTATTGCATTAACATGGTGGAATACCTATCTAGAGCAAGTGGGACAAGATGCTGTTTACGCGCTACCGTGGTCAGCATTCAGGCACTTGATGAACGAGAAGTACCGTCCCA
Organism: Rutidosis leptorrhynchoides; assembly: GCF_046630445.1. Taxonomy (NCBI): domain Eukaryota; kingdom Viridiplantae; phylum Streptophyta; class Magnoliopsida; order Asterales; family Asteraceae; genus Rutidosis; species Rutidosis leptorrhynchoides. The sequence goes on from NC_092335.1 coordinate 690,636,677, forward strand.
GAACCGAGGTCAATAAGCTCAAGTCAGAACTTAGAGGGTTACGAACACAGGGATTCGATATTACTTCGTACGAAATACGATTCACAGAATTATGCCTATTGTGTCCGAGAGCGTTCGAAGATGAGGAAGAGAAGATCGACGCGTTTGTGAAAGGGTTACCGGAGAGAATCCAAGAAGATATAAGTTCACACGAGCCTACCTCCATACAAAAGGCATGTAGAATGGCTCACAAACTAGTGAACCAGATTGAGGGAAGAATTAAAGAACAGGCGGCCGAAGAGGCCAACGTGAAATTAGTCAAAAGAAAGTGGGAGGAAAACGGTGATAAGAGTCACCAAAACAGCAACAACTATCCCAACAATCACAACATCAATCGCAACTACAACAAACGGCACAACAACAACAACAACAACAACAACAACAACAACAACAACAACAACAACTACTACTACAACAATCATCCCAACAACAATAACAACCGCAACAACAACAACAATCAGAAGCAGCTATGCCAAAGGTGTGAAAAGTATCACTCGGGGTTCTGCACCAAATTTTGCAACAAGTGTAAAAGAAATGGTCACAGCGCGGCGAAGTGTGAGGTCTACAGACCAGGGGTTAACAGAACGAAAGGAACAAATGGTGTCGGAACGAGTAATGGTGGAGCAAGTAGTGTCGGAGCAAGTTATGCCAATGTAGTTTGTTATAAATGTGGAAAACCGGGCCACATTATTAGAAATTTCCCGAACCAGGAGAACACGAATGGACAAGGCCGCGGAATAGTTTTCAATATTAATGCGGCAGAGGCACAGGAAGACCCGGAGCTTGTTACGGGTACGTTTCTTATTGACAATAAATCTGCTTACGTTTTATTTGATTCGGGTGCGGATAGAAGCTATATGAGTAGAGATTTTTGTGCTAAATTAAGTTGTCCATTGACGCCGTTGGATAGTAAATTTTTACTCGAATTAGCAAACGGTAAATTAATTTCAGCAGATTATATATGTCGGAATCGAGAAATTAAACTGGATAGCGAAATATTTAAGATTGATTTGATACCAGTAGAGTTAGGGAGTTTTGATGTAATAGTTGGCATGGACTGGCTGAAGGAGATGAAAGCAGAGATCGTATGTTACAAAAATGCAATTCGCATTGTACGAGAAGAAGGAGAACCCTTAATGGTGTACGGAGAAAAGGGCAACACGAAGCTACATCTTATTAGTAATTTGAAGGCACAAAAACTAATAAGAAAAGGTTGCTATGCTGTTCTAGCACACATCAAGAAAGTACAAACTGAAGAAAATAGCATCAATGATGTTCCCGTCGCAAAAGAATTTCCCGATGTATTTCTGAAAGAATTACCGGGACTACCTCCACATCGATCTGTTGAATTTCAAATAGATCTTGTACCAGGAGCTGCACCAATAGCTCGTGCTCCTTACAGACTCGCACCCAGCGAGATGAAAGAACTACAAAGCCAACTGCAAGAACTATTAGAACGTGGTTTCATTCGACCAAGCACATCACCATGGGGAGCTCCTGTTTTGTTTGTCAAGAAAAAGGATGGTACATTTAGGTTGTGTATTGACTACAGAGAGTTGAATAAACTTACCATCAAAAACCGTTATCCACTGCCAAGAATTGACGACTTATTTGATCAACTACAAGGCTCGTCGGTTTATTCAAAAATTGATGTACGTTCTGGATATCATCAAATGCGAGTAAAGGAGGATGATATTCCAAAAACTGCTTTTAGGACGCGTTATGGTCATTACGAGTTTATGGTTATGCCGTTTGGATTGACTAACGCACCAGCTGTGTTCATAGACCTTATGAACCGAGTGTGTGGGCCATATCTTGACAAGTTTGTCATTGTTTTCATCGATGACATACTTATTTACTCAAAGAATGATCAAGAGCACGAAGAACTTTTGAGAAAAGTGCTAGAAGTATTGAGGAAAGAAAAATTGTACGCTAAGTTTTCAAAGTGTGCATTTTGGTTGGAAGAAGTTCAATTCCTCGGTCACATAGTGAACAAAGAAGGTATCCAGGTGGACCCGGCAAAGATCGAAACCGTTGAAAAGTGGGAAACCCCAAAAACTCCGAAGCATATACGTCAATTTTTAGGATTGGCTGGTTACTACAGAAGATTCATCCAAGATTTCTCCAAAATAGCAAAACCCTTGACTGCATTAACGCATAAAGGGAAGAAATTTGAATGGAAGGATGAACAAGAGAAGGCGTTTCAGTTATTGAAGAAAAAGCTAACTACGGCACCTATATTATCATTGCCTGAAGGGAATGATGATTTTGTGATTTATTGTGACGCATCAAAGCAAGGTCTCGGTTGTGTATTAATGCAACGAATGAAGGTGATTGCTTATGCGTCTAGACAATTGAAGATTCACGAGCAAAATTATACAACTCATGATTTGGAATTGGGTGCTGTTGTTTTTGCATTAAAGACTTGGAGGCATTATTTATATGGGGTCAAAAGTATTATATATACCGACCACAAAAGTTTCCAACATATATTTAATCAGAAGCAACTGAATATGAGATAGCGCAGGTGGATTGAATTATTGAATGATTACGACTTTGAGATTCGTTACCACCCGGGGAAGGCGAATGTAGTAGCCGACGCTTTGAGTAGAAAGGACAGAGAACCCATTCGAGTAAAATCTATGAATATAATGATTCACACTAACCTTACTACTCAAATAAAGGAGGCGCAACAAGGAGTTTTAAAAGAGGGAAACTTAAAGGATGAAATACCCAAAGGATCGGAGAAGCATCTTAATATTCGGGAAGACGGAACCCGGTATAGGGCTAAAAGAATTTGGGTACCAAAATTTGGAGATATGAGGGAAATGGTACTTAGAGAAGCTCATAAAACCAGATACTCAATACATCCTGGAACGGGGAAGATGTACAAGGATCTCAAGAAACATTTTTGGTGGCTAGGTATGAAAGCCGATGTTGCTAAATACGTAGGGGAATGTTTGACGTGTTCTAAGGTCAAAGCGAAGCATCAGAAACCATCAGGTCTACTTCAACAACCTGAAATCCCGGAATGGAAATGGGAAAACATTACCATGGATTTCATCACTAAATTGCCAAGGACTGCAAGTGGTTTTGATACTATTTGGGTAATAGTTGATCGTCTCACCAAATCAGCACACTTCCTGCCAATGAGAGAAGATGACAAAATGGAGAAGTTGGCGCGATTGTATTTGAAGGAGGTTGTCTCCAGACATGGAATACCCGTCTCTGTTATCTCTGATAGGGATGGTAGATTTGTTTCAAGGTTCTGGCAGAAGTTACAACAAGCATTGGGGACTCGTCTAGACATGAGTACTGCCTATCATCCACAAACTGATGGGCAGAGCAAAAGGACGATACAAACGCTTGAAGACATGCTACGAGCATGTGTTATTGATTTCGGAAACAGTTGGGATCGACACCTACCATTAGCAGAATTTTCCTACAACAACAGTTATCATTCTAGTATTGAGATGGCGCCGTTTGAGGCACTTTATGGTAGAAAGTGCAGGTTTCCGATTTGTTGGAATGAAGTGGGGGATAGACAGATTACGGGTCCAGAGATAATACAAGAAACTACCGAGAAAATCATCCAAATTAAACAACGATTGAAAACCGCCCAGAGTCGACAAAAGAGCTACGCGGACAGTAAAAGAAAAGATATAGAGTTTGAAATTGGAGAAATGGTCATGCTTAAGGTTTCACCTTGTAAAGGCGTTGTTCGATTAGGTAAACAGGGGAAACTAAATCCAAGGTACATTGGACCATTCAAGATTATAGATCGTGTCGGACCAGTAGCTTACCAACTGGAGCTACCTCAACAACTCGCGGCTGTACATAACACTTTCCAGGTCGCGAATTTGAAGAAAAGTTTTGCTAAAGAAGATCTCACTATTCTGTTGGACGAAATCCAAATCAATGAAAAACTTCAATTCATTGAAGAACCCGTCGAAATAATGGATCATGAGGTTAAGAGACTTAAGCAAAACAAGATACCGATTGTTAAGGTTCGATGGAATGCTTGTAGAGGACCCGAGTTCACCTGGGAGCGTGAAGATCAGATGAAGAAGAAATACCTGCATCAATTTCTAGAAGATTCGTCAACACCTTCAACAGCTTAAAATTTCGGGACGAAATTTATTTAACGGGTAGGTACTGTAGTGACCCGAACTTTTCCATGTTTATATATATTAATTGAGATTAATATTTACATGACTAAATGTTTCCAACGTGTTAAGCAATCAAACTTGTTAAGACTTGATTAAATGAAATAAGTTTCATATAGACAATTGATCACCCAAGTTGACCGGCGATTCACGAACGTTACAAAATTATGAAAACTACATGTTGTGGTATATATAGACATATATATATGGTTGACATGAGATTATTATGAATAAGTATCTCACTAAGTATATTAACAATGTGTGATATACATAAGAAATGAGATTACTAAGTTAAGAAACTCGAAATGATATATATAACGATTATCGTTATGATAACGTCTACTAAATACATATGTATCATATTAAGATATTGATATACTATATTTAACATGATAAAATGATATTTAAATATATCATTAAGTGTGTTAACAATGAACTACATATGTAAAAACAAGACTACTAACTCAAGAATTACAAAACGAGACTTATATGTAACGATTATCGTTGTAACGATATTTTAATGCATGTATCATATTAAGAGATATTCATACATCATAATATCATGATAATATAATAATTTAACATCTTATTTGATATAATAAACATTGGGTTAACAACATTAATTGAGATCGTTAACTTAAAGGTTTCAAAACAACACTTACATGTAACGACTAACGATGACTTAACGACTCAGTTAAAATGTATATACATGTAGTGTTTTAATATGTATTCATACACTTTTGAAAGACTTCAAGACACTTATCAAAATACTTCTACTTAACAAAAATGCTTACAATTACATCCTCGTTCAGTTTCATCAACAATTCTACTCGTATGCACCCGTATTCGTACTCGTACAATACACAGCTTTTAGACGTATGTACTATTAGTATATACACTGTAATGATCAGCTCTTAGCAGCCATGTGATTCACCTAACACATGTGGGAACCATCATTTGGCAACTAGCATGAAATATCTCATAAAATTACAAAAATATGAGTAATCATTCATGACTTATTTACATGAAAACAAAATTACACATCCTTTATATCTAATCCATATACCAACGACCAAAAACACCTACGAACACTTTCATTCTTCAATTTTCTTCATCTAAGTGATCTCTCTCAAGTTCTATCTTCAAGTTCTAAGTGTTCTTCATAAATTCTATAAGTTCTAGTTTCATAAAATCAAGAATACTTCCAAGTTTGCTAGCTTACTTTAAATCTTGTAGAGTGATCATCCAATCTCAAGAAATCTTTCTTATTTACAGTAAGATATCTTTCTAATACAAGGTAATACTCATATTTAAACTTTGGTTCAATTTCTATAACTATAACAATCTTATTTCGAGTGATGATCTTACTTGAATTTGTTTTCGTGTCATGATTCTGCTTCAAGAACTTTCAAGCCATCCAAGGATCCTTTGAAGCTAGATCCATTTGTATCTTTTTCAGTAGGTTTATCCACAAAATTTGAGGTAGTAATTATGTTCTTAACATCATTCGATTCATACATATAAAGCTATCTTATTCGAAGGTTTAAACTTGAAATCACTAGAACATAGTTTAGTTAATTCTAAACTTGTTCGCAAACAAAAGTTAATCCTTCTAACTTGACTTTTAAAATAAACTAAACACATGTTCTATATCTATATGATATGCTAACTTAATGATTTAAAACCGGAAAACAAGAAAAACACCGTAAAAACGGATATACGCCGTTGTAGTAACACCGCGGGCTGTTTTGGGTTAGTTAATTAAAAACTATGATAAATTTTGATTTAAAAGTTGTTCTTCTGGGAAAATGATTTTTCTTATGAACATGAAACCATATCCAAAAATCTTGGTTAAACTCAAAGTGAAAGTATGTTTTTCAAAATGGTCATCAAGATGTCGTTCTTTCGACGGAAATGACTACCTCTTTAGTAATTGACATGTAACTTAAATTTCCGACTATAAACCCATACTTTTTCTGTTTAGATTCTTAAATTAGAGTTCAATATGAAACCATAGCAATTTGATTCACTCAAAACGGATTTAAAATGAAGAAGTTATGGGTAAAACAAGATTGGATATTTTTGATCTTTTTAGCTACGGGAAATGTTTAACAAATCTATACAAATCATATCCTAGCTAACTTATATTGTATTATACATGTATTCTAATATATTATGTAATCTTAGGATACCATAGACACGTATGCAAATATTTTGACATATCATATCGACCCATGTATATATATTATTTGGAACAACCATAGACACTCTATATGCAGTAATGTTGGAGTTAGCTATACAGGGTTGAGGTTGATTCCAAAAATATATATACTTTGAGTTGTGATCTAGCCTGAGACGTGTATACACTGGGTCGTGGATTGATTCAAGATAATATATATCGATTTATTTCTGTACATCTAACTGTGGACAACTAGTTGTAGGTTATTAACGAGGACAACTGACTTAATACACTCAAATCTTTAAAACATAATAAAAATGGTTGTAATTATATTTTGATCATTCTTTGATATATATGTACATATTTGTATAGGTTCGTGAATCGATCCGTGGCCAAGTCTTATTTCCGAGGAAGGAAATATCTGTGAAAGTGAGTTATAGTCCCACTTTTAAAATATAATATTTTTGGGATGAGAATACATGCAGGTTTTATAAATGATTTACAAAATAGACACAAGTACGTAAAACTACATTCTATGGTTGAATTATCAAAATTGAATATGCCCCTTTTTATTAAGTCTGGTAATCTAAGAATTAGGGAACAGACACCCTAATTGACGCGAATCCTAAAGATAGATCTATTGGGCCTAACAAACTCCATCCAAAGTACCGGATGCTTTAGTACTTGGAAATTTATATCATATCCGAAGGGTGTCCCGGAATGATGGGGATATTCTTATATATGCATCTTGTTAATGTCGGTTACCAGGTGTTCACCATATGAATGATTTTTATCTCTATGTATGGTGTAGTGACCAGTCCTAATCCATCTGGACGAAGTCATCAACATTTGATCCCAGAGCGATGATCGACTCCATGTAATGTCCTTAAAATGAGCAAATGCACAGCGGAAGATTTCTTTCATACCTGAGAATAAACATGCTTTCAAGTGTCAACCAAAAGGTTGGTGAGTTCATAGGTTTATCTTAAAACAATAAAATTCATCATTTTGATAGACCACAAAATTTAAATCATGCATGGTACAAATGGGCCCGAATCCTATACCCACCTGTAATGTACATGCTATATCTTTTAAATACGGTACATCTTTTGTAGTGACACGAACTTTTCCATGTTTATATATATTAATTGAGATTGATGTTTACATGATTAAATGTTTCCAACATGTTAAGCAATCAAACTTGTTAAGACTTGATTAATTGAAATAGGTTTCATATAGACAATTGACCACCCAAGTTGACCGGTGATTCACGAACGTTAAAACTTGTAAAAAAAACTATATGATGACATATATATGGTTATATATATAGTTAACATGATATTATGATAAGTAAACATATCATTAATTATATTAACAATGAACTACATATGTAAAAACAAGACTACTAACTTAATGATTTTGAAACGAGACATATATGTAACGTTTATCGTTGTAACGACATTTAATGTATATATATATATCATATTAAGAGATATTCGTACATCATAATATCATGATAATATAATAATTTAAAATCTCTTTTGTTATTATAAACATTGGGTTAACAACATTTAACAAGATCGTTAACCTAAAGGTTTCAAAACAACACTTACATGTAACGACTAACGATGACTTAACGACTCAGTTAAAATGTATATACATGTAGTGTTTTAATATGTATTTATACACTTTTGAAAGACTTCAATATACTTATCAAAATACTTCTACTTAACAAAAATGCTTACAATTACATTCTCGTTCAGTTTCATCAACAATTCTACTCGTATGCACCCGTATTCGTACTCGTACAATACACAGCTTTTAGATGTATGTACTATTGGTATATACACTCCAATGATCAGCTCTTAGCAGCCCATGTGAGTCACCTAACACATGTGGGAACCATCATTTGGCAACTAGCATGAAATATCTCATAAGATTACAAAAATATGAGTAATCATTCATGACTTATTTACATGAAAACAAAATTACATATCCTTTATATCTAATCCATACACCAACGACCAAAAACACCTACAAACACTTTCATTCTTCAATTTTCTTCATCTAATTGAACTCTCTCAAGTTCTATCTTCAAGTTCTAAGTGTTCTTCATAAATTCCAAAAGTTCTAGTTTCATAAAATCAAGAATACTTTCAAGTTTGCTAGCTCACTTCCAATCTTGTAAGGTGATCATCCAACCTCAAGAAATCTTTGTTTCTTACAGTAGGTTATCATTCTAATACAAGGTAATAATCATATTCAAACTTTGGTTCAATTTCTATAACTATAACAATCTTATTTCAAGTGATGATCTTACTTGAACTTGTTTTCGTGTCATGATTTTGCTTCAAGAACTTTGAGCCATCCAAGGATCCATTGAAGCTAGATCCATTTTTCTCTTTTCCAATAGGTTCATCCAAGGAACTTAAGGTAGTAATGATGTTCATAACATCATTCGATTCATACATATAAAGCTATCTTATTCGAAGGTTTAAACTTGTAATCACTAGAACATAGTTTAGTTAATTCTAAACTTGTTCGCAAACAAAAGTTAATCCTTCTAACTTGACTTTTAAAATCAACTAAACACATGTTCTATATCTATATGATATGCTAACTTAATGATTTAAAACCTGGAAACACGAAAAACACCGTAAAACCGGATTTACGCCGTCGTAGTAACACCGCGGGCTGTTTTGGGTTAGTTAATTAAAAACTATGATAAACTTTGATTTAAAAGTTGTTATTCTGAGAAAATGATTTTTATTATGAACATGAAACTATATCCAAAAATTATGGTTAAACTCAAAGTGGAAGTATGTTTTCTAAAATGGTCATCTAGACGTCGTTCTTTCGACTGAAATGACTACCTTTACAAAAACGACTTGTAACTTATTTTTCCGACTAGAAACCTATACTTTTTTTGTTTAGATTCATAAAATAGAGTTCAATATGAAACCATAGCAATTTGATTCACTCAAAACGGATTTAAAATGAAGAAGTTATGGGTAAAACAAGATTGGATAATTTTTCTCATTTTAGCTACGTGAAAATTGGTAACAAATCTATTCCAACCATAACTTAATCAACTTGTATTATATATTATGTAATCTTGAGATACCATAGACACGTATACAATGTTTCGACCTATCATGTCGACACATCTATATATATTTCGGAACAACCATAGACACTCTATATGTGAATGTTGGAGTTAGCTATACAGGGTTGAGGTTGATTCCAAAATATATATAGTTTGAGTTGTGATCAATACTGAGATACGTATACACTGGGTCGTGGATTGATTCAAGATAATATTTATCGATTTATTTCTGTACATCTAACTGTGGACAACTAGTTGTAGGTTACTAACGAGGACAGCTGACTTAATAAACTTAAAACATCAAAATATATTAAAAGTGTTGTAAATATATTTTGAACATACTTTGATATATATGTATATATTGTTATAGGTTCGTGAATCAACCAGTGGCCAAGTCTTACTTCCCGACGAAGTAAAAATCTGTGAAAGTGAGTTATAGTCCCACTTTTAAAATCTAATATTTTTGGGATGAGAATACATGCAGGTTTTATAAATGATTTACAAAATAGACACAAGTACGTGAAACTACATTCTATGGTTGAATTATCGAAATCGAATATGCCCCTTTTTATTAAGTCTGGTAATCTAAGAATTAGGGAACAGACACCCTAATTGACGCGAATCCTAAAGATAGATCTATTGGGCCTAACAAACCCCATCCAAAGTACCGGATGCTTTAGTACTTCGAAATTTATATCATATCCGAAGGGTGTCCCGGAATGATGGGGATATTCTTATATATGCATCTTGTTATTGTCGGTTACCAGGTGTTCACCATATGAATGATTTTTATCTCTATGTATGGGATGTGTATTGAAATATGAAATCTTGTGGTCTATTGTTACGATTTGATATATATAGGTTAAACCTATCACTCACCAACATTTTTGTTGACGTTTTAAGCATGTTTATTCTCAGGTGATTATTAAGAGCTTCCGCTGTCGCATACTTAAATAAGGACAAGATTTGGAGTCCATGCTTGTATGATATTGTGTAAAAACTGCATTCAAGAAACTTATTTTGTTGTAACATATTTGTATTGTAAACCATTATGTAATGGTCGTGTGTAAACAGGATATATTAGATTATCATTATTTGATAATCTACGTAAAGCTTTTTAAACCTTTATTGATGAAATAAAGGTTATGGTTTGTTTAAAAATGAATGCAGTCTTTGAAAAACGTCTCATATAGAGGTCAAAACCTCGCAACGAAATCAATTAATATGGAACGTTTTTAATCAATAAGAACGGGACATTTCAGTTGGTATCCGAGCGTTGGTCTTAGAGAACCAGAAAATTTGCATTAGTATGTCTTATCGAGTTTGTTAGGATGCATTAGTGAGTCTGGACTTCGACCGTGTTTTCTTTAAAAATGATTGCTTAACATTTTTTTTGGAAACTATATATTTTTAACATATGAATATTATGTGATATATTAATCTCTTAACGTGTTTGATATTATGTGATAGATGTCTACCTCTAAAACAAGTCCCATTGACTCACCTAATAATAATGAAGAGTCAAATGTAAATTGGAATAATTTGTGGACTGATTCACAAGTTCCCGAAGAGGAACCGGAAGAAGAGTCGGAACCGGAAGAAGAATCGGAACCGGAAGAAGAATCGGAACCGGATGAAGAAATAGAACCGGTGGGGGAAATAATAAAACGGTTAAGTAAAAGAAAATCCTCAACTAACCGACCAAAGTTAATTATGGTCAATGGTGTTTCCGCCAAGGAAGCAAAATATTGGGAGGATTACCAATTCTCCGATGAATCGAATTCCGACGAGAATTCCGATGATGTTATAGAAATTACCCCAACTGAATTTAAAAAGGCAAAAGAAAATAATAAGGGAAAGGGCATAAAAATAGAGAAATCTAATTCCAACCCCGATGAACTTTATATGTATCGTCAACCCCCGAAGTCCTTAAGTTGTAACAATGACCCGGGAACCTCTAAACCACCAGGTTTTTCTAAACCAATGTGGACAACGACGGTTCGTATTAGGGGAACATCATATATCCCTAGAAACTTGGCAAAACGAACCAAAACCGAAGAAGAAGAAACGAGCGAGTCGGAATAAGATAGTTGTATTCGTGTGGTGTAATATATGGAATATAGTGTTCTTATGCTTTATGATACATGTAAAAATTGCTTGTATTAATAAGTATTTTTTTTTTATGAATCTAACTCTTGTCTATTTTACAGTTTAAAAATACAAAATGGATAGACAACCCAATATTTTAAGAGACCTACCCGGAGACATGATTGATGAAATCTTGTCTAGAGTCGGCCAGAATTCTTCGGCACAACTATTTAAGGCGAGATCAGTTTGTAAGACATTCGAAGAACGTTCCAAGAATGTCTTGGTTTATAAGAGACTTTCGTTTGAAAGATGGGGGATATCACATTGGGAAACCCATAAGTTACGATGTGTTTACTTTGACGCATATATTGCGGGGAACCCAAATGCTATTTTACGCAACGGGTTAAGAAATTATTTTGACTCAATATATCCGAATATTGGACTTCGTGATTTAGAAAAAGCGGCTAACATGCAACATAAAGAAGCATGTTATGCTTACGGATTAGTAATGTTCGCTTCTCACCAAAGTGAGAACAAGAACATCGGGCTACAACTATTAAACAAAACGTTTCCACAAGTGACGGAGTCGGTAATTGGGGTAAGAAATGAGGTTTTTAGATTATTACGGGACTGTTGGACATTACGTAACCCTCGTCCCTTTGATGACGTTACAACACGCTGTCTTATCAACGGCCATAACGGTTATGTTGCACAAGACCAAGGATGGGAAGTAGTCCTAGTAAAACCAGAATGCATGACTTGTTTCTGGACGTATGAATTACGTGTATTTATTGCCTTTGCTGAACGACTTGTGTACTAGCTAGAATTGTCTTCACAACTATCTTGTATCAAAGTTATTGTGTGCTATATTTCATGCTTTATGTAAAATAAGCGGTATTGTAAGTTTGTAAAATATTGTATAAAAGTTTGAACGCGAAATATTATTATAATCAGTTTTTCATATAGAATTGTAGTAGTTGAATTGTATATTAGCTACTAAGTATGAACTTAACGGGTAGGTACTACCCGAATTTAAACTTATAAAACGCTAATATGAAGAAAAAGCTTTTATAAATGAGTTCATATTATGCTACGAAATACTATTAACTACTCTTAATATTCTGTATGATTAACTTGTTCCATTTAACTATTTTGAAGGAAATGGCACCGACTACTCGACACACCGTGAATATGAATGAAGAGGAATTCCGAACTTTTCTAGCTTCAAACATAGCCGCAGTACAGGCTGCGCTACATACCAACAATAACCTTGGATCTAGCAGTACAGGAAATCGTGTAGGATGCACCTACAAAGAATTCACTGCCTGCAAACCTTTGGAATTTGATGGAACCGAAGGACCGATCGGATTGAAACGGTGGACCGAGAAGGTTGAATCGGTGTTTGCCATAAGTAAGTGTACTGAAGAGGACAAAGTGAAGTACGCTACGCATACCTTCACAGGTTCTGCGTTAACATGGTGGAATACCTATCTAGAGCAAGTGGGACAAGATGATGCGTACGCACTACCGTGGTCAGCATTCAAGCACTTGATGAACGAGAAGTACCGTCCCAGAACCGAGGTCAATAAGCTCAAGACAGAACTTAGAGGGTTACGAACCCAAGGATTTGATATTACCACGTACGAAAGACGATTCACAGAATTGTGCCTATTGTGTCCGGGAGCATTCGAAGATGAGGAAGAGAAGATCGACGCGTTTGTGAAAGGATTACCGGAAAGAATCCAAGAAGATATAAGTTCACACGAGCCCGCCTCCATACAACAGGCATGTAGAATGGCTCACAAACTAGTGAACCAGATTGAAGAAAGAATTAAAGAACAGACTGCTGAAGAGGCCAATGTGAAGCAAGTCAAAAGAAAGTGGGAGGAAAACGGTGATAAGAATCACCAATACAACAACAACAGCAATTACAACAATAATCGCAACAATTATCCCAACAATCGCAACATCAATCGCAACTACAACAAACGGCCCAACAACAACAACAACAACAACAACAACAGCAACTACAACAATCATCCCAACAACAATAATAACCGCAACAACAACAACAATCAGAAGCAACTATGCCAAAGGTGTGAAAAGAATCACTCGGGGTTCTGCACCAAATTTTGCAACAAGTGTAAAAGAAATGGTCATAGCGCGGCGAAGTGTGAGGTCTACGGACCAGGGGTTAATAGAACGAAAGGAACAAATGGTGTCGGAACGAGTAATGGCGGAGCAAGTAGTGTCGGAGCAAGTTATGCCAATGTAGTTTGTTATAAATGTGGAAAACCAGGCCACATTATTAGAAATTGCCCGAACCAGGAGAACACGAATGGACAAGGCCGTGGAAGAGTTTTCAATATTAATGCGGTAGAGGCACAGGAAGACCCGGAGCTTGTTACGGGTACGTTTCTTATTGACAATAAATCTGCTTACGTTTTATTTGATTCGGGTGCGGATAGAAGCTATATGAGTAGAGATTTTTGTGCTAAATTAAGTTGTCCATTGACGCCTTTGGATAGTAAATTTTTACTCGAATTAGCAAATGGTAAATTAATTTCAGCAGATAATATATGTCGGAATCGAGAAATTAAACTGGTTAGCGAAACATTTAAGATTGATTTGATACCAGTAGAGTTAGGGAGTTTTGATGTGATAATCGGTATGGACTGGTTGAAAGAAGTGAAAGCGGAGATCGTTTGTTACAAAAATGCAATTCGCATTATACGAGAAAAAGGAAAACCCTTAATGGTGTACGGAGAAAAGGGCAACACGAAGCTACATCTTATTAGTAATTTGAAGGCACAAAAACTAATAAGAAAAGGTTGCTATGCTGTTCTAGCACACGTCGAGAAAGTACAAACTGAAGAAAAGAGCATCAATGATGTTCCCATTGCAAAAGAATTTCCCGATGTATTTCCGAAAGAATTATCGGGATTACCCCCACATCGATCCGTTGAATTTCAAATAGATCTTGTACCAGGAGCTGCACCAATAGCTCGTGCTCCTTACAGACTCGCACCCAGCGAGATGAAAGAACTGCAAAGCCAATTACAAGAACTTTTAGAGCGTAGTTTCATTCGACCAAGCACATCACCGTGGGGAGCTCCTGTTTTGTTTGTCAAGAAGAAAGATGGTACATTCAGGTTGTGTATCGACTACCGAGAGTTGAACAAACTTACCATCAAGAACCGCTACCCACTACCGAGAATCGACGACTTATTTGATCAACTACAAGGCTCGTCTGTTTATTCAAAGATTGACTTACGTTCCGGGTATCATCAAATGCGGGTGAAAGAAGATGATATTCCAAAGACTGCTTTCAGAACACGTTACGGTCATTACGAGTTTATGGTCATGCCGTTTGGTTTAACTAATGCACCAGCTGTGTTCATGGACCTTATGAACCGAGTGTGTGGACCATACCTTGACAAGTTTGTCATTGTTTTCATTGATGACATACTTATTTACTCAAAGAATGACCAAGAACACGGTGAACATTTGAGAAAAGTGTTAGAAGTATTGAGGAAGGAAGAATTGTACGCTAAGTTTTCAAAGTGTGCATTTTGGTTGGAAGAAGTTCAATTCCTCGGTCACATAGTGAACAAAGAAGGTATTAAGGTGGATCCGGCAAAGATAGAAACTGTTGAAAAGTGGGAAACCCCGAAAACTCCGAAACACATACGCCAGTTTTTAGGACTAGCTGGTTACTACAGAAGGTTCATCCAAGACTTTTCCAGAATAGCAAAACCCTTGACTGCATTAACGCATAAAGGGAAGAAATTTGAATGGAATGATGAACAAGAGAAAGCGTTTCAGTTATTGAAGAAAAAGCTAACTACGGCACCTATATTGTCATTGCCTGAAGGGAATGATGATTTTGTGATTTATTGTGACGCATCAAAGCAAGGTCTCGGTTGTGTATTAATGCAACGAACGAAGGTGATTGCTTATGCGTCTAGACAATTGAAGATTCACGAACAAAATTATACGACGCATGATTTGGAATTAGGCGCGGTTGTTTTTGCATTAAAGACTTGGAGGCACTACTTATATGGGGTCAAAAGTATTATATATACCGACCACAAAAGTCTTCAACACATATTTAATCAGAAACAACTGAATATGAGGCAGCGTAGGTGGATTGAATTATTGAATGATTACGATTTTGAGATTCGTTACCACCCGGGGAAGGCAAATGTGGTAGCCGATGCCTTGAGCAGGAAGGATAGAGAACCCATTCGAGTAAAATCTATGAATATAATGATTCATAATAACATTACTACTCAAATAAAGGAGGCGCAACAAGGAGTTTTAAAAGAGGGAAATTTAAAGGATGAAATACCCAAAGGATCGGAGAAACATCTTAATATTCGGGAAGACGGAACCCGGTATAGGGCTGAAAGGATTTGGGTACCAAAATTTGGAGATATGAGAGAAATGGTACTTAGAGAAGCTCATAAAACCAGATACTCAATACATCCTGGAACGGGGAAGATGTACAAGGATCTCAAGAAACATTTTTGGTGGCCGGGTATGAAAGCCGATGTTGCTAAATACGTAGGAGAATGTTTGACGTGTTCTAAGGTCAAAGCTGAGCATCAAAAACCATCAGGTCTACTTCAACAACCCGAAATCCCGGAATGGAAATGGGAAAACATTACCATGGATTTCATCACTAAATTGCCAAGGACTGCAAGTGGTTTTGATACTATTTGGGTAATAGTTGATCGTCTCACCAAATCAGCACACTTCCTACCAATAAGAGAAGATGACAAGATGGAGAAGTTAGCACGACTGTATTTGAAGGAAGTCGTCTCCAGACATGGAATACCAATCTCTATTATCTCTGATAGGGATGGCAGATTTATTTCAAGATTCTGGCAGACATTACAGCAAGCATTAGGAACTCGTCTAGACATGAGTACTGCCTATCATCCACAAACTGATGGGCAGAGCGAAAGGACGATACAAACGCTTGAAGACATGCTACGAGCATGTGTTATTGATTTCGGAAACAGTTGGGATCGACATCTACCATTAGCAGAATTTTCCTACAACAACAGCTACCATTCAAGCATTGAGATGGCGCCGTTTGAAGCACTTTATGGTAGAAAGTGCAGGTCTCCGATTTGTTGGAGTGAGGTGGGGGATAGACAGATTACGGGTCCGGAGATTATACAAGAAACTACCGAGAAGATCATCCAAATTCAACAACGGTTGAAAACCGCCCAAAGTCGACAAAAGAGCTACGCTGACATTAAAAGAAAAGATATAGAATTTGAAATTGGAGAGATGGTCATGCTTAAAGTTTCACCTTGGAAAGGCGTTGTTCGATTTGGTAAACGAGGGAAATTAAATCCAAGGTATATTGGACCATTCAAGATTATTGATCGTGTCGGACCAGTAGCTTACCGACTTGAGTTACCTCAACAACTCGCGGCTGTACATAACACTTTCCACGTCTCGAATTTGAAGAAATGTTTTGCTAAAGAAGATCTCACTATTCCGTTAGATGAAATCCAAATCAACGAAAAACTCCAATTCATCGAAGAACCCGTCGAAATAATGGATCGTGAGGTTAAAAGACTTAAGCAAAACAAGATACCAATTGTTAAGGTTCGATGGAATGCTCGTAGAGGACCCGAGTTCACCTGGGAGCGTGAAGATCAGATGAAGAAGAAATACCCGCATCTATTTCCAGAAGATTCGTCAACACCTTCAACAGCTTAAAATTTCGGGACGAAATTTATTTAACGGGTAGGTACTGTAGTGACCCGAACTTTTCCATGTTTATATATATTAATTGAGATTGATGTTTACATGATTAAATGTTTCCAACATGTTAAGCAATCAAACTTGTTAAGACTTGATTAATTGAAATAGGTTTCATATAGACAATTGACCACCCAAGTTGACCGGTGATTCACGAACGTTAAAACTTGTAAAAAAAACTATATGATGACATATATATGGTTATATATATAGTTAACATGATATTATGATAAGTAAACATATCATTAATTATATTAACAATGAACTACATATGTAAAAACAAGACTACTAACTTAATGATTTTGAAACGAGACATATATGTAACGTTTATCGTTGTAACGACATTTAATGTATATATATATATCATATTAAGAGATATTCGTACATCATAATATCATGATAATATAATAATTTAAAATCTCTTTTGTTATTATAAACATTGGGTTAACAACATTTAACAAGATCGTTAACCTAAAGGTTTCAAAACAACACTTACATGTAACGACTAACGATGACTTAACGACTCAGTTAAAATGTATATACATGTAGTGTTTTAATATGTATTTATACACTTTTGAAAGACTTCAATATACTTATCAAAATACTTCTACTTAACAAAAATGCTTACAATTACATTCTCGTTCAGTTTCATCAACAATTCTACTCGTATGCACCCGTATTCGTACTCGTACAATACACAGCTTTTAGATGTATGTACTATTGGTATATACACTCCAATGATCAGCTCTTAGCAGCCCATGTGAGTCACCTAACACATGTGGGAACCATCATTTGGCAACTAGCATGAAATATCTCATAAGATTACAAAAATATGAGTAATCATTCATGACTTATTTACATGAAAACAAAATTACATATCCTTTATATCTAATCCATACACCAACGACCAAAAACACCTACAAACACTTTCATTCTTCAATTTTCTTCATCTAATTGAACTCTCTCAAGTTCTATCTTCAAGTTCTAAGTGTTCTTCATAAATTCCAAAAGTTCTAGTTTCATAAAATCAAGAATACTTTCAAGTTTGCTAGCTCACTTCCAATCTTGTAAGGTGATCATCCAACCTCAAGAAATCTTTGTTTCTTACAGTAGGTTATCATTCTAATACAAGGTAATAATCATATTCAAACTTTGGTTCAATTTCTATAACTATAACAATCTTATTTCAAGTGATGATCTTACTTGAACTTGTTTTCGTGTCATGATTTTGCTTCAAGAACTTTGAGCCATCCAAGGATCCATTGAAGCTAGATCCATTTTTCTCTTTTCCAATAGGTTCATCCAAGGAACTTAAGGTAGTAATGATGTTCATAACATCATTCGATTCATACATATAAAGCTATCTTATTCGAAGGTTTAAACTTGTAATCACTAGAACATAGTTTAGTTAATTCTAAACTTGTTCGCAAACAAAAGTTAATCCTTCTAACTTGACTTTTAAAATCAACTAAACACATGTTCTATATCTATATGATATGCTAACTTAATGATTTAAAACCTGGAAACACGAAAAACACCGTAAAACCGGATTTACGCCGTCGTAGTAACACCGCGGGCTGTTTTGGGTTAGTTAATTAAAAACTATGATAAACTTTGATTTAAAAGTTGTTATTCTGAGAAAATGATTTTTATTATGAACATGAAACTATATCCAAAAATTATGGTTAAACTCAAAGTGGAAGTATGTTTTCTAAAATGGTCATCTAGACGTCGTTCTTTCGACTGAAATGACTACCTTTACAAAAACGACTTGTAACTTATTTTTCCGACTAGAAACCTATACTTTTTTTGTTTAGATTCATAAAATAGAGTTCAATATGAAACCATAACAATTTGATTCACTCAAAACGGATTTAAAATGAAGAAGTTATGGGTAAAACAAGATTGGATAATTTTTCTCATTTTAGCTACGTGAAAATTGGTAACAAATCTATTCCAACCATAACTTAATCAACTTGTATTATATATTATGTAATCTTGAGATACCATAGACACGTATACAATGTTTCGACCTATCATGTCGACACATCTATATATATTTCGGAACAACCATAGACACTCTATATGTGAATGTTGGAGTTAGCTATACAGGGTTGAGGTTGATTCCAAAATATATATAGTTTGAGTTGTGATCAATACTGAGATACGTATACACTGGGTCGTGGATTGATTCAAGATAATATTTATCGATTTATTTCTGTACATCTAACTGTGGACAACTAGTTGTAGGTTACTAACGAGGACAGCTGACTTAATAAACTTAAAACATCAAAATATATTAAAAGTGTTGTAAATATATTTTGAACATACTTTGATATATATGTATATATTGTTATAGGTTCGTGAATCAACCAGTGGCCAAGTCTTACTTCCCGACGAAGTAAAAATCTGTGAAAGTGAGTTATAGTCCCACTTTTAAAATCTAATATTTTTGGGATGAGAATACATGCAGGTTTTATAAATGATTTAAAAAATAGACACAAGTACGTGAAACTACATTCTATGGTTGAATTATCGAAATCGAATATGCCCCTTTTTATTAAGTCTGGTAATCTAAGAATTAGGGAACAGACACCCTAATTGACGCGAATCCTAAAGATAGATCTATTGGGCCTAACAAACCCCATCCAAAGTACCGGATGCTTTAGTACTTCGAAATTTATATCATATCCGAAGGGTGTCCCGGAATGATGGGGATATTCTTATATATGCATCTTGTTATTGTCGGTTACCAGGTGTTCACCATATGAATGATTTTTATCTCTATGTATGGGATGTGTATTGAAATATGAAATCTTGTGGTCTATTGTTACGATTTGATATATATAGGTTAAACCTATCACTCACCGACATTTTTGTTGACGTTTTAAGCATGTTTATTCTCAGGTGATTATTAAGAGCTTCCGCTGTCGCATACTTAAATAAGGACAAGATTTGGAGTCCATGCTTGTATGATATTGTGTAAAAACTGCATTCAAGAAACTTATTTTGTTGTAACATATTTGTATTGTAAACCATTATGTAATGGTCGTGTGTAAACAGGATATATTAGATTATCATTATTTGATAATCTACGTAAAGCTTTTTAAACCTTTATTGATGAAATAAAGGTTATGGTTTGTTTAAAAATGAATGCAGTCTTTGAAAAATGTCTCATATAGAGGTCAAAACCTCGCAACGAAATCAATTAATATGGAACGTTTTTAATCAATAAGAACGGGACATTTCAGTTGGTATCCGAGCGTTGGTCTTAGAGAACCAGAAAATTTGCATTAGTATGTCTTATCGAGTTTGTTAGGATGCATTAGTGAGTCTAGACTTCGACCGTGTTTTCTTTAAAAATGATTGCTTAACATTTTTTTTGGAAACTATATATTTTTAACATATGAATATTATGTGATATATTAATCTCTTAACGTGTTTGATATTATGTGATAGATGTCTACCTCTAGAACAAGTCCCATTGACTCACCTAATAATAATGAAGAGTCAAATGTAAATTGGAATAATTTGTGGACTGATTCACAAGTTCCCGAAGAGGAACCGGAAGAAGAGTCGGAACCGGAAGAAGAATCGGAACCGGAAGAAGAATCGGAACCGGATGAAGAAATAGAACCGGTGGGGGAAATAATAAAACGGTTAAGTAAAAGAAAATCCTCAACCAACCGACCAAAGTTAATTATGGTCAATGGTGTTTCCGCCAAGGAAGCAAAATATTGGGAGGATTACCAATTCTCCGATGAATCGGATTCCGACGAGAATTCCGATGATGTTATAGAAATTACCCCAACTGAATTTAAAAAGGCAAAAGAAAATAATAAGGGAAAGGGCATAAAAATAGAGAAATCTAATTCCAACCCCGATGAACTTTATATGTATCGTCAACCCCCGAAGTCCTTAAGTTGTAACAATGACCCGGGAACCTCTAAACCACCAGGTTTTTCTAAACCAATGTGGACAACGACGGTTCGTATTAGGGGAACATCATATATCCCTAGAAACTTGGCAAAACGAACCAAAACCGAAGAAGAAGAAACGAGCGAGTCGGAATAAGATAGTTGTATTCGTGTGGTGTAATATATGGAATATAGTGTTCTTATGCTTTATGATACATGTAAAAATTGCTTGTATTAATAAGTATTTTTTTTTATGAATCTAACTCTTGTCTATTTTACAGTTTAAAAATACAAAATGGATAGACAACCCAATATTTTAAGAGACCTACCCGGAGACATGATTGATGAAATCTTGTCTAGAGTCGGCCAGAATTCTTCGGCACAACTATTTAAGGCGAGATCAGTTTGTAAGACATTCGAAGAACGTTCCAAGAATGTCTTGGTTTATAAGAGACTTTCGTTTGAAAGATGGGGGATATCACATTGGGAAACCCATAAGTTACGATGTGTTTACTTTGACGCATATATTGCGGGGAACCCAAATGCTATTTTACGCAACGGGTTAAGAAATTATTTTGACTCAATATATCCGAATATTGGACTTCGTGATTTAGAAAAAGCGGCTAACATGCAACATAAAGAAGCATGTTATGCTTACGGATTAGTAATGTTCGCTTCTCACCAAAGTGAGAACAAGAACATCGGGCTACAACTATTAAACAAAACGTTTCCACAAGTGACGGAGTCGGTAATTGGGGTAAGAAATGAGGTTTTTAGATTATTACGGGACTGTTGGACATTACGTAACCCTCGCCCCTTTGATGACGTTACAACACGCTGTCTTATCAACGGCCATAACGGTTATGTTGCACAAGACCAAGGATGGGAAGTAGTCCTAGTAAAACCAGAATGCATGACTTGTTTCTGGACGTATGAATTACGTGTATTTATTGCCTTTGCTGAACGACTTGTGTACTAGCTAGAATTGTCTTCACAACTATCTTGTATCAAAGTTATTGTGTGCTATATTTCATGCTTTATGTAAAATAAGCGGTATTGTAAGTTTGTAAAATATTGTATAAAAGTTTGAACGCGAAATATTATTATAATCAGTTTTTCATATAGAATTGTAGTAGTTGAATTGTATATTAGCTACTAAGTATGAACTTAACGGGTAGGTACTACCCGAATTTAAACTTATAAAACGCTAATATGAAGAAAAAGCTTTTATAAATGAGTTCATATTATGCTACGAAATACTATTAACTACTCTTAATATTCTGTATGATTAACTTGTTCAATTTAACTATTTTGAAGGAAATGGCACCGACTACTCGACACACCGTGAATATGAATGAAGAGGAATTCCGAACTTTTCTAGCTTCAAACATAGCCGCAGTACAGGCTGCGCTACATACCAACAATAACCTTGGATCTAGCAGTACAGGAAATCGTGTAGGATGCACCTACAAAGAATTCACTGCCTGCAAACCTTTGGAATTTGATGGAACCGAAGGACCGATCGGATTGAAACGGTGGACCGAGAAGGTTGAATCGGTGTTTGCCATAAGTAAGTGTACTGAAGAGGACAAAGTGAAGTACGCTACGCATACCTTCACAGGTTCTGCGTTAACATGGTGGAATACCTATCTAGAGCAAGTGGGACAAGATGATGCGTACGCACTACCGTGGTCAGCATTCAAGCACTTGATGAACGAGAAGTACCGTCCCAGAACCGAGGTCAATAAGCTCAAGACAGAACTTAGAGGGTTACGAACCCAAGGATTTGATATTACCACGTACGAAAGACGATTCACAGAATTGTGCCTATTGTGTCCGGGAGCATTCGAAGATGAGGAAGAGAAGATCGACGCGTTTGTGAAAGGATTACCGGAAAGAATCCAAGAAGATATAAGTTCACACGAGCCCGCCTCCATACAACAGGCATGTAGAATGGCTCACAAACTAGTGAACCAGATTGAAGAAAGAATTAAAGAACAGACTGCTGAAGAGGCCAATGTGAAGCAAGTCAAAAGAAAGTGGGAGGAAAACGGTGATAAGAATCACCAATACAACAACAACAGCAATTACAACAATAATCGCAACAATTATCCCAACAATCGCAACATCAATCGCAACTACAACAAACGGCCCAACAACAACAACAACAACAACAACAACAGCAACTACAACAATCATCCCAACAACAATAATAACCGCAACAACAACAACAATCAGAAGCAACTATGCCAAAGGTGTGAAAAGAATCACTCGGGGTTCTGCACCAAATTTTGCAACAAGTGTAAAAGAAATGGTCATAGCGCGGCGAAGTGTGAGGTCTACGGACCAGGGGTTAATAGAACGAAAGGAACAAATGGTGTCGGAACGAGTAATGGCGGAGCAAGTAGTGTCGGAGCAAGTTATGCCAATGTAGTTTGTTATAAATGTGGAAAACCAGGCCACATTATTAGAAATTGCCCGAACCAGGAGAACACGAATGGACAAGGCCGTGGAAGAGTTTTCAATATTAATGCGGTAGAGGCACAGGAAGACCCGGAGCTTGTTACGGGTACGTTTCTTATTGACAATAAATCTGCTTACGTTTTATTTGATTCGGGTGCGGATAGAAGCTATATGAGTAGAGATTTTTGTGCTAAATTAAGTTGTCCATTGACGCCTTTGGATAGTAAATTTTTACTCGAATTAGCAAATGGTAAATTAATTTCAGCAGATAATATATGTCGGAATCGAGAAATTAAACTGGTTAGCGAAACATTTAAGATTGATTTGATACCAGTAGAGTTAGGGAGTTTTGATGTGATAATCGGTATGGACTGGTTGAAAGAAGTGAAAGCGGAGATCGTTTGTTACAAAAATGCAATTCGCATTATACGAGAAAAAGGAAAACCCTTAATGGTGTACGGAGAAAAGGGCAACACGAAGCTACATCTTATTAGTAATTTGAAGGCACAAAAACTAATAAGAAAAGGTTGCTATGCTATTCTAGCACACGTCGAGAAAGTACAAACTGAAGAAAAGAGCATCAATGATGTTCCCATTGCAAAAGAATTTCCCGATGTATTTCCGAAAGAATTACCGGGATTACCCCCACATCGATCCGTTGAATTTCAAATAGATCTTGTACCAGGAGCTGCACCAATAGCTCGTGCTCCTTACAGACTCGCACCCAGCGAGATGAAAGAACTGCAAAGCCAATTACAAGAACTTTTAGAGCGTGGTTTCATTCGACCAAGCACATCACCGTGGGGAGCTCCTGTTTTGTTTGTCAAGAAGAAAGATGGTACATTCAGGTTGTGTATCGACTACCGAGAGTTGAACAAACTTACCATCAAGAACCGCTACCCACTACCGAGAATCGACGACTTATTTGATCAACTACAAGGCTCGTCTGTTTATTCAAAGATTGACTTACGTTCCGGGTATCATCAAATGCGGGTGAAAGAAGATGATATTCCAAAGACTGCTTTCAGAACACGTTACGGTCATTACGAGTTTATGGTCATGCCGTTTGGTTTAACTAATGCACCAGCTGTGTTCATGGACCTTATGAACCGAGTGTGTGGACCATACCTTGACAAGTTTGTCATTGTTTTCATTGATGACATACTTATTTACTCAAAGAATGACCAAGAACACGGTGAACATTTGAGAAAAGTGTTAGAAGTATTGAGGAAGGAAGAATTGTACGCTAAGTTTTCAAAGTGTGCATTTTGGTTGGAAGAAGTTCAATTCCTCGGTCACATAGTGAACAAAGAAGGTATTAAGGTGGATCCGGCAAAGATAGAAACTGTTGAAAAGTGGGAAACCCCGAAAACTCCGAAACACATACGCCAGTTTTTAGGACTAGCTGGTTACTACAGAAGGTTCATCCAAGACTTTTCCAGAATAGCAAAACCCTTGACTGCATTAACGCATAAAGGGAAGAAATTTGAATGGAATGATGAACAAGAGAAAGCGTTTCAGTTATTGAAGAAAAAGCTAACTACGGCACCTATATTGTCATTGCCTGAAGGGAATGATGATTTTGTGATTTATTGTGACGCATCAAAGCAAGGTCTCGGTTGTGTATTAATGCAACGAACGAAGGTGATTGCTTATGCGTCTAGACAATTGAAGATTCACGAACAAAATTATACGACGCATGATTTGGAATTAGGCGCGGTTGTTTTTGCATTAAAGACTTGGAGGCACTACTTATATGGGGTCAAAAGTATTATATATACCGACCACAAAAGTCTTCAACACATATTTAATCAGAAACAACTGAATATGAGGCAGCGTAGGTGGATTGAATTATTGAATGATTACGATTTTGAGATTCGTTACCACCCGGGGAAGGCAAATGTGGTAGCCGATGCCTTGAGCAGGAAGGATAGAGAACCCATTCGAGTAAAATCTATGAATATAATGATTCATAATAACATTACTACTCAAATAAAGGAGGCGCAACAAGGAGTTTTAAAAGAGGGAAATTTAAAGGATGAAATACCCAAAGGATCGGAGAAACATCTTAATATTCGGGAAGACGGAACCCGGTATAGGGCTGAAAGGATTTGGGTACCAAAATTTGGAGATATGAGAGAAATGGTACTTAGAGAAGCTCATAAAACCAGATACTCAATACATCCTGGAACGGGGAAGATGTACAAGGATCTCAAGAAACATTTTTGGTGGCCGGGTATGAAAGCCGATGTTGCTAAATACGTAGGAGAATGTTTGACGTGTTCTAAGGTCAAAGCTGAGCATCAAAAACCATCAGGTCTACTTCAACAACCCGAAATCCCGGAATGGAAATGGGAAAACATTACCATGGATTTCATCACTAAATTGCCAAGGACTGCAAGTGGTTTTGATACTATTTGGGTAATAGTTGATCGTCTCACCAAATCAGCACACTTCCTACCAATAAGAGAAGATGACAAGATGGAGAAGTTAGCACGACTGTATTTGAAGGAAGTCGTCTCCAGACATGGAATACCAATCTCTATTATCTCTGATAGGGATGGCAGATTTATTTCAAGATTCTGGCAGACATTACAGCAAGCATTAGGAACTCGTCTAGACATGAGTACTGCCTATCATCCACAAACTGATGGGCAGAGTGAAAGGACGATACAAACGCTTGAAGACATGCTACGAGCATGTGTTATTGATTTCGGAAACAGTTGGGATCGACATCTACCATTAGCAGAATTTTCCTACAACAACAGCTACCATTCAAGCATTGAGATGGTGCCGTTTGAAGCACTTTATGGTAGAAAGTGCAGGTCTCCGATTTGTTGGAGTGAGGTGGGGGATAGACAGATTACGGGTCCAGAGATTATACAAGAAACTACCGAGAAGATCATCCAAATTCAACAACGGTTGAAAACCGCCCAAAGTCGACAAAAGAGCTACGCTGACATTAAAAGAAAAGATATAGAATTTGAAATTGGAGAGATGGTCATGCTTAAAGTTTCACCTTGGAAAGGCGTTGTTCGATTTGGTAAACGAGGGAAATTAAATCCAAGGTATATTGGACCATTCAAGATTATTGATCGTGTCGGACCAGTAGCTTACCGACTTGAGTTACCTCAACAACTCGCGGCTGTACATAACACTTTCCAAGTCTCGAATTTGAAGAAATGTTTTGCTAAAGAAGATCTCACTATTCCGTTAGATGAAATCCAAATCAACGAAAAACTCCAATTCATCGAAGAACCCGTCGAAATAATGGATCGTGAGGTTAAAAGACTTAAGCAAAACAAGATACCAATTGTTAAGGTTCGATGGAATGCTCGTAGAGGACCCGAGTTCACCTGGGAGCGTGAAGATCAGATGAAGAAGAAATACCCGCATCTATTTCCAGAAGATTCGTCAACACCTTCAACAGCTTAAAATTTCGGGACGAAATTTATTTAACGGGTAGGTACTGTAGTGACCCGAACTTTTCCATGTTTATATATATTAATTGAGATTGATGTTTACATGATTAAATGTTTCCAACATGTTAAGCAATCAAACTTGTTAAGACTTGATTAATTGAAATAGGTTTCATATAGACAATTGACCACCCAAGTTGACCGGTGATTCACGAACGTTAAAACTTGTAAAAAAAACTATATGATGACATATATATGGTTATATATATAGTTAACATGATATTATGATAAGTAAACATATCATTAATTATATTAACAATGAACTACATATGTAAAAACAAGACTACTAACTTAATGATTTTGAAACGAGACATATATGTAACGTTTATCGTTGTAACGACATTTAATGTATATATATATATCATATTAAGAGATATTCGTACATCATAATATCATGATAATATAATAATTTAAAATCTCTTTTGTTATTATAAACATTGGGTTAACAACATTTAACAAGATCGTTAACCTAAAGGTTTCAAAACAACACTTACATGTAACGACTAACGATGACTTAACGACTCAGTTAAAATGTATATACATGTAGTGTTTTAATATGTATTTATACACTTTTGAAAGACTTCAATATACTTATCAAAATACTTCTACTTAACAAAAATGCTTACAATTACATTCTCGTTCAGTTTCATCAACAATTCTACTCGTATGCACCCGTATTCGTACTCGTACAATACACAGCTTTTAGATGTATGTACTATTGGTATATACACTCCAATGATCAGCTCTTAGCAGCCCATGTGAGTCACCTAACACATGTGGGAACCATCATTTGGCAACTAGCATGAAATATCTCATAAGATTACAAAAATATGAGTAATCATTCATGACTTATTTACATGAAAACAAAATTACATATCCTTTATATCTAATCCATACACTAACGACCAAAAACACCTACAAACACTTTCATTCTTCAATTTTCTTCATCTAATTGAACTCTCTCAAGTTCTATCTTCAAGTTCTAAGTGTTCTTCATAAATTCCAAAAGTTCTAGTTTCATAAAATCAAGAATACTTTCAAGTTTGCTAGCTCACTTCCAATCTTGTAAGGTGATCATCCAACCTCAAGAAATCTTTGTTTCTTACAGTAGGTTATCATTCTAATACAAGGTAATAATCATATTCAAACTTTGGTTCAATTTCTATAACTATAACAATCTTATTTCAAGTGATGATCTTACTTGAACTTGTTTTCGTGTCATGATTTTGCTTCAAGAACTTTGAGCCATCCAAGGATCCATTGAAGCTAGATCCATTTTTCTCTTTTCCAATAGGTTCATCCAAGGAACTTAAGGTAGTAATGATGTTCATAACATCATTCGATTCATACATATAAAGCTATCTTATTCGAAGGTTTAAACTTGTAATCACTAGAACATAGTTTAGTTAATTCTAAACTTGTTCGCAAACAAAAGTTAATCCTTCTAACTTGACTTTTAAAATCAACTAAACACATGTTCTATATCTATATGATATGCTAACTTAATGATTTAAAACCTGGAAACACGAAAAACACCGTAAAACCGGATTTACGCCGTCGTAGTAACACCGCGGGCTGTTTTGGGTTAGTTAATTAAAAACTATGATAAACTTTGATTTAAAAGTTGTTATTCTGAGAAAATGATTTTTATTATGAACATGAAACTATATCCAAAAATTATGGTTAAACTCAAAGTGGAAGTATGTTTTCTAAAATGGTCATCTAGACGTCGTTCTTTCGACTGAAATGACTACCTTTACAAAAACGACTTGTAACTTATTTTTCCGACTAGAAACCTATACTTTTTTTGTTTAGATTCATAAAATAGAGTTCAATATGAAACCATAGCAATTTGATTCACTCAAAACGGATTTAAAATGAAGAAGTTATGGGTAAAACAAGATTGGATAATTTTTCTCATTTTAGCTACGTGAAAATTGGTAACAAATCTATTCCAACCATAACTTAATCAACTTGTATTATATATTATGTAATCTTGAGATACCATAGACACGTATACAATGTTTCGACCTATCATGTCGACACATCTATATATATTTCGGAACAACCATAGACACTCTATATGTGAATGTTGGAGTTAGCTATACAGGGTTGAGGTTGATTCCAAAATATATATAGTTTGAGTTGTGATCAATACTGAGATACGTATACACTGGGTCGTGGATTGATTCAAGATAATATTTATCGATTTATTTCTGTACATCTAACTGTGGACAACTAGTTGTAGGTTACTAACGAGGACAGCTGACTTAATAAACTTAAAACATCAAAATATATTAAAAGTGTTGTAAATATATTTTGAACATACTTTGATATATATGTATATATTGTTATAGGTTCGTGAATCAACCAGTGGCCAAGTCTTACTTCCCGACGAAGTAAAAATCTGTGAAAGTGAGTTATAGTCCCACTTTTAAAATCTAATATTTTTGGGATGAGAATACATGCAGGTTTTATAAATGATTTACAAAATAGACACAAGTACGTGAAACTACATTCTATGGTTGAATTATCGAAATCGAATATGCCCCTTTTTATTAAGTCTGGTAATCTAAGAATTAGGGAACAGACACCCTAATTGACGCGAATCCTAAAGATAGATCTATTGGGCCTAACAAACCCCATCCAAAGTACCGGATGCTTTAGTACTTCGAAATTTATATCATATCCGAAGGGTGTCCCGGAATGATGGGGATATTCTTATATATGCATCTTGTTATTGTCGGTTACCAGGTGTTCACCATATGAATGATTTTTATCTCTATGTATGGGATGTGTATTGAAATATGAAATCTTGTGGTCTATTGTTACGATTTGATATATATAGGTTAAACCTATCACTCACCAACATTTTTGTTGACGTTTTAAGCATGTTTATTCTCAGGTGATTATTAAGAGCTTCCGCTGTCGCATACTTAAATAAGGACAAGATTTGGAGTCCATGCTTGTATGATATTGTGTAAAAACTGCATTCAAGAAACTTATTTTGTTGTAACATATTTGTATTGTAAACCATTATGTAATGGTCGTGTGTAAACAGGATATATTAGATTATCATTATTTGATAATCTACGTAAAGCTTTTTAAACCTTTATTGATGAAATAAAGGTTATGGTTTGTTTAAAAATGAATGCAGTCTTTGAAAAACGTCTCATATAGAGGTCAAAACCTCGCAACGAAATCAATTAATATGGAACGTTTTTAATCAATAAGAACGGGACATTTCATCTTTCTCGTGTACGAAACCATTTTCATAAATCATAGTAACCGTACACATATCTTGTGCACAAAAATAACATACACATAACCTGTGTATAAAATCATTCTCTCGATATATAACATTCACATCAACTGGTGGCAATTATCATGTCCACATAATTCAATGGTAGCAATTATCAGGTCCACATAATTCAATGGTGGCAATTATCATGTCCACATAATTCAATTGTGGCAATTATCATGTCCACATAATTCAATAATAATCCGCAGAACTTCTGTCTGCATAATAATTCATTCGAGGAATGTTTTGCGTGTGTCTATCTCGTCAAACATTTATAAAAGCATTTCATGTATTCGCAGTTCAAAATGTATTTCAAAAGCATTTAATAAAGCAGTTGTAAAAATAGCGCATGTATTCTCAGTCCCAAAAATGTAAAGAGTAAAAGGGAATCAAATGAACTCACCATACTGTAGTTTGTAGTAAAAATACATATGACGATATTTAACAACTGAACAAGGTAGGGTTGGCCTCGGATTCACGAACCTATATCAAGTATATATATTAACATTTATACTTGTAATCGAACAACTAAATTTACATATAATTAGTGATATAATTGCTGTTTTAGTAAGTTATATATTTTTATCAATAAGTAATTTAAATATTTCTATTTTGTGTACTTTAACTAAATAATTAGTATTTATTTTAAAACGTTAATATAGATATGTTATATGTATTAACTATAGTGTTATATAACTAAAAATCATTTGATAACATAATATAAATGATAATAAATAAAAAGTTATATTATTTTATAATAATAATATTAGTAAATATACTTAATAATGATAATAATAATAATAATAATAATAATAATAATAATAATAATAATAATAATAATAATAATAATAATAATAATAATAATATTAATAATAATAATAAAAATTTTTAATATGAAAACTACCTCAAAAGAAGCCTTAAAAAGAAAACTGTCGTGAACGGAACTCGAACCCAAGAACTCTCGCTCACCCACAAAACACCTTAACCATTCTACCACAACTGTTTTTCTGTATTAAATTGCAACCCATGAATACATATCCCGTTATCTCTATCTCGGCCTACTAATACAACAGATTACGGCGCTATAATTAGATTATCTAAGCCTAACAGATTTTTTGGCCCAACAGTTGAGAAATCACTTGATGATAAAAATAAAATAAATTGTGGAGGCCTAGGTTTGAACTCAGGGCCTCTAGCTTAACTCTAACACCTTGAACCATCGTTTCATTTATTATTTTCTGAAATAATACTTATACTAAAAACATTTAACTCGAATAGTTCTGATTTCCTTTATCTTATTACGTAAAACTAAACCCACTTATCTCTTCATTTTATCAAGTACCGTATATCATCACTATCAGCATCGTTTCTGTATCATCATGTACCATCATCAACCTATTAGTTACCCATCAAAAAAAATATATCGTGTATTTTATTATCATCAACATCACCTTTATGATCCTAATCTTCATCAACCTAATAAATCTCACAACACCATCATCGTTTCACCGTTTACGTTTATCATCATCTTCAGGATCATTTCTTCCGTTAGACAAAAGCAACCCAATTGGCTCATAACAGTGGTACTAGCAGTAGCACAATTCGACTGAAACAGTAACAGAAATATTCGAATCAAACAGCTTCCTTTCGTTGGACTTGGTTCGTTGAATAGTGAATAGAAAATGGTGAAAAGAATATCAGTTGCGGCAGCTTGTTTCGATTTCAACAAAAAGCGAAAAAGAAGAATGGTCGTGTTTACTATGGCAGCCACAATTTGATCATTATCTTAATATCATATTCATCATTATAATATAATCACTATCATCAAAGCATTTTATCAGCTCCTCACCGTTTATCATTTTCACCGTACCATATATTTAAATTTGGGTTTTGGCCCATATAAAAACTGAAACCTAACAGCCTAATACCTAAACTATGAGGAATTCGGCCCACTAGAGAACTAAAACTTAGTGACCCAATTAACAGCCCACAGCAGAAAAAGGGATACGTCCATGAATTAATTCGTTTTGAATTTATAGTGGCAGACATAACTTTACAGCTCACTTTTATGTTTCCCTTTGTTTTCACGGTTTTCAGAAAAATAATAATATAGAGAATGCACCTTGTAGCAAAATTTTGTAAAGTTTTGTAGTTGAACAAGCATGGTATTGAACTGTAACAGGAGGCGTATAACAACAATTTAAATTGGGTTTGATGGGGTGATTTGGTTAAGGGTGAAAGGTGATAATAGAAAATAAAAATTGAACATAGCATTAGAAATGAAAGTAGTGATCTTTGTTAGAAAACCAAAAAAATAAGAACAAGAATGATGGTATTGTGGCATTCCATGATGGGTTCAATATGGCGGAAGTGGGTTGAGTCTCGGCTACCAGAGGGTTCCTGAAAGGTGGTAAACTTTGGTGAAGATAGTAGGGTGGTAGGTTTATTAAATCTTAGAATATAGGAGATGGTTTGTCAACGGTTTCGGGTGGTGATGCTTGTCGAATAATTTAGAGAAGGGAGGTGGGTTGTAGTAATGACGAAGAAGGTGATGGTAGAAGAGGGTTGAAGATGGGGATAATTCAATGGAATTAGAAACAGGAAACAGAAAGGATTATATGGTTGGTGTGTGGTTTCATATCTCCTATCTATATGTATATACTACCTATATACATATATAAATTAT
The DNA here is from genome assembly GCF_046630445.1 of Rutidosis leptorrhynchoides. NCBI lineage: Eukaryota > Viridiplantae > Streptophyta > Magnoliopsida > Asterales > Asteraceae > Rutidosis > Rutidosis leptorrhynchoides. The sequence continues at coordinate 690,669,882 of NC_092335.1, forward strand.
ATTCATTGTATATAATATATCTGTTAGTAGGTGTTGGGTTAATGATTTAGACATAAAACAAAATAATCAAGTGGTGTTTTGGTTTGGGTTCGTGACAAAACAAAGAAACAAAGATGTGGGGTTTGATAAATACAGAAAGTGAAATGGGATATAGACGTAAAGATTAGTTGGTTAAATAATGTGATTCAGTGGGTTTTGGTGGAATCTTTGATCAATCATTCAATAATAATAATATATATATATATAGTTATAGATTGAAGGGAAAAAAACGGAAACAAGTACTACCTCCTTGGCATTGTTTGGAAAAAGAAACAAAAAAAAAAAGACATAGTATCCGAATATTAATTTCAACGAATTGATCAGTTAAACACAGTGATTCAAACAGTATTAATTAGTAACATAAATCTTGTGAAGCTTACTTGTTGGTATGCTACCGACAGTTTTAATTCGAATAGTATATCATGGTCCGTTGATAATTAGTGGCGAATTAAAAGTGTTCAAAAAAATCCCAAAATTTTAAATTAACTATATTTATTTATTTTAGTCATTATGGTATAAAATTTGGACATTAATTACTAAATAAAAAATTAAATTAATTGTTCACTCCCAACCCCAAGTAAAATATAGTTAGTGTTAAAATTTATCAATAACTTCTAAATATATTATTAATGAGCCTATAATTTATAAAACTCATTTTCGGATCACCGTTTATTTTAGAATTCATTAACTTTGAATTTAACTTGATTAATATCAATCTGAATATCAACAAGTATTACAATCATATAATATCTATTTTTAATATACATTATAAAATAATAATTATCATAGTTTTATTTTACACAATTACATTTAATAATAACAACATATAATATTTCAATTTAATATATATATATACACACACACACCCATACCTGTCTACCATTAAGGTTCATGAATCGTTGGGAATATTCAAAGGTATAAATGAATCCATCTAAACAGTTTAAAAATTTCATGACTCAACATTACAGACTTTGCTTATCGTATCGAAATCAAATAAGATTCAAGTTTAAATTTGGTCGGAAATTCCCGGGTCATCACAGTACCTAATCGTTAAAGAAATTTCGTCTCGAAATTTGAGTGAGGTGGTCATGGCTAACAATAAAAATGTTTTCATGACGAATATGAATTGATAAATAGAGTTTTATCATCATTGAGTAATATGGATAAAACAATTCGATTATTCGAAGTGCACGAATGAAGCTATCACAAAAGAGTGAATTGTAGAAAGAAAAAAAAAATATTTTGTCTTAACTTTTGACGTTGCCTTGGTTGAATTCCGAAATTCAAGGGATTTAAAAGAAAATCTTCGAAATCTATAAGGTTTGATTCTTCGGTGAATAAGAAAATTAAGATCTCTTTAATTAAATGCGATCATCTGCCTCGATTGTTACGTCTGATTTTTCCTTTATAAATTAAACTTTTTCCGTTCCATTATTTTCACCATTCCTATACTTTCTTTCTTAGTTCATACATCAAAAAAATTGTGAAAATGTTTAATCCCCTTCTAATTCTTGATATTTTTCCTAATTATCATTTCTGTCATCCTTCTTTTCAATCTTCCACCAAAAAAATCTGTTTACTTCTACTATTACCTTGGGGTGATACTATTCTTAATTATATCATGTCTTTATATTGCTATTCGTATTAATATCTACGGTTTGTAACTTCCGTGTTGTTATTGAGCTTTATATTTTCTCTTATATTTTGGAGCTCTCTGCCTTTTTAGTCTCTACTCGACCTCTAGTAATGCGAGCAATGATTCAGAATTCGTAAGTATGGAGTTTCGAATGAACTTAATGTTCTAAATGAGAAAAAACATAATAGTACGATTTGATTTGTCAAATTACCAGAATCACCGAGAATAGAAATATCAAGAATATATTTTCTTGATATGTTTAGAAGTTAATCAGAATGAAAGAGTTATGTAACATGGCACATGATGACGTTATGATCTGTGAATCATCATGTCCCATTAGAAACTCAGTATGACTTACTGTAATATAATCACGTTGATCAAGTGTCATTATATTATACTAACTCATGCATCAATTTCCAACATTACTTCAATAACATTCATATTTTAAGCTTGAAAGTTTACAGAATATAGAAACTAACAGTTTCTATATGATGTAACACTGATAACACGAAGAGATTAATGATTTCAGATAAGAATAGTTATGAAAATATCTTCAGAAATATGGAGGATATTTATAATGAAAGATACGTTGATATCTTGGAATTTCTAATATCGAATGATGGTGAAGAAAATTTGTTTGCAAGAGTTTGGAGTCAGAAGCAAGATATTCGCTAAAGATTTCATCAGAAACAGAATCCTCTGAATTCGTTAAGTATAGGTTTAGTCCTTGTGACTTGTCCACAGCCTCCTTCATGGTTTGTTTAATCCGTTTTCCAGTTCCAACTTTTCTGAGCTTTGCAAACACACTTATTCTTTATCGTTATACCTTCGACTGTTAAGGTCGTGTACATTTTTTTTTTTTTTTGCTGTTGTATTCAGCTTTTTCAGAATTCACGGTATTGATTCGCAGACTAGGTGCTTTTCAGAATTTCAGAATGGAAGATCATAGTTCTAAGAGATAAATGTTATATGGATACATATAACTGTTGATGTGGATACGTTACGAGATTCACAATACAGATTTGCTGATTCCCGGTAATTGATATGGCAATTCTCGATACAAGGTGCGAATGAGTATATGATAGGGTTTCAATGAATATAATAATTTTTCGGAAAGTCAAAGATTAATGATGTTGCTGATAAGTTACTGCTAATGTGGTGGGATATAAACAGTTTCTCGGTAACGATGACAAAAGGCAACTTATATATCAAGGTTATAATAGAGCTTATTCGAATGAAAAGTCGAAATTGATTTGCTGAAGCTGTGACAAAACTGTCTAATTTGAAAAGTAATTGCAAAGTTATTTTCGGTAATAACAACGACAAAGGAGCTAGCACATATACGTGTTAAACGTTTACTCAAGTTCCGAGTGTTTTCAGGTGCATAACTATATGCATCAATCTTTTCTTCCGTAGATGAAGTACGGTTGGTTCATCCTCTCGATTGGAGTGTTATCAAGAATCATGAAAAGTTTGAACGCAGATTGTAATCGTCAAGATACAAATGAGGTTTAAGATGAAATCAAGTGGCAAACTTGAAGAATTGTTTAGTTTCATATGTTATAAACAATATTTTAATTCTTTTTAATTGTCCAACATTATTAGTCCACAGTCTATAGTCCACAGTTAACAGCCTAATAATTCATATATAATAATCGAATTAATTAATAGGTATCGTGACCCGTGTACATGTCTCAGACTCGATCACAACTCAAAGTATATATATTATTATAGGATCAACCTCAACCCTGTATAGAGAACTCGATCATTACTGCATATAGAGTATCTATGGTTATTCCAAATAATATATATATATATATATATATATATATATATATATATATATATATATATATATATATATATATATATATATATATATATATATATATATATATACATATATATATATATATATATATATATATATATATATATATATATATATATGCGTCGATATGATATGTCAAAACCTTGTATAAGTGTCCTGATATTTAAAGTGCGTAAAATAAATAACAGAAATTAAATGACGATAAATAAAATTGCGAGAATTAAAATTGTGATAAATAAAATGCGATAAATAAATTGCGATAAATAAAAGGTAATACAGAATTAACAGTTAGCTAGGAACAATTAGCTAGGATTTTGTTAGCGTGTATTCTTAATAGAATTTATCATAGTTAATTTATTTGTTTCTAACAAATTTTATTTTGTCCAATGTTTTCTTCATTATGCCACTTATTGGATTCTGATGGGTCAAAATTCAAATATGAAATTTGAATGAAAATGGTTATTCTGTGGTGAACGAATACGTATGTCTGTGGATGTAAGTAGGATAGTAAATGATCGTTGAATCAGATTCGAAGAATGTACAGCGTAACTTATTAATGTAGAATCTAAATATTCCTCGGGTATTACCTAACCGTTAAAATATTTTCACCATTAATAGTTTGTACAATAAAACTTTTAATTACAATATTTATGAAAACATATATACATATATATTTTCTTCAGACGTAATCATGGATTTAATGAGTCAATGTGATATTAAACTCATCGGATTTATGGCTAGAACTAGAGTACATAATCTCTAAAACATTAGAGATTACATAATCGCCATACTGAACGAAGATAATTGATGTAGAACGATACGTAGAATGATGATTATACTCGAGGTACATAATGAGATGTTGAGGTGTGAGATGTTGAACTAGGTTTGTTGGTGGTACTGGTATTGATGTTGATGGTACTGTTGGTGCCGTTGATGTTGCTGAAGCTGCTACGTTTTGCACCACATTTTTCAAGGCTACAACTCGGGCGCGTAGTTCGTTGACTTATTACTCCGGGATGATTGTCTGTAAGAACAGGAGAATGAATAAGGTTTAGAATCTGAGTTATGATATAGTCGTGGCGAGATATTCGGGAAATGAGGGTGAAAATGGTATTACGAACAGGTTCGCCGGTAAGTGCTTCAGGTTCTTCATTAAGAGGTGAATTCGATTAGTGGAAGGGATCGCCTTATGCGCGTCTCCATTGATTAAGTCAACTACGAACCCATCAGATGAATTGGGGATGGATGATTGGTTGATTCTTTCTGGTTATACTGCTTTCGGAGTTCGAGTGGAAATCCATATCGGAATAGCTGTCGGAATAACTATCGGTATAGCTATTGGAATCTGAGGGACTCAAACTGGTTGAGGGATTCATCTCGTACCATCAGATGAAGGATCTTCGATAAGAAATAGATTATAGGATGTAGATTAGTACCCTGCAATACATAATTTACATATGCGTATATAATACTAAAATCACATAAGTTACGGAGGAATCTACGGAATCTGTCAGGCAAAGGTAATAATAACAGATACGCTAAGATATGAATTAGTAAATAGGCTAAGATATGAATTTTGTCTATACACTATTCATGCAATCATTGCAGTATGATGTGTCTAGACTAAAAATGATAAGTAGAAAATTTTTCGACAAAAATGATAAGCAAAACTTTTGACATGCAGACACGGTCGAAGTCCAGACTCACTAATATATCTAAACAACTATCAGTTAGACACACTAATGCAAGACATGGTTCGCTAAGACCACCGCTCTGATACCACCTGTAGTGACCAGTCCTAATCCATCTGGACGAAGTCATCAACATTTGATCCCAGAGTGATGATCGACTCCATGTACTGTCCTTAAAATGAGCAAATGCCCAGCGGAAGATTTCTTTCATACCTGAGAATAAACATGCTTTCAAGTGTCAACCAAAAGGTTGGTGAGTTCATAGGTTTATCTTAAAACAATAAAATTCATCATTTTGATAGACCACAAAATTTAAATCATGCATGGTACAAATGGGCCCGAATCCTATACCCACCTGTAATGTACATGCTATATCTTTTAAATACAGTACATCTTTCTCGTGTACGAAACCATTTTCATAAATCATAGTAACCGTACACATATCTTGTGCACAAAAATAACATACACATAACCTGTGTATAAAATCATTCTCTCGATATATAACATTCACATCAACTGGTGGCAATTATCATGTCCACATAATTCAATGGTAGCAATTATCAGGTCCACATAATTCAATGGTGGCAATTATCATGTCCACATAATTCAATTGTGGCAATTATCATGTCCACATAATTCAATAATAATCCGCAGAACTTCTGTCTGCATAATAATTCATTCGAGGAATGTTTTGCGTGTGTCTATCTCGTCAAACATTTATAAAAGCATTTCATATATTCGCAGTTCAAAATGTATTTCAAAAGCATTTAATAAAGCAGTTGTAAAAATAGCGCATGTATTCTCAGTCCCAAAAATGTAAAGAGTAAAAGGGAATCAAATGAACTCACCATACTGTAGTTTGTAGTAAAAATACATATGACGATATTTAACAACTGAACAAGGTAGGGTTGGCCTCGGATTCACGAACCTATATCAAGTATATATATTAACATTTATACTTGTAATCGAACAACTAAATTTACATATAATTAGTGATATAATTGCTGTTTTAGTAAGTTATATATTTTTATCAATAAGTAATTTAAATATTTCTATTTTGTGTACTTTAACTAAATAATTAGTATTTATTTTAAAACGTTAATATAGATATGTTATATGTATTAACTATAGTGTTATATAACTAAAAATCATTTGATAACATAATATAAATGATAATAAATAAAAAGTTATATTATTTTATAATAATAATATTAGTAAATATACTTAATAATGATAATAATAATAATAATAATAATAATAATAATAATAATAATAATAATAATAATAATAATAATATTAATAATAATAATAAAAATTTTTAATATGAAAACTACCTCTAAAGAAGCCTTAAAAAGAAAACTGTCGCGAACGGAACTCGAACCCAAGAACTCTCGCTCACCCACAAAACACCTTAACCATTCTACCACAACTGTTTTTCTGTATTAAATTGCAACCCATGAATACATATCCCGTTATCTCTATCTCGGCCTACTAATACAACAGATTACGGCCCTATAATTAGATTATCTAAGCCCAACAGATTTTTCGGCCCAACAGTTGAGAAATCACTTGATGATAAAAATAAAATAAATTGTGGAGGCCTAGGTTTGAACTCAGGACCTCTAGCTTAACTCTAACACCCTGAACCAATACTTCATTTATTATTTTCTGAAATAATACTTATACTAAAAACATTTAACTCGAATAGTTCTGATTTCCTTTATCTTATTACGTAAAACTAAACCCACTTATCTCTTCATTTTATCAGGTACCGTATATCATCACTATCAGCATCGTTTCTGTATCATCGTGTACCATCATCAACCTATTAGTTACCCATCAAAAAAAATATATCGTGTATGTTATTATCATCAACATCACCTTTATGATCCTAATCTTCATCAACCTAATAAATCTCACAACACCATCATCGTTTCACCGTTTACGTTTATCATCATCTTCAGGATCATTTCTTCCGTTAGACAAAAGCAACCCAATTGGCTCATAACAGTGGTACTAGCAGTAGCACAATTCGACTGAAACAGTAACAGAAATATTCGAATCAAACTCATTGAATAGCGAATAGAAAATGGTGAAAAGAATATCAGTTGCGGCAGCTTGTTTCAATTTCAACAAAAAGCGAAAAAGAAGAATGGTCGTGTTTACTATGGCAGCCACAATTTGATCATTATCTTAATATCATATTCATCATTATAATATAATCACTATCATCAAAGCATTTTATCAGCTCCTCACCGTTTATCATTTTCACCGTACCATATATTTAAATTTGGGTTTTGGCCCATATAGAAACTGAAACCTAACAGCCTAATACCTAAACTATGAGGAATTCGGCCCACTAGAGAACTAAAACTTAGTGACCCAATTAACAGCCCACAGCAGAAAAAGGAATACGTCCATGAATTAATTCGTTTTGAATTTATAGTGGCAGACATAACTTTACAGCTCACTTTTATGTTTCCCTTTGTTTTCACGGTTTTCAGAAAAATAATAATATAGAGAATGCACCTTGTAGCAAAATTTTGTAAAGTTTTGTAGTTGAACAAGCATGGTATTGAACTGTAACAGGAGGCGTATAACAACAATTTAAATTGGGTTTGATGGGGTGATTTGGTTAAGGGTGAAAGGTGATAATAGAAAATAAAAATCAAACATAGCATTAGAAATGAAAGTAGTGATCTTTGTTAGAAAACCGAAAAAAATAAGAACAAGAATGATGGTATTGTGGCATTCCATGATGGGTTCAATATGGCGGAAGTGGGTTGAGTCTCGGCTACCAGAGGGTTCCTGAAAGGTGGTAAACTTTGGTGAAGATAGTAGGGTGGTAGGTTTATTAAATCTTAGAATATAGGAGATGGTTTGTCAACGGTTTCGGGTGGTGATGCTTGTCGAATAATTTAGAGAAGGGAGGTGGGTTGTAGTAATGAAGAAGAAGGTGATGGTAGAAGAGGGTTGAAGATGGGGATAATTCAATGGAATTAGAAACAGGAAACAGAAAGGATTATATGGTTGGTGTGTGGTTTCATATCTCCTATCTATATGTATATACTACCTATATACATATATAAATTATATTCATTGTATATAATATATCTGTTAGTAGGTGTTGGGTTAATGATTTAGACATAAAACAAAATAATCAAGTGGTGTTTTGGTTTGGGTTCGTGACAAAACAAAGAAACAAAGATGTGGGGTTTGATAAATACAGAAAGTGAAATGGGATATAGACGTAAAGATTAGTTGGTTAAATAATGTGATTCAGTGGGTTTTGGTGGAATCTTTGATCAATCATTCAATAATAATAATATATATATATAGTTATAGATTGAAGGGAAAAAAAAACGGAAACAAGTACTACCTCCTTGGCATTGTTTGGAAAAAGAAACAAAAAAAAAAGACATAGTATCCGAATATTAATTTCAACGAATTGATCAATTAAACACAGTGATTCAAACAGTATTAATTAGTAACATAAATCTTGTGAAGCTTACTTGTTGGTATGCTACCGACAGTTTTAATTCGAATAGTATATCATGGTCCGTTGATAATTAGTGGCGAATTAAAAGTGTTCAAAAAAATCCCAAATTTTTAAATTAACTATATTTATTTATTTTGGTCATTATGGTATAAAATTTGGACATTAATTACTAAATAAAAAATTAAATTAATTGTTCACTCCCAACCCCAAGTAAAATATAGTTAGTGTTAAAATTTATCAATAACTTCTAAATATATTATTAATGAGCCTATAATTTATAAAACTCATTTTCGGATCATCGTTTATTTTAGAATTCATTAACTTTGAATTTAACTTGATTAATATCAATCTGAATATCAACAAGTATTACAATCATATAATATCTATTTTTAATATACATTATAAAATAATAATTATCATAGTTTTATTTTACACAATTACATTTAATAATAACAACATATAATATTTCAATTTAATATATATATATATACACACACCCATACCTGTCTACCATTAAGGTTCATGAATCGTTGGGAATATTCAAAGGTATAAATGAATCCATCTAAACAGTTTAAAAATTTCATGACTCAACATTACAGACTTTGCTTATCGTATCGAAATCAAATAAGATTCAAGTTTAAATTTGGTCGGAAATTCCCGGGTCATCACATATGGGATGTGTATTGAAATATGAAATCTTGTGGTCTATTGTTACGATTTGATATATATAGGTTAAACCTATAACTCACCAACATTTTTGTTGACGTTTAAAGCATGTTTATTCTCAGGTGAATACTAAGAGCTTCCGCTGTTGCATACTAAAATAAGGACAAGATTTGGAGTCCATGTTTGTATGATATTGTGTAAAAACTGCATTCAAGAAACATATGTCGTTGTAATATATTTCTATTGTAAACCATTATGTAATGGTCGTGTGTAAACAGTATATTTTAGATTATCATTATTTGATAATCTACGTAATGTTTTTAAAACCTTTATTGATAAAATAAAGGTTATGGTTATTTTAAAAATGAATGCAGTCTTTGAAAAACATCTCATATAGAGGTCAAAACCTCGCAACGAAATCAATTAATATGGAAGGTTTATAATCAATATGAACGGGACATTTCACTTCACTCTTCGAGTCTTCGGATGTCTCTGTTACCCTCACCTTAACACCACAAACAAAATTGAACCTCGATCTACCCCCTGCGTTTTTCTCGGGTACCCATGTAATCACCGTGGTTACCGCTGCCTTGATCTCACCACTCACAAAGTCATTATTTCCCGCCATGTAACATTTGATGAGACATGTGACGATCGCTCCAAATCCATATGGACGAACACGTCATTCATCGATTTCATTGCGAGGTATTTGACCTCTATATGATACGTTTTGTAAATATTGCATTCTTTTGAAAAGGCACACTATAAATGAATATTTAAATCAAAGGTTTTCGACATCTGATGATTTCTACATATAGACAATCACCGTAATATAATAGTTTACAATAGTACTTCCGTTGACAATGCAGTCAAAATAAGATACATGGTGATGATTTGGTGAATGCAACGTTTCCTTGAAAAATATGCCATGTAAGACTCCATGCACATAGCTTGTCTAACATATACGCAAACAGCAGAAGACTTCTAGGGAACCTGAGAATAAACATGCTAACAAGTGTCAACACAAAGGTTGGTGAGTTCATAGTTTTAATGTTGCGCATAATCTGTATATAAAGGTGAATCACAAGTTTTCAGTTATTTCATCCAGAAACGTTTATCAAAATATTCTACAAGATTGAGCACCCTGGTAACTAAGCTATAACGTTATAATAAGTACCCCTGTTTTAACGTACATGCAACCAACATGTATAATACACGCAAACTAACGTGTACTAACCTCAAATAGCATACGTCTATTTTATAGTTTAAGCTAGGGTTTCTATACCTGGAATAGACGGGGATGTCAATGTAGAGACCCGTCCTAATCTTCCTGGATGAAGTCATCAACATTTGGTCCAATTGCGATGATCGACTCCAAGTAATGTCTCTAAAATGAGTAAATGCACAGCGGAAGATTTCTTTCATACCTGAGAATAAACATGCTTTCAAATGTCAACCAAAAGGTTGGTGAGTTCATTAGTTTATCGTAATCAATTATTTCCATAATTTTAATAGACCACAAGATTTCATTTATTCAATAATCATACACTCGCAAGTGTTTAAAATTCATTCATATGGATTGAACACCTGGTAACCGACATTAACAAAATGCATCTAGAATATCCCCAAACATATAATCATCGAAGTACTAAAGCAGTTCAAATTCTCTGACTGGGGCGTGTCAAAGCCCATAGATCTATCTTTAGGATTCGCGTCAATTGGTGGCAATTATAATAAACACAAATTCTTAGACTACCAAGTTCAACAAGGGTGATATCCAGTATAACAATTCAACCATAGAATGTAGTTTTTAATTACTTGTGTCTATTTCGTCAAACATTTATAAAAGCGCATGTATTCTCACTCCAAAAATATATATTGCAAAAGCATTTAAAAAGGGAGCAAATGAAACTCACTATACTGTATTTTGTAGTAAAAATACATATGACGGCATTGAACAAGTGTAGGGTTGGCCTCGGATTCACGAACCTATTATTCAATCATGTATATTAATACATGTAATGGTAATCGAACAAAATATATATTATTAGTGATTTTATTTGTTATATTATATCATGTGTTTTATTAATAACTTAATTAGATATATATATATATATATATATATATATATATATATATATATATATATATATATATATATATATATATATATATATATATATATATATATATATATATATATCTCTAATTAACATTTATTACAAAAGTATTAATATGGTTAGGTTTTATGTCATAAATATATTTTTATATAGAAAATCTTCATTTAATATATTAATAGTACTAATAATAATAATGATAAAAATAATACTAATTACGATAAAAATTATGATAATTCTAATAATAATACTAATGATAATTTTTAATATTAATGATAAAGATACTACTAATAATAAAAATTGTTTGTAATGATAATACTAATAATTTATGATATACTTTTGTTAATAATAAAAAATAATCTAACAATACTAACAATAATAATAATAATAATAATAATAATAATAATAATAATAATAATAATAATAATAATAATAATAATAATAATAATAATGAGTAATATGTAAACTACCTTGCCCAAGTCCGAGTTTGAACCCGCGACGTCCCGCTAACCCGATAACATCCTTAATCATTATCCTTCTTCTTCTTTTTCTAAAAAAAAATGCCCGAGACCGAGCTCGAACTCGAGACTTCTCGTTCAACAAAAACATCACCACGTTATTCATACTATCATCATCATCATAAACTACCATTAACATTTTAATCGTCCTCATCAACCATCATCTATTTTATGTATCGTCATCATCTTTAAAACCATAACAACCCATCATAATCATTTCATCGATCATCATGCATCATTATTATTTTCATCATGTCAAAGGATCATCATTTTCACATGAGTCATCATATGTTCATAATCATATCATGATCTTCATAATTTACTAATGCTATCACTCATCATCATTCTTATAACATCATCATCATCATCGTGAGGTTAATATTATCATCATTGCCTTTATATTTTCATCGTATCATAAACACTATAATCGTGCTCACCATCACACTAACATAATTATCTCCATTCGTGAACCATCATCATATTTGTGTAACATTCTCGTTAATATATTACCATTATTATCATCTCATCTAAATCCTACTCATAACCATAATCATCTTCTTAATATCATCATTATCTATCGGTTACAACCAACTTCTCATGTATCAATACTATCTAATATCATTAACATAATTATCACCGAATCCTTATAACATATATCATCTTCACAGCAAAAAAAAAAATGAATGAGTCTCGGCCCAGATGCAGATTGGATTTCACGGCCCAAATAAGGCAAACATTTCACGGCCTAATGAGGCAAACGAAGGTAGCAGCCCACTTACGGTCCAAAAGCAATAACTATGGCCACAATATATAACTTTAACCTATAGCAAGTAGAGTGTCGGTGTGGCTTTGGTAATAGGAACATAAATAAATAATTTACAGCCGTATTATTATTCCATTATTATATTCGGCTCTAAAATCCCTTTTATAAATCAAGTGGATGTTTATTAAATCGAAAAAGAAAAAGGAGTAGCATCATTATCCTAGATCATCATGATCCTTATCATATTATTTATCATCATCTTTTAATCTTATACTCATAGATGAATCGATGGAGTACTGCAGTAGCAGCACCAATATATCAGCGGTTTTTCAACAGGCTTTCAAACAGAACAAGTAACGAGGGCAACAGTGGCGATGGGTTTTAAGTTTGGAACGTGTGAGATTTGAATAGAGAGAAAAAAATAATAGAAAGCAGGCTGCAGTAGTAGGTTGTAGACGAACTGTTCGATCGGTATATACAGGGAATAAAAGTGCTGGTAGCAATGAGAAGGTTGTGTTGGTGTTGGGTTGAATTAGACTATCGAAACAGAAAAAAAATAATGTTGGTAGTAGTGGCGATTTTGATTGAGGTTGTTGTTCTAGGTAGTGATTTCTCCATGGTGTCTTGGTGTTGAGGGTTCGACTGTGATTGTGATCAAATGAGAGAATGAGGATGATGGCTGTGGTGGTGCTTCATCATTCAAACAAAAAAAAAAAAATCAAGAAAGGGTGGTGATTGGAGAAGGTGATCGAGTATTAGTAATTACGAACAGGAGACATAAAAGTGACAGGTTTTGGTGGATCAATAGAGCAGAAACAGAAAAGAAACCTGTAATTGTCGTGTTGTTGGAGTGGTGATGACTCGCTGGTTTCACGATGGTGGTGATCAAGGTAGAAGCTCACAGTTTCAAGTTTGATGATGGTGAGAGTGTTGATAACTTAAAGTGGTGATTCCCCGGTGATGGAAACGGTTTAGTGAAGGTTTTTAGTGGTTAAATGGAGATGGTGGATCGATGTTGGAGTGGCCGGATAAGGTGCTTGTGGTGGCGGTATGGGTTATCGAAGAAGGAGAAGATAGTTGATTTGTTTAAGTTTCTAACTATCTCCATATGTAATGTATATAAGTCTAGATGTAGATATAAACATAGATAGATATTACACACTAATAGTGACTATAAAAGATGCTTTAAATCACGGGTGAGATTCACAAGATACAAAACATTTAACAGAAAGTAAGAGATGGTTGGGTGTGTGTCATTATCAACTTAATGTAAACGTGCACATAAATATACCTATCAACTCTCTGAAATTTTAATCTAAACATTCCTAATAATAACATAATATGATACATTCAATAAAGAAGGAAAACAGGTGATGGGTTTTAGTATGTGTTTATACGTATAATATATAAAGTAAGGAAAGAAGAAAGACAGTAATAGAAAAGAAAAGAAAAAATTGATCGACAACATCTTATGAGTGGGGATGAATCGAAGAAAAATAATTAAAGAGAAAGGGATTGAAAACAGAATTCGTACAATTATATGCCTTTATGTTTATAAGGATATATATATGTATGTATAATAATAAATCGAAGTAATATTATAATAATAAATAATAATAATAACTTTAATCACAATCATGTGGAGAATGTGCAGGAGGAACAATGCACCCAGATATTCAACCGACAGTTTCATGCGGATATTATATCGTATTATATTTTACATTTTTAGTACTAATGATTAAATCACATTTTACTTGTTTAATCACAATCGAAATAATGAACGTGTACTATTATCACTTACTAAATAAAGTCGAAACCATATATGTATATTTTACATATATATAGGTTTAATAATAATATCATATCATATATTATTTTATTTATATAATTAATTATAACATTTTAAATTATATTTCCAATTATTATTTATATATATATATATATATATATATACACACACATATCTATTTATAATTAATTGTTCGTGAATCGTCGGGAACAGTCAAAGGGTAATTGCATATACGAAAAGAGTTCAAAATTTTTGAGACTCAACATTACAGACTTTGCTTATCGTGTCGAAATCATATAAAGATTAAGTTTAAATTTGGTCGGAAATTTCCGGGTCGTCACAGTACCTACCCGTTAAAGAAATTTCGTCCCGAAATTTGATCGAGGTCGTCGTGGCTAACAATAAAAATGTTTTAATGACAATTATGAGTTGATAGATAGAGTTTTATTACCATAGAGTAATATGGATAAAACAATTCATTTATGTGAAGAGTACGAGTGAAGTTATCACAAGAGAGTGAAATGAGTAGGTGTAGATTCATCATATCTGTTGACGTAGATAGGATTGATTTCAAAGTTCAAGAGATTTGAGAAAATCTTCGTAATAAGATTTGATTCTTCGGTAATCAAGAGAATTAGGATCCGCTTTAAATGCGATCATCTGTTTTGATTGTTCTGTCGGACATTTTACTATAAATTCACCCTCTTTGTTTCCTTACAATTCACTCCTCCTATCCTTTCTTCTTTAATTCATACGTTGAATCATTCGTCAATATGCTCCATCCAGTTCTACTTCTTGATATATTCCTAACTTTCTTATCTGTCATTCTTCTCTTTCATCTACCACCGGAAGAATCTATTTATTTCTACTATACTCTTGGTTTATAGTGTTTTTAGTTCTCCCATGTCTTTATATTGCTATATGCATTGATATATACGGTTTGTAATTTCTGGGTTTTTGTTGGGTTTTATATCTTCCCTTATATTTCAAAGTCCTTGCTTCTGCCTTCTATAATCATTGCCATCCCCGGTTAATGCTCCTTTTTTTTTGCTGCGATTTATACTCCTATTTCTATTTCGGAGTTTCATTCTTTCGTTTCCTCTTCTTGCGATTAAGCACCGCTTGTAATGGTCCAGAATTCGCATATATGAATTTTGGAATGAACATGGTTAATGTTCTAAGAAGGGAATTGTAATGGTACGATCTTGATTTATCAAATTACTAGAATATCCCGGAAAAGACCGAATTTTTAAGAGAATATTTTCTTGATGTTCTTAGAGGTTAAATAGAACATCAGAGTCATGTAACATGGCACATGATGACATTATGATCTGTGAATCGTCATGTCCCATTAGAAACTCAGCATGACTTACTGTAATATAATCACGTTGATCAAGTGTCATTATATTATACTAATTCATGCTTCAGTTCCCAACACTACTTCAAAAACATTCTTATTTTAAACTCGAAGGTTTCATAATTTAGAAATTAAAATAATTTCTTTTATGATGTAATGAAGATAGCGCGAAGAGGTAAATGATTTCAGATAAGAATAATTATGGAAATATCTTCAAAAATATGGAGAATATTTATAATGAAAGATACGATGATATCTTAGAATTTCTAATATCAGAGGATGATGAAGAATATTGTCCGCAGGGGTTTAGAGTCAGGAACAAGACATTCGTTAATGACTTCATCAGATACTGAATCATTTGGATTCTTTGAAGGCAGGTTTAGTCCTTGTGATTTATCCACAGCTTCCTTCATACTTTGCTCAATCCATTTTACAGTTCCAAACCTTCTCTTTTTCTGAGCTTTATCAATACACTATTCTTTATCATTAAACTTTTTACTGTTAAGGTCATTTACAGTTTTTGCTGCTTCATCAGCATTTTTTTAATATTTTGAGAACTAGTTTGCAGTTTATGGTGTTTTTCAGAAACTTCACATTCGCAGTATGTAAGTCCCGGAGGTAGACGTTATATTTACACATATAACTGTTGGTGTAGTCATGCTGTGAGATTTCAAAATACTGTTTGCTGATTCCCAGTAATTGGCATGACAATTCTTGTTACAAGATGTGGATGAGTATGTGATGAGGTTTCGATATAATGATTTTTTCGGAAAGTCAAAGATCAGTGAAATTGTTGTTGAGTTTATTGCTACTGTGGTGGAACATAAACGGTTCTCCGGTAATGATGATGAAAGGGCAACGTATATATCAAGGTTATAATAAGGCTGTTTCGACTGGGAAGTCGAAGTTGTCTTGCTGGAGCTGTGACAAAACTGACTACTTTGGAAAGGAATTGAAAAGTCATTTTAGCTAATAAATGCCAAAGGGTCTAACACGGATACGTGTTAAATTATGTCCTTGGGCTCAAGGGTTTTTCAGATACATAACTGTGGGTAACATGTGGTTGGATCATCATCTCGATTGTTCATTAATTGAAGTGTCCTCAGGATTTTCGAAGGGTTTGAACACTGATTGTAATCGTTAATATATATATATATATATATATATATATATATATATATATATATATATATATATATATATATATATATGATGTTTTAGCACAGTTTTGAAGTCAAAGTATAACTTTGAAAGATGTAAGGATTTAAGAGTGATGCTTTTGGTTATATCTCGAGTTGAATACTGAGATTTCAAAATCAGATTATGTAATTAAATTTTGAATGAGTATGGTTGTTTTGATTTTTATAAAAGAGTGTATATTGATGAGAAAATAGTGAGTATGGTTGATGATTTGCTGAATCAGATTCGAAGAATGTAACATATTAATTGTGAATTTATATATCCCTTGGGTATTACCTACCCGTTAAAAAATTTTTACAATTAATATTTTGTATAAAAGAATTTTATTACAGTCTTTATGAAAATATATTTGTGTATATTTTCTTCAGATGCAACATAGATTTAATGAGTTAATATTAAATTAAACTCATTTGATTTTCGGTTGAAATTAGAATTAAATGATCCCTACAACTTTAGTATTTCTTCAATGTAATTGAAATTATGAATCAATACTTTGCACGATGTTAATGTTCGTGGAATTTTTGTGAACTTCGCAAAGTACAAATGATGTTATCTGAAAAGCTTCGAGTACATCGATGATGAAAGTGTAAAATCAAATATATATTTGAATAATACACTTGATTTATTATGAATTGGAATTTATTGATTTGAGACAGAGATTGTAGTTAACGATGGTTAAGTTGCGGATGAAGGATGTACATTATTCCATACTAGTAATATGAATTAACCAAGTAGTTAAAATCCATACCTAATAGCTTAGTACGGAAAGATTTATTTTGATCTCAAAATATATATATATATATATATATATATATATATATATATATATATATATACATATATATATATATATATATACATATATATATATATATATATATATATATATATATATATATATAGAATATACATATAATTTCTTTAGAGGGAATGAGTTAATACTTCATAACTCGTTGATACAATATACACGTTATTGATTCGTAATGATGTTCACGGTGATTCTTGAACTGTCGGAGCTTGTGATATTATAGGTGTTGCTGATTCTGACGATGTTGTCGGCACTGTGCTGGTGATGCTAACGGTACTGTTGATGCTGTTGGTAAAACAAGTCTAACTTGTAAATCACACACCATTCTTGTCAGAGTTTCTACTCTTCCTTCTATCATTTTGGTTCACTCAACTGATTTGTGGTTAGGGCTAGAATAGGTAATCTCTAAGACTTTAGAGACTACATAATCGTCGCAGAATGTTTCTCCAATGAAGTCATGAATCAATACTTCAT
Source organism: Rutidosis leptorrhynchoides (assembly GCF_046630445.1). NCBI lineage: Eukaryota > Viridiplantae > Streptophyta > Magnoliopsida > Asterales > Asteraceae > Rutidosis > Rutidosis leptorrhynchoides. Next base: position 690,688,270 of record NC_092335.1, read on the forward strand.
CAATTATTGTTGTTGGTACTCCTTGATATCTATGTTGCGTATGACGTTGATGCTCGTGGGACAGATTGTAAAGTTGAGGTTTACGACACGATTATGGTTGGGGGTGGTAATGGTACTGTTGGCGTAAATGATGGTGGTACTGGTTATGCTTTTGGTGCTGCTCCTGATGTTTGTACCCTTTGTACCATATTCTCCAAAGCCACTATCCGAGCGCGAAGCTCGTTGACTTCTTCTATTACACCGGGGTGATTGTCGGTTCGGACGAGTGGATAAATAAGATCTAGAATTTGGTATATCATATAATTGTTACGATATACTCTGGAAATGAGAGAGAAAATGGTGTTTCGGACAGGTTCGCCGGTAAGTGCTTCAGGTTCATCGCCAAGAGGGCAATGTGGTGGATAAAAGGGATCACCTTCTTCTTGTCTCCAATGATTGAGGAGGCTACGAACCCATCCCCAATTCATCCAGAATATATGATGACTAATTGGTTGATCCATTCCGGTCACACTGCTTTCGGAGCTTGAGTGGGATTCCATTTCGGAATCCGAGGGACTTGAACTAATGACGAATTCCATTTCGTACGATTGAATAAATGATTTTTCGATATGAAATGATTTTCTGTATATTGGGTGGTATTCTAATTACATAGAATATCTATATATATAAAGCAAAAGATTTCGTAGATTACGGAGGAATTTACGGAATATGTTGGGAAAAGTTTACAGTAACAGATACGCTAAGATATGAATTAGCAGATACGCTAAGATATGAATTTTATCTATGCACTATTCATGCAATCAATGCAATATGATGTGTCTAGACTAAGAATGATAAGCAGGTAATTTCCGACAAAAATGATAAGCAAAACTTTTGACATGCATACATGGTCGAAGTCCAGACTCACTAATGCATCCTAACGACTATCAGTTAGACACACTAATGCAAGACCTGGTTCGCTAAGACCACCGCTCTGATACCACCTGTAGAGACCCGTCCTAATCCTCCTGGACAAAGTCATCAACATTTGGTCCAATTGCGATGATCGACTCCAAGTAATGTCTCTAAAATGAGCAAATGCACAGCGGAAGATTTCTTTCATACCTGAGAATAAACATGCTTTCAAATGTCAACTAAAAGGTTGGTGAGTTCATTAGTTTATCGTAATCAATTATTTCCATAATTTTAATAGACCACAAGATTTCATTTATTCAATAATCATACACTTGCAAGTGTTTAAAATTCATTCATATGGATTGAACACCTGGTAACCGACATTAACAAAATGCATCTAGAATATCCCCAAACATATAATCATCGAAGTACTAAAGCAGTTCAAATTCTCTGACTGAGGCGTGTCAAAGCCCATAGATCTATCTTTAGGATTCGCGTCAATTGGTGGCAATTATAATAAACACCAATTCTTAGGCTACCAAGTTCAACAAGGGTGATATCCGGTATAACAATTCAACCATAGAATGTAGTTTTTAATTACTTGTGTCTATTTCGTCAAACATTTATAAAAGCGCATGTGTTCTCAGTCCCAAAAATATATATTGCAAAAGCATTTAAAAAGGGAGCAAATGAAACTCACTATACTGTATTTTGTAGTAAAAATACATATGACGGCATTGAACAAGTGTAGGGTTGGCCTCGGATTCACGAACCTATTATTCAATCATGTATATTAATACATGTAATGGTAATCGAACAAAATATATATTATTAGTGATTTTATTTGTTATATTATATCATGTGTTTTATTAATAACTTAATTAGATATATATATATATATATATATATATATATATATATATATATATATATATATATATATATATATATATATATATATATATATATATATATATATATATATATATATAGATAATTAACATTTATTACAAAAGTATTAATATGGTTAGGTTTTATGTCATAAATATATTTTTATATAGAAAATCTTCATTTAATATATTAAAAGTACTAATAATAATAATGATAAAAATAATACTAATTACGATAAAAATTATGATAATTCTAATAATAATACTAATGATAATTTTTAATATTAATGATAAAGATAGTACTAATAATAAAAATTGTTTGTAATGATAATACTAATAATTTATGATATACTTTTGTTAACAATAAAAAATAATCTAACAATACTAATAATAATAATAATAATAATAATAATAATAATAATAATAATAATAATAATAATAATAATAATAATAATAATAATTAATAATAATAATAATAATAATAATAAAAATAATAATAATGAGTAATATGTAAACTACCTTGCCCAAGTCCGGGTTTGAACCCGCGACGTCCCGCTAACCCGATAACATCCTTAATCATTATCCTTCTTCTTCTTTTTCTAAAAAAACATGCCCGAGACCGAGCTCGAACTCGTGACTTCTCGTTCAACAAAAACATCACTACGTTATTCATACTATCATCATCATCATCAACTACCATTAACATTTTAATCGTCCTCATCAACCATCATCTATTTTATGTATCGTCATCATCTTTAAAACCATAACAACCCATCATAATCATTTCATCGATCTTCATGCATCATTATTATTTTCATCATGTCAAAGGATCATCATTTTCACATGAGTCATCATATGTTCATAATCATATCATAATCTTCATAATTTACTAATGCTATCACTCATCATCATTCTTATAACATCATCATCATTGTGAGGTTATTATCATCATCATTGCCTTTATATTTTCATCGTATCATAAACACTATAATCGTGCTCACCATCACACTAAAATAATTATCTCCATTCGTGAACCATCATCATATTTGTGTAACATTCTCGTTAATATATTACCATTATTATCATCTCATCTAAATCCTACTCATAACCATAATCATCTTCTTAATATCATCATTATCTATCGGTTACAACCAACTTCTCATGTTTCAATACTATCTAATATCATTAACATAATTATCACCGAATCCTTATAACATATATCATCTTCACAGCAAAAAAAATGAATGAGTCTCGGCCCAGATGCAGATTGGATTTCGCAGCCCAATGAGGCAAAAGAAGGTGGCAGCCCACTTACGGTCTAAAAGCAATAACTATGGCCACAATATATAACTTTAACCTATAGCAAGTAGAGTGTCGGTGTGGCTTTGGTAATAGGAACATAAATAAACAATTTACAGCTGTATTATTATTATTCCATTATCATATTTGGCTCTAAAATCCCTTTTATAAATCAAGTGGATGTTTATTTAATCAAAAAAGAAAAAGGAGTAGCATCATTATCCTAGATCATCATGATCCTTATCATATTATTTATCATCATCTTTTAATCTTATACTCATAGATGAATCGATGGAATACTGCAGTAGTAGCACCAATATATCAGCGGTTTTTCAACAGGCTTTCAAACAGAACAAGTAACGAGGGCAGGAGTGGCGATGGGTTTTCAGTTTGAAACGTGTGGGGTTTGAATAGAGAGAAAAAAAATAATAGAAAGCAGGTTGCAGTAGTAGGTTGTAGACAAACGGTTCGATCAGTATACATGGAATAAAAGTGCAGGTAGCAATGAGAAGGTTGTCCCTGTGTTGGTGTTGGGTTGAATTAGACTATCGAAACAGAAAAAAATAATGTTGGTAGTAGTCGCGATTTTGATTGAGGTTGTTGTTCTAGGTAGTGATTTCTCCATGGTGTCGTGGTGTTGAGGGTTCGACTGTGATTGTGACCGAATGAGAGAATGAGGATGATGGCTGTGGTGGTGCTTCATCATTCGAACAAAAAAAAAAATCAAGAAAGGGTGGTGATTGGAGAAGGTGATCGAGTATTAGTAATTACGAACAGGAGACATAAAAGTGACAGGTTTTGGTGGATCAATAGAGCAGAAACAGAATAGAAACCTGTGATTGTCGTGTTGTTGGAGTGGTGATGACTCGCTGGTTTCACGATGGTGGTGATCAAGGTGGAAGCTCACAGTTTCCAAGTTTGATGATGGTGAGAGTGTTGATAACTTAAAGTGGTGATTCCCCGGTGATGGACACAGTTTAGTGAAGGTTTTTAGTGGTTAAATGGAGATGGTGGATTGATGTTGGAGTGGCCGGATAAGGTGCTTGTGGTGGCGGTATGGGTTATCGAAGAAGGAGAAGATAGTTGAGTTGTTTAAGTTTCTAACTATCTCCATATGTAATGTATATAAGTCTAGATGTAGATATAAACATAGATAGATATTACACACTAATAGTGACTATAAAAGAAGCTTTAAATCACGGGTGAGATTCACAAGATACAAAACATTTAACAGAAAGTAAGAGATGGTGGGGTGTGTGTCATTATCAACTTAATGTAGTGCATATAAATATACCTATCAACTCTCTGAAATTTTAATCTAAACATTCCTAATAATAACATAATATGATACATTCAATAAAGAAGGAAAACAGGTGATGGGTTTTAGTATGTGTTTATACGTATAATATATAAAGTAAGGAAAGAAGAAAGACAGTAATAGAAAAGAAAAGAAAAAATTGATCGACAGCATCTTATGAGTGGGGATGAATCGAGGAAAAATAATTAAAGAGAAAGGGATTGAAAACAGAATTCGTACAATTATATGCCTTTATGTTTATATGGATATATATATGTATATATAATAATAAATCGAAGTAATATTATAATAATAAATAATAATAATAACTTTAATCACAATCATGTGGAGAATGTGCAGGAGGAACAATGCACCCAGATATTCTACCGACAGTTTCATGCGGATATTATATCGTATTTTATTTTACATTTTTAGTACTAATGATTAAATCACATTTTACTTGTTTAATCACAATCGAAATAATGAACGTGTGCTATTATCACTTACTAAATAAAGTCGAAACCATATATGTATATTTTACATATATATAGGTTTAATAATAATACCATATCATATATTATTTTATTTATATAATTAATTATAACATTCTAAATTATATTTCCAATTATTATTTATATATATATATATATATATATATATATATATATATATATATATACACACACACATATCTATTTACAATTAATTGTTCGGGAATCGTCGGGAACAGTTGAAGGTTAATTGCATATACGAAAACAGTTCAAAATTTTTGAGACTCAACATTACAGACTTTGCTTATCTTGTCAAAATCATATAAAGATTAAGTTTAAATTTGGTCGGAAATTTCCGGGTCGTCACAGTCAAGCCCTATGGATCCATATATAACTACTCGCGCCCACCAGTTCTTATAACCGGCAGTTACTAGTTACCAAAGCTAAGGGATTTTCGGTTCAAACTCGGTGTAGAATTTAGTATGTACTTGTATCCATTGCGTATAAAATAAAGTGCATGTATTCTCAGCCCAAAAATATAGATTTCAAAAGCATTTAAAAAGGAAGCAAATGAAACTCACCTTAGCAGCATATAAAGTCAATCATCGAAATGTGACCGAAACTCGGAATGTAAAATAACCGTAGATCTCAACCTAGAGAACATATGTTGGTCAATACATGTCTAACAAGCTAGGTCTGGTCATAGTGTATCACAATCCTAATGCTCGAGATCGACATACAAAAGTTATCAAAAGTCATTTCAAAAAAAGTCAATTTTGACAACTGTTCAACAAAACGAGACGTGCCTTATATAAGGATTCATTTACTCGGCTAGTAGTATTCAAAATCCAATTTATCAATTTCATAAACAGGTTGTTTAAATCATAATTGTATATTCAAAAGCAATTTCAGTTAACGTCAATCATAATTCAGTTGATCATATCTTTTAATTCGTTCATCGAAATCATACGATATCTAAATGAAAAGTTATTGATTTTTCGCCAGCTTTTCAAAAACATGCATATCATATACCTTTTATTAGTAATATATGTATTTAATTCATGATTCATCATAAACTGTTTAATGACAAAATTTAGCATACTAGCATGCATAAACATATATACTCGAGCACTAGACATGTATACACTATTAATATATAAAAGATAAGATATGAATGCTCACGTATCAATATTGTGATTCAAAATTGCAGGAAAGTACGTAGACACAACGGAGATGATAAACACTAGGTTAGACTTGCGAATAATACCCATGAACATTACCCATAATCTCCATAGCTATAACCCATAGTTTCCTTAGCTTAAACCCGTTTGAAAACTTGTTTTGAAAGTGACATGCTCATGACTTCGTCGTAGTATTTTATGTATAATACTAATTAATAATACTCCGGATTATAAGATTAATAATAATATTAATCTTAATAATAATAATAATAATAATAATAATAATAATAATAATAATAACAATTCAATATATATATATATATATATATATATATATATATATATATATATATATATATATATATATATATATATATATATATATATATATATATATATAAGAGAGCATAGAAGATATGATGATATGTGTGTACTCCAAAACTGAATTCTACTGAATTTATAGATCCTCCCCTGAAAAAGCACCCCATGCGATCGCATGGGGTTTGTACTGGTTTGCCATGCGATCGCATGGCTGTAAAATCCATATCACAATGTTTTTGTCTCGTTGTTTGTTGACATATTATAATATAATATATATAATATATTTAATTTATATAATTATTTATATATTATATTATATTTACGTGCATAGTTAACTTGTAATCTTGGTTCCGATGTCTTGTACGTTTACATTCGACTTATGTCCCGCTTCCGGTTTCTCGAATGCATTTTCGTACGCTTAGAAAACTAGTATTTTTCGTTACGTGACGTGTACCTTTATCAAAAATTAAACTTAATCATTGATAAACTATGTCACTCGAAGTGTAGCTTTAATCAATTAAGTGTTTTGGTTATTTGCTTCTATAAATCATCGTCTCGTAGTATATACATATACATATATACATTTTCATTTTGAAATAGTGTTTTACTGTAGCAAATAGTGATTTTCGAAAACACTATAGCTTTTCGGGTACTGTAGCAATTCGAAAATACTGTAGCAAATTAGTGTTTTACTGGTTCATCTTAAACGTTTTAGTTAACTTATCTAAATATCAATCGAATCAATAATCGAATGTTACCATCGTTTACTAAATAACTTGAAATCATATATATATATATATATATATACACATATATATATATATATATATATATATATATATATATATATATATATATATATATATATATATATATATATATATATATGCACGTTAAGTTATATATATATTGTTCGTGAATCTTTGAGAACAGTCAAAGAATAATTGATTACATGAATATAGTTCCAAAACTTGAGACTCAACATTACAGACTTTGCTTATCGTGTCGAAAATATTAAATCATTTAAAGATAAAGTTTAAATTTGGTCAGAAATTTCCGGGTCGTCACAAGACATCTTTTCCATACACTTCCAATTCCATCACACAAACCTTCTCTTACAAATTCCTTGACCCTCTGCCTAATCTCCTTTCCCGTCACCTTGATGAAACCATCATCCCCACGCCAGCTTCTCCTGCACCTCCTACCCCACCTTCTCCTGCACCTCCTACCCCAACCCAAACCAATCCACCTCAAACTCAAATCCCTGTGCCGCCAACTCAAAGCAATCCACCTGCCACCACATTAACAACCCCATGATCACACGACATCATGTAGGCATCAGTAAACCTGTTCAGCATCTCAATCTTCACATATCTCATCCACCCCCTACACCAAAAACTTACTCCCATGTGCCACACCCTTCACATATGACAGAAGAGTATAATGCTTTAATTAACAATGGTACTTGGACCCTTGTTCCTCGCTTTGACACGAACATAGTTCGCTCCGTGTGGTTATTTAAGCACAAGTTTAATGCAGATGACTATCTTACCAGGTATAAGGTGCGACTCGTTGCTAATGGTCACAACCAACAGGTTGGTATCTATTATGACGAGACATTTAGTCCGGTGGTTAAACTGGGCACCATTCCTACTGTTCTCAGCATTGCCGCATCTCGACACTGGTCGTTTCATCAGCTTGATGTCAAGAATGCGTTTCTTCATGGGCATCTCTCCGAGACGGTATACATGCACCAACCTCCGGGCTTCTGTGATCCTTCTCGCCCCGATCATGTATGTCTTCTTCAAAAGTCTGTCTACAGCTTGAAGCAGGCACCTCGGGCATGGTTTCAGCGTTTCGCAGGGTATACTCAGCGTGTTGGATTTCAGCATAGTCGATGTGACACATCTCGTTTTATTTACCGACAGGGTACTAACACCGCCTACTTACTTTTATATGTTGATGATATCCTTCTGTCTACTTCATTGCCTACATTTCTTCAGCGGATCATCAGTTCCTTACACAAGGAGTTTTTGATGACAGATCTCGGTCCCCTAAATTACTTTCTTGGTATTTCGGTTACACGTATTGCTTTTGGGATGTTTCTATCTTAGAAAAAGTATTCGTCTAAAATCATCGAGCGTGCCGATATGGGTAGTTGCCATCCATGTAAGACACTAATTGACACCAATGCCAAGCTCACATCTTCGGGTCCGCCAGTGAAGGACCCTACATCATATCGTAGCTTGGCCGCTGCACTCCAGTACTTGACATTCACTAGGCCTGACATTACTTACGCGGTGTAGCAGATCTGTTTGTTTATGCATGATCCTCATGAGACCTATCTCGCTGCCCTTCGACGGATAATTCGATACATACAGGGCACCATCGATCTTGGCCTTCAGTTATATGCTTTCTCCACCTCATCGTTAGCTGCTTATTCAGACGCTGACTGAGCAGGTTGTCCCTCCACGCGTAGATCTACCTCCAGCTACTGTATTTTCTTGGGCAATAATCTATTGTCTTGGTCGTCTAAACGACAGTCTACTCCATCTCGCTCTAGTGCAGAGGCGGAGTATCACGGTGTTGCTAATGTCGTTGCCGAGACCTACTGGGTTTGTAACCTTCTTTGTGAGCTACACTGCCCGTTGTCCTCTGCTACAGTTGTCTACGGTGACAACGTTAGTGTCGTCTACATGTCTGGTAACCCAGTTCAGCATCAACGCACTAAGCATATAGATATTGACATCCACTTTGTTCGTGATATTGTGCTAAAAGGTCACATCTGTCCTACATGTTCCCTCACGCTATCAGTTTGCTGACATTTTCACCAAAGGACTTCCTTCGGCACTGTTTGATGAGTTTCGATCCAGTTTGAGCGTACGTGCTACTCCCACTACAACTGCGGGGGGCTGTTAGCAGATATATTTTTTAGTCTATGTTTATGTTTATTATATTGGCCCGTATTCTATAAGGGCCCTCTATAGTCCATTAGATTTAGCTCTAGCTATTATTTATATGGTTTGTACACAACTGTTTCAATCAATGAAAATGCATCGTACATATTTCTATCACTCTAATAGTTCAGTATATTTCATGTACTATCTTGTCTTGTATTCATCTTAATTAAAGGTTATACGTTTTGACATATTTTTAATATTATTCATTTCATAACAAGATACAAATCCCTCAAAATTTCCAAGTATATTTCATCATATAACCTAATAGTTCAACTACCGCCATAGGAGTAATGTTTATCAATTAAATAGGTATAGGTATAAATTTCTGGGTAATCGAGAACCAAAGACCAGACGGGACAACATCATTAGGCTTCATTTTGTCATATGGCCCAAACCTAATAGTTATAATGCTTTGGTATATATTAAATATGAAGCGTTAAACCATTTTCAAATGAGGCATATGATGTTGGGAAAAAAATGATGAAAAATGTGTGTTTTCACCAACTTTGAACACAAATAATTATATGGTCAAGTGACATATATTGACAACTAGTTAGTGGGTTTTGTAGCCTCTTACGAGGACTTTACAACGAGCTAAAGTGTGTTCAAAACGAATCAAAAGTGAATGAGATATCGAATCTCAAAGTTGCTTGTTAGGTGCAAAACGGAAAGAGTTTATAAATTGTCCCACATCGGTGTGGGAGTAAACCTAATGTTATAGTTTACGCTATAAATAGAAGCCTTTAGATTTTTCAAAAACATACCTAAAATTGTATAAGCATTTTTATACGTTCTGAGCTCTCCTCTCAGCCGCAATAAGGTCTCCCCGTTTCGGTTACCTATTAATTAAGTGTTCAAGTTCGTCAGTACACTGCTTCGGACCGGTGTACCTTGGGAACAGACGAATAATCTGTTTAAGCGAATTGTGTCAAACACAAGCCTAATTCAACCATAAATTTGGTTAGATCGAATTGATTAAGGGGATGAATGGGTTATAACTTATAAGGTAGCAGAAATCGACAATCGGTGATTGAGGGGATGAATAGGATGGTTGCAAGGTTGCAAAAAATTTCTAAACGTGGAATAACCAATCGTGACCTTGAAGGTGTCAGTTGAAGGACCATGGAGAGGTTATCGGTCAAATTAGTGATTAATCGAATGGTTATAAAGTTGTAAAATTATTAATTGGGGATTAAATTGTCGTGGTCTTGGAGGGACTATTTGATCGTCGGTCGTTGACTAATTTTCACTTTAAGTGATTAATTTCTACTTTGACTGACTACTATTTTCTTTGACCGATTACTCTCCAACCAATGATGACTAATTAATTCCACTTTGACCGATTACTTCCCAACCGATGATGACCAATTAATTCTTCTTTGAGTAAATAATCGGAACTTTGATCGATTATCCTGAATCAAGAATATATACAGATTACAACGGATTGATTCATAAGAAATAATTTTCCATACTTTTGGTGGGATTGTTATATCATTAATATATAAGAGTAATTACAGATAAATGTGGATACAAAATAAATTCAAAATATACAGTGACTTATTCTCCAAGTATAAGATATAATAAGTAATTACGTAATATCTCTAATATTACGTAATATCTCTAATACCCCCCCCCCCCCCCCCAACCCCCCCCCCCCCCCCTTATATATATATATATATTTTGGGCCAACATGTAGCTTGGAACGAAATGATTCAAATAATTGTCGAGGGAGACTCTTTGTAAAGATATCCGCAAGTTGAAGCGCCTTAGGAACAAACTTCGTGTAAAATTTACCAGAAGAGACGAGCTCACAAAAAAAATGATAGTCAATGTCAATATGTTTTGACCGTTTGTTAGAAATGGGATTTTGCCTTAGAAATATTGCACTCTTGTCACATAAAATGGTCGGTCTTTCTGGAGGTAATACATAGAGTTCTCGAAGGATATGTGTGATCCATACGATTTCGGCAGCAGTGTTAGCTAAAGCACGATACTCTGATTCACAGCTAGACCTAGGCACAGTTGGAGCTTCTTGGCACTCCATGAAATAAGGTTACCACCAAGAAAGATAGAATAACCATAGGTAGAACGTCTTGTCTCAATACACTGGGCCCAGTCAGCATCGGAGTATCCAAGTAACGAAGGTCTTGAAGCATGATGAAAACATAAAGCATAGATAAGTGTACTTTTAACATAGCGTATAATCCGTTTCACAGCTTGAAAATGATCAATGGTAGGCGCATGAAGAAAGTTACTAACTTGATTAACCGTGTAAGAAATGTGGGCGGCTAATCATTGGATACTGTAGTGCACCAACAAGCGGGTGATATAAGGTAGGATCTTTGAAGAGAGGACCATGCATCGTGAAGCTCTCAGCAGTAGCTAGTGGTGTTACAGCGGCTTTAAAGTCCACTAAACCGGCCCGAACCAAAATATCATGGATATATTTCGTTTGACTCAAAAATAAACCAGAATCAATGTAAGCTACTTCGAGCCCCAAGATATAGCTGTGGTGAGCAAGATCCTTAATAGCAAATTCCTCATTTAGACGACAGATGAACTTTCGAAAAACAGTATTGTTATTACCGATGAGGATTAAGTCGCCCACATATACTAGTAGGTAAATACGATATAAGCCTTTTTTATAGACGAAAAGCGAGGGGTCTGCTCGACTACAGGAAAAACTAAGCTGAACAAGAAAAGCGCTAAGCCTTTGAAACCAAGCTCGGGGCGCTTGTTTAAGACCGTACGATGCTTTCTTGAGTCGACAGACGTGAGAGGGAAATTTTTGGTTGATAAATCCCGGAGGTTGCTCCATTAAAACTGTCTCATTAAGATGACTATTGAGAAATGCATTGTTAACATCGAGTTGATGAAGATGCCATTTGTGAAGCGTGGCAAGAGATAACACAATGCGAACAGTTGAAGCTTTGACAACTGGACTGAAGGTAAATGAGTAATCAATGCCAGGGACTTGTGTAAAACCTTGTGCAACTAGTTGAGCTTTAAGTCAATCAATTGAGCCATCTGATTTAAACTTGGTGCGAAAAACCCATTTTGAACCAACAATGTTGCCATATTTTGGTCGCGGAATAAGTTACCATGTTTGATTATTTTGCAATGCATGCATCTCATCTTTCATAGCTTTTAACCAACCCGAATCTTTAGAAGCAGTTTTAAATCCACGCGGTTAGTGTGAGAAAACAAAGCTTGATGAAGGCCAGAAGAAGCAAGCTGAGCTAGATCAACGATATGCCTTGGTTTAAAAATACCAGCCTTAGAACGTGTAACCATAGGATGACCAGTAGTCACAGTTGGTGATCTTCAATTGGGCACAATAGAATCACGGTCATGATTGGGTTGTGAAGGGTGACCAGTAGTTGAAGATGCGGGCACATGAGGATCATTAACATAAGTGGATTGTGACTGCGTATCATGGTCATGACAAAGTGTACACGAAGAGTTAGGAGATAAAGTTTCTGATATTGATCCACCTGTAGCAGGTGGAATGATTGAGCTAGAAACCGTAGTGCCAGATGAATTAGAGGGCCTAATAGGGACCGCTGCATCCATGTAATCCAAAAATACCAAACATGAGGGATCAACAGAGGGTAAATTCCTTTGAATGGAAAAACCGTTTCATCAAATTGAGCATGTCGTGTAACATATTCACGACCAGTAGAAATATCCAGGCAATGACACCCTTTGTATTGGGAGCTATATCCAATAAAAACACAAGAAATACTTTGAGGAGCAAGTTTGTGTAATGAGTAGTCTCGTAAATAAGAGAAGACACGACAACCAAAGGTACAAAAGTTACCATAATGTGGTGTGGATGCAAATAGAAGCTCATAAGGACTTTTGTTGAGTAAGATGCGTGATAGCAACCTATTAATAATATAAGTAGCAGAGCTAAAAGCATCGGGCCATAAAGAAGCAGGAGCATGCGAGTGGAACATCATAGCCAAACCTGTTTCAGTTATGTGACGGTGTTTGCGCTCAGCTCTACCGTTTTGTTGTGGTGTATAAGGACACGATATGCGATGATGCGTACCATTGTCCAAAAGTATAGATTTTACTCTAGCATTGATAAATTCTGTACCCTCATCACTTTGAAACACTTTAACCTTGCACGCAAATTGAGTCTGTACAAGATTTAAGAAAGATGTAAACACATGGAAGAAATCAGATTTAGCTTTTAGCGGGTAGAACCAAGTGAAACGTGAGAAATCATCCACAAATATCACATAATGTCTATATCCATGCGTAGACATAACAGGAGCAGGACCCCATAAATCACAATGTATCAAGTCTAAGACATGAGAAGCACGCTTTTCGTTATTAATAAAGGATAAGCGTTTACTCTTAGAGAGTTGACATGATGAACAAAGGCCTGGTTTTGGTAATAAGGATGTGACCGATAACTGTCCTAATTTATTTAATAACAAAATAATGTCAAAGGAGACATGTCCTAAGCGTCTATGCCACCGTTCAAAAGAGTCACGGAGCTTGATAGAGTGTAACTTCGAAAGAAAAACCTCGTGTCCCCGCTCAAGCACATAAAGATTTTGATTACGCCGACCTGTAGCTAGAATAGCTTTTGTGAGACGATTCTGAATAATAAACTCATGGTTGTTAAATAATATGTCAACAAGATTATCAGATGTCAATTTACTAATAGATAAAAGATTCTTGGTAATATAGGGGATAACAAGAACATCTAATAATTTAATATCCTTAGAGATGAGAGAAGAGCCAATATGGGATATGGGTATCGAGTTACCATCACCAACCATGACTTTCTCATTACCTGAGTAGGGTGCGACTGAGTCAAGATGAGATGATGATGGAGTCATGTGTGCGGTAGCCCCTGAATCAATATACCAAACCGGGGAATTAGAGTTCACATGACAATTTGCATGAAAGACTTGAGCCAAATTAGCATCAAAAGAAGATGAGCGAGCTGCATAAGTATGGAGATCCGGACATACAGAAGCATAGTGCCTGTTATTACGACATAATTGACAATGAGGAGATCGTCTAGCAAAACGATGGCTCATGATGGTATATCTCGTGAGTAAACACAACTTGTGTTCCCACGTTATTTCTTTGCAATATAAAAAGGAGCTGTGCTTTTGAATTCCAATTGAGGATAACTCAAATAATAAAGATTTTGTTATAGCTTTGCGTAAGTGGATAATTCTCAAGAAGAGTCGTTGGTAAACCAAAATTGATTTAGTTAAGAATATTCAAATTGTCTTGTGGTGGGTTATCGAAAAGAAGATGGTGCTATCAGACAAATATAATCTTCAATTGAAATAAAATAAATATTCATATGCAATATTTAATTTGAGTGTATGTACCAGGTGGTGAGATTAAGATCGGAGTACGTACAAAATAAGATGACGACTAGAAAAATAAACGAGGGATGTGATTTATGGTTTGAGATCAATTAGGTTGATACCATATAAGAAATAATTCTTCACACTTTTGGTGGGATTGTTATATCATTAATATATAAGAGTAATTACAGATAAATATAGATACAAAATAAATTCAAAATATACGACGACTTATTCTCCAAGTATAAGATATAATAAGTAACTACGTAATATCTCTAATAATTCTCAATGAATACACGCTCCTACATATTTACACTCTTACTGTAGTGTAACACTGTAACGATATTAACAAAATTTTTACATTTTCAACCTAACAGATTAGCATGGTGACAAGCTAACCCTTACAAATTAAAAAATTGAAAATATTCATTTATATTCTTTAAATCGACTAAAAGTAGAGTTTTAAAAATTCACTGTTGGAACTCTTGCCTTTTAATACTTGCTAGCTAGTTTTTATAATAAAATCCTTCTGTTGTTAAAAAAAATTGCTCGTGAGGGTCGGACACGTGTTAGGAATTACATTATTAAAATCTTAAACATTACTAAATAATATTGGGAAAATGATATGATGTTAAAAAGTATTGAATGAATTTCAGAAATGATGGATCATATGTCTATGTTGGAGTAGGCATACTTCCATGCATGGAGGAAGGTATTAATTACTGTAATAATTATGGTACTGGTTTTTATATAATAACGATTCATAATATTGCGGACTGTTTTTATTAAACTATTTATATTTAGTTAAACAATGAGATGATAGAATCATTGAACGGAATTCAGTGCCCAAGTTAATCACCAAATGTAAGCATAAACCAAAAAAAAAAATTGCTTCATTTAATTTAGTTTTTTATTTAATCCTCCTTGAATAACAAGATAAAATTAAAGGTGATTTTTAAGTACAGTTTCACAATAAGCGTATGGAAACGATACCGAAATTGATCCATTGGTATCATTCCATAGTGTTTATGCTTGTTATGGGAGTGATCATGGGAGTTGTAGTTTACTTTGGTGGAGACAACAATGGAATTTTACTTGATCATATTATTGAAGATTCGGAAAAAGTGGAGAACATTGATTTGTTTAAAAGTTGTGATTTTTTCAGTGGGAATTGGGTTTATGATAACATATCTAGACCTTTGTATAAAGAACAAGAGTGTTCTTACCTGACGGATGCTTACGCGTGCGAGAAATTTGGAAGAAAGGAATTAAAGTATCAGTTTTGGAGATGGCAACCTCATGGTTGTGATCTTCCCAGGTACCCTGCCTCTTACTTTGTGTTATATGTTATAATAAGTTATTGTACCTAGTTGCTATATATGCATGATTGCATGAACAAAGTACTAGTTATTATAATTATAATAACTAATATTGTGTAGGTTTAATGGAACAGCATTGTTGGAGAAGTTAAGGGATAAAAGGGTTGTTTTTGTAGGGGATTCATTAGGCAAGAATCATTGGGTTTCACTCTTATGTCTTATTGATTCATGGATCCTCGAACCATCACATAAGGTTGCAGAATGGCATGACTCATTGATCACTTTTAAGGCATCGGTAAGTTAAGTTTTTCATTTTTAAAGATTTGTAACATAGATCGAGCTTATTTTAATTCTATTTGAGTGATTTTATCACATAATTACTTGTGACATTGAAGGAATACAATGTTTCCATTGATTTTTATTGGGAACCATTGTTGGTTGAATCAAATTGCGACAATCCAATCATACACCGGGAAAGTGATCGGATCATGAAGATCGAGAGTATTGAAAAGCATGCCAAACAATGGATTGATGCGGACATGCTGATTTTTGACTCATATACTTGGTGGCTTGAGTCTAACATGACACTCTTGTAAGTATCTTTAAAAAAAAAAAAAAAAAAAAAAAAAAAAAAAAAAAAAAAAAAACAGAAGTATTAACATGACCCTCATGTATATAAACTAAAAAAGTTTGTATTTAGGTGGGGATCGTTTGAGAACCCTGATAGAACATACGTTGAATCAGGAAAGGTAAGACGCTATGAAATGGCTCTAAAAACATGGTCAGATTGGTTGGAAAGTCACCTCAATCGTACAAAAACTAGAATCATCTTCACAAGCCTCTCGTCTCAACACTATAAGTATGTATTCTTGTAGCTTGTTAATTTGATATTTAAAGAAGTCACTTTTCATTTGATTTTCAAAATAATTTCAATTGATGCCTCTAATTTTAGTGGAGAAGATTGGGGCAAAGCTATGGGAGAAAATTGCTTCAATGAAACAGAACCAATATTGAAAGCCGCGTATTGGGGTGATGCAACACATAAAGAACTAATGAGAACAGTTGAATCAGCAGTGCAAGACCTCAAAGATAAAAGTTTTAAGATTGAAATACTAAACATAACACAACTCTCGGAATATCGTAAAGACGGACATCCTACAAAGTACAAAAGACATTGGACTCCTGTTACAGAAGATGAATTGGCCAACCCTGTAAAATATGCAGATTGTGCACATTGGTGTCTTCCAGGAGTTCCCGATGTTTGGAATGAGATCCTTTATGCTTATATACTTTATATAATCTAAAATTTTGTTATCATACGTTCATTCATTCATATATATTTGATCATGGATCACAAAACTATAATTATTGGTTATTAAGATACAACCTACACACTTATTACTAGTGTATTGTTATCGGGTTTCACTCACTTTGTAACACGTTTAGATCTTTATTAAATATTTGTCAAACCGGTAGGATTTTGAGAGGAACCTACATTAGTTCCAGGACGTTAGTCTCTAACTAGAAAAATAAATGCTTGGTCAGTTGGGCTTGAGAAGTTTTTGATACAATGGGTCTGTAAAACTCACGAAGATATGTTATTGAACCAGGAAAAATAACAACTAATGAAACCAAGGCAAAATATAGTCGCTAAACTACCAGATAAGTAAACCTCCCAAACGAAACAAGTACTGCTCGTCGGGATGATGCAAAAGATTTGGTTTAGATATGCCAAATTCCACCAAATATGCTATATTTGATACGTGTAAATCTGGTATACAAGATCACACAACTCTAGATTTGTCTCTAGCTTCTATGAAAATCATGTGCCCTTAATTTATCTATACATATGCGTTTTTTATTTATAATTAATTATAATTTTATAATAGAATATATAGTAGTATAATTATAATTTTTGTAATCATTAATTATAAATTATAGGGAATTGTCACACATACCATAATAATAAAATAATTCAAAACATATTTTATTCCATTAAATAATAAGATTGGTTATAAAAGTTTATATGTAATAAACTAGTAATAAAATAAATAAATGTTACAGTAGTTAAAAAGTAGATCTTTTTGTTTTTCTTTATGACATTTTTCGACAAAGTTAGCAACATCTGTCTTCATTGTCGGCCACTAATACAGAGTTTTCAAATCTCTATACATCTTTGTACTATCCGGATGTACTGATAATCTGAATTTATGAGCATATGTAAGGATTAAATCCCTCAAGTATCCAAGCAAATGCACCCATATTCAATCATTAAAGGTCTTTAATCCTCTATAATCATTTGTTAATTCATATTTTATTTGGTCATCAGATCGGTCTTTAAATATTCTCCATTTAATGCTTCTCGTTGCGCAGTTTTCAAACGATCAATTAGGTCAGACACAATCTCAATTCTCATAAATCGGACATTGTTAACTGTTTTCTTGCGGCTCAAGGCATCACCGACCACATCTGCTTAGCCCGGATGATATTTGATATCACAATCATAATCCTTAATCAGTTCTTGCCATCGACGTTGACACATATTCAATTCTTTCTGAGAAAATATATATTGAAGGCTCTTATGATCTGTATAAATCACACAATGCATCCCATATCAATAGTGACTCCAAAGTTTTAGGGCAAACACAACTGCAGCTAGTTCTAAATCATGAGTAGGGTAATTTCGTTCATGATCTTTTAACTACCGTGAAGCGTAAGCAATAAATCTGTCTCTCTGCATTAACACATAACCAAGACCTGCTATTGACGCATCACAATAAACCACAAAGTTTCTGACCCTACTGACAATTCTAAATCGGCGCTTGACATAACAATTGTTTACGAGTCTGAAAACCCCTCTCTTGTTCATCAGTCTATCGAAAAGCTACATCTTTTATGGTTAACTTATTTAAAGGACCTACTATTTTCGAAAAGTCTTTGATAAACCGGCGGTAATAACCTGCTAAACTGATATCGGCTAAATAGTCATGTTTTTAGACCCGATATTAGCCCCATTTATGATAAAGTAATTGAATTTATCATCTAAATAAGCATTTATTTACTTCATTTGGTAAATTATGTCATTACAAAGGCTATGTTTCAAGAATCACTAAAAACGGATGAAAAACGGAGAAAAACGAGCAAAACCGGCTAAGACGTTTAACTCGCATTTAAATAATTTATTTTATAATTTTTGGAAAATTTTATTTACTTAATCTCATGTTGTAGGATATTTAATTACGAACGCGTAGGCGCAAGAATCGTCAGAAACGGAGCTAAAACGAAGATTCTAGAGCGAAAACGGTGAAAGACAAGTTATGATCCAGCAAATGGCTTGCCAAACGGCCTGCCATTAGGGAAAATGGCCTGCCAGCAAACGGGCACCAAAAACGACCTTGAAAAACGGCTTTCAAAACGGTCTGCTATGGGTTTTCAGCCATTTATTTACAACTTTGCCATCAAACATTTCCTATAAATGGGGGCTTCATCTCACCATTTCAACACACACCATTCTTCACTTCTCTCTCTAAATATCTCTCTATTTGTCGCTCTCTAGTTATCAGTAGGAGATTAGGTCTCTCTCTACTTTCTCTCTGTAGTTTCTAGAGAGAGAAAAGTACAGAGATTAGGAAATGTAATTATCTCTCTATTGTCGCTCTCTAGTGATCAATAGGAGATTAGTATGTAGTTAGTAGTAGAAGCTATCAAGTATTGTAACGCTATGGATATTATGAAGAAATACAACTGTGTTATTCTTCCGACATTATTTGGTAATATCTATCCTTTCTTTTATTAATTTATTATAATATTCTTGTTCGATGTTTGTGATTTATTAATATTAGAAATACTTGTTGCCATGATGTGTGAGTAATTGCTTGATTGTTTGCCATGATTTAATAATGTTAGTTAGGGATGATATCGTTTCGTACTCGCTTTCTGTCTATGAAATTAAACCTCGTTATTATCATCCTTCCATCAATAAACGTGATTAAAACCTTTTATAAAGTCGACAATTATTAGGTAATTAATTATCTGTGTTTATACATTGGTCAAGGTATGAACCCATCGGAAATACTATAAAGTACATGGAGAATTACTCTAGGACCAGATCAAGACAATGGTCAAGAGTATAAGACTCGAGGAAATACTGGTGCAACAGTAGAGTACAGTGTTGATGTATTATAGGACCACTTGAGCATGGTCAAGGTTAGAAACTATGGAACCACTATAAGTCTAGTACATGGTGGATAACTAGGGGATTTATTGGGTAGATTTAAATAAGGGTTGGTTTAAATCATAAATGGAAATTTAACGCACCACAATACAAACTAAGCTTATAAATCTTTAAGGATGACTGAGAACTATCGGAGGTTCTAATTTGTCTACAAACCCTTAGATTTTACCAAACCATTGACAGAAAGGAATTCGAAACACAATCATAACCACTCACTTGGGTGATACACTAAGGTGTTAAGAAAGGTTGGATATTATATGGTTATGCTACTTTATTCGTGCGCCCAAGGTATGCATTGCATTCAAGATGGGTCGCTTATATCCTTAAACCAGATAAAGCGTCGGGAGTTGAGCATAGTCCATCCGATCAGAATCACGATAGCCTAGTTCCTCGTGACATGCTAATCGAGAAATCAATTAGTAGGGAATCTAGTGTTTACTCCAAGGTATATCTATCCAGTGAGTGTCTCGCAATCATCCCGACACTACATTATCTTAAATCATGGTGAACCACGTCTTCTCTGTCCTTAGATGTTGCATGCTAGCTAGCTTATTTTAATTATATTTCTTTAATATTTTAAATACAATTATAAATCAAATCAACCCAACTATAGCCTTTACACAATTTGATATTCAGGATAAAGTGGTGTCTAGAATAAACCGGTTGGACTTGGTTGTTGGATTTTCCGAACAGTCGCCAATTTATTGGGACCAAAAGGATCCTGCCTCTCCACACAAGGTGTACCTGGCCACTAGTCTTGGATACTGAATTATGTACAAACCCAATCTTAATTACTAAATTATCTGAATAAGCTATGTTTCAAATTCGACCGCTCAAGGAACGACCCTAGATCATATTTGCCCTTGCTAACCCATAAGAAGGAATAATTAATTTAGGCCCAGCATATACAAATTAAACAATCAACTTCTTATGTTGATATCTTGAATTGACGTTTTGCGACCTAACGACACCGCATAAATAAACTGTCTAATTCGGACATATCATAAACCCAGAAAACTTTTTATCTCTGTTAGAGTTTTCGATGAGTTCCAAATCATAATTGCCTCTATCTTAGAGTGATCTACTTTAATACCCTGTTCACAAACCACGTGACCTAGAAACTGCACTTCCCGCAACCAGAATTCACACATGGAGAACTTCGCGTACAGCTGTTCGTGTTTGATCACTTTTCATTTTCGAATATATATCAAAATGTCATCTATGAAGACTATCACAAACTTATCGAGATACTCTTGATAACTATGTTCATTAGGTCCATACAATTGGCACGTTCGTTAACCCAAATGGCATAACCAGGAATTCATAATGACAATATCTCATTCTGAATACTGTTTTTGATATGTCTGTAGCACCCTGCCAAAATCGCCATTGACGCGTATACTAACTCTGGTTCTAGTGCTTGGTCTTAACCTCTAAGCAACAGCAAAGTTCTAGCGGAAACAATAAGTACCTGAGAATAAACATGCTAAAGCGTCAACACAACGGTTGGTGAGTTCATAGGTTTTTGTACAATGTATAAATTTATGAAAGTTTCATAGTTTCAAACAGTTTGAAATAGTTTAAAACAGTAACACAAATATTAAATTTTCGAGTCTATAAATAGTGTGATAGTAAAACAGATCACAAGATCTCAAGTTCATACACAGTTTAGAAGTAATATGATTTCAAGCATTCAAGTACGAAAATAAGATCGTAGTTCATATCATTTCAAGTTTGTAAACAGTTCCACGGTTTATAAGATTTCACAGTTATCACGGTTTCCATACAGTTTCAAAGTGTATATGTTTCCTGAGCACTCGGTAATAAGCTTAACACCACATGTAATATCCAACATGATTTTCCTTTACCCTATATTGGACTATACACTATGCCAAATGTATTTTGTCTAAGTAACTAGCACCACAGTTAAGGTAGGGTGAGGTTGTCAAACCTAACAGATCTGCTATAGTGATTCGCGCTTACAAGTCACTGTAATTAATACTACCGAGTTAAGGGCTTTTTAGCATAAAACTCACATATAACAAACTTCGAAATGCATAAAGTGTTATTTAATAATAAGAATGTTTATAAAACAAACTTTATAAATAAAGCATAGTAAAACAGTACGCATGTTTTAGAAAACATAAAACATGTATATGAAAAGTAAGCATGATTCTCAGCCCAAAAGTATTTGAAAAAGGGAATTATAAAACTCACGTATAACAAACTTTATAAAATCATAAAGCATAGTAATACATAAATAAGGTATTAAAAATATTAAGCATGTATTCTCACCCCAAAAATGAAAATAGTAAAAAGGGGCTATGAGACTCACAATTGATACAATACGGTGCGAAGCTCGAGAAGTGCGGTTTGGATAGTTTACGGTGATCCGGCTTAAGACCTAATGAATATTATGAGGTCAGAGGTAATACTATCTAATATAGTATTTAGGTTAAGTCTAAGATCAATTTCTTAAGAAATCTTACATGTCCAATTCAGTTCTCGTTTTCAAAAGTTACATAGTTCATAGTTTTAAATGTAGACTATTTTGACTAGTTTTACTACAACATTAGTCTAAGTGTTTCTATTAGTCTAGACATCCATTTTAAGTGAGATTACCATATCTGGAAAGCTCTTTGAGTCTAGCTTTTAACCATGTAGGGTTAGCCTCTAAACTCTGAACATAAGTTGGTCAAAAGTTTATTTCTTTACAAGTGTGCAAATCAGTTCAGTTTTATACTATAAGATCTTATGCAAGTTTAGAAATAGCAAAACTTATTTATTTAACTCAAGAATTTTACAGAAGTCTTAGCACATATAAAAGTGCTTATTCCTAAAAGGAATAGTCTCCAGGTCTTCATTAACCTTGTCTTTAGTGATGACATTTTAGACCAATTTCGGACTTCAACAAAATTTTGTGTCAACTAGATAGGACTATATCTTAATGATTTCTTAATGTATTTTGATGATTTTGCTGTCCTTGGTTTCCTTATTAAGTGTAATTCTTAGATCAGAAGACTTTGATTCAAGATCTATTTTATATTTTGAGCTATACATGAATATTTGACACTTGGTCAGATTGTCATGAATCTGAACATGTTTCACCAAATAAAATTTTAAAATGACTTTCCCTTTGATTTAAATCATGAAACCTTTACTAGAAGTCTCAAACACATATATGAACATCATATAAATTCATGAGTTCCAGAGAGCAACCATAAGATGGTGTTTAGGTCATAGACTTCAAGTAGAAATTTGGACAGCTTAAAGACAAAACAGTTTTACATAGTTTAACCACTTTAGTTCTTAGTTTAGCTTCATTTTAAGACATAGGACATGTAGAGATCTTAATGTTACTGATCTAGCATCAAGATCATGGTTAGCTATATAGTCATCATTTAGTGATTTAACACTCTAGATCAAGCTTTTACACCATGAAAGTTCTTGATTATGTCTAGAAATGATGAATAGAATTGAGTAGTTTGTTATTCTCTGAAGATGTTTGATCCTAGAGCTTAAAGAAGATGAACAATAGATGGTTTATGATCTGTATTTGGAGAGTATGTAGGTGTGATAGTGAAAGGAGACTGATCAAATGAGTGAAAGGTGAGTAAGAGGTGGTATATATAGTGGTGGTGGTGGCAATGTGGCAAGAGGAGAAGCAAGGAGAGTGTGACTCATCATTTAGCCATTAATGAAGATCATGATGGTGTTTAGGGAAAATATCTAGATATTTTACATGGAAGATCAAGATATTTTGTATGGGAGGGGAGGGTGGTGAAGGTGGTAAGTGGTGGCGGTTTTGGTGGTGGTGGTGGTGTGGGACGTGGTAAAGGGAGGAGAGGGCAAGGAGATGACTCACTCATCTTCATTAAATTTCCATGCAAAAATGTCTATTAATATTTGCAGGTTAAGCTTACATGAGATATTTAGAGATATTTTAAGATATTTAGTAAGGATGATGATGGTGTTGAGGTGGTGGTAGAGGTGGCACATGGAGGAGGAAGGAGGAGATGACTAATGTTCTTCCATTAATGGTGTCTAATATCTAGTAGAGAAAGGTGATGATGGTGTTTTGCATGGAGATTTTACTTAGGGAGGAAGTATCTAGTTGATGTATTATGGTACATGTATGAAGATGATGATGAAAAACGATTTTGATGATGATGATGGAAGTGTTCTAGTCAATTTTTCGGTTGCAATTGTACATGTACTAGTGTAGTTTAATCTAAGGTGTTTAATTGTATGTTTAGGGTTTAGGAATTAAGTTAAGATTAGATTCAAATCAAGATAGGTTAATGTTAGTTAAGAGATGAAAGAAATGACAAAATAAAAAGTGATCAAGACTAGTTGTGAAAAAATTGATTAAGTGTAGAGAAAATCTTTAACTTATGATTTAATGTCCAAGTGAATAAGTCTTTTAATCCAAGTACTTAGTAAATAAGTTTACTAATTAAGTTATTATATATAAAAATATAGATTATAAATTCTAGGGTTTATGGTAATAAGCTAGGGTTATAATGCCAAAAATGAACACATATTTTACAGCATTATTCCCCAAGAAAGACAAGATTTTAGTTGATATTGTTCGATTTACAAGCACTATTCGTTTAAATATTAAAAAGTGAAGATAAAAGGCAGATTCGACAAATTGAAGACGGAAAGGTCCAAAAAGCTAAAAAGTACAAGATTCAATCAAAAAGGTTCAAATTATTGATGAGGAACGTCTCAAAATAACAAGAGTACAAGTTACAAGACGCAAAGTACACGATATAAAATAGTACGCGAGGACGTCCGAAAATCCGGAACCGGGACCTGAGCCTAGAAGAAACGCCCGACGTAACGGACTAAAAATATCTACTCAACTATGCATATAAATATAATATAAATATATAAATAATTATTAAAATTATTTATATATTTATTATTATTAAATTATGTCGACAAGCTAGGAGCCAAACGAATGTGAGCTGGAATTCATGGCCATGCGACTCGCATGGCCCTATGTCCATTTTCATGCGACTCGCATGAGGGGCTTTTCCAGGCCACATTCTATTTAAAGCGAGTTCGTGATCCATTTTATGTACACCATAATATATCTTTCTATCTCTCTTTTGTAATACATAAATAAATTTAATTATAATTTTAATTTTAATAAGGTTATGTTAAGGAGTGTTTTGAGTGTATAAGTCGAAATTCTGTCCGTGTAACGCTACGCTATTTTTAATCATTGTAAGTTATGTTCAACCTTTTTACATTAATGTCTCGTAGCTAAGTTATTATTATGCTTATTTAAAACGAAGTAATCATGATGTTGGGCTAATTACTAAAAATGGGTAATTGGGCTTTGTACCATAATTGGGGTTTGGACAAAAGAACGACACTTGTGGAAATTAGACTATGAGCTATTAATGGGCTTTATATTTGTTTAACTAAATGATAGTTTGTTAATGTTAATATAAAGATTTACAATTGGGCGTCCTTATAAATTACCATATACACTCAATCGGACACGATGGGCGGGGTATTTATATGTACGAATAATCGTTCATTTAACCGGACACGGGAATGGATTAATAGCCACTAGAATAATTAAAACAGGGGTGAATTATATTCAAGGGTAATTGGTGTAATTGTTAACAAAGTAGTAAAACCTTAGTTTACACGCAGTTGATAACCTGGTGTATTCATTAAACAAAGTATTAAAACCTTGTTACAATTCGAATCCCCAATTAGTTGGAATATTTAACTTCGGGTATAAGAATAATTTGATGAGGACACTCGCACTTTATATTTATGACTGATGGACTGTTATGGACAAAAACCAGACGGACATATTAAATAATCCAGGACAAAGGACAATTAACCCATGGGCATAAAACTAAAATCAACACGTCAAACATCATGATTACGGAAGTTTAAATAAGCATAATTCTTTTATTTCATATTTAATTTCCTTTATTTTATATTTAATTGCACTTCTAAATTATCGCATTTTTATTGTTATTTTATTTAATTGCACTTTTAATTATCGTACTTTTTAATTATCGCAATTTTATTTTATCGCACTTTTATTGCAATTTCATTATCGTTATTTATTTTACGCTTTAAATTAAATCTTTTATTTATTTAATATTTTACATTAGGTTTTAACTGCGACTAAAGTTTTAAAATCGACAAACCGGTCATTAAACGGTAAAAACCCCCCTTTATAATAATAATATTACTTATATATATGTTTGTATTTTTATATAGCGTTGAGCTTTGTTTAAAAAAAGATTCCCTGTGGAACGAACCGGACTTACTAAAAACTACACTACTTTACGATTAGGTACACTGCCTATAAGTGTTGTAGCAAGGTTTAAGTATATCCATTCTATAAATAAATAAATATCTTGTGTAAAATTGTATCGTATTTAATAGTTTTTCCTAGTAAAATATAAACTATTTCGTATACCTTAGCTTTGACATCAAGTATTTTTGGCGCCGCTGCCGGGGAATCACCGAAGCGAAACGTCAAGATATAGAAAAAAAAAAAAATTTTGTTTCAAGTTTTATTTAGTTTTTATTATATATATATTTTTGTTTAAATTGTGAAAAAAAAAATTATTAAAAACTCTATAAAAACCGAAAAAAAAAATATTTTAAAATCTATTTTTAAGTTTTTTTTTTATAAAGTTAAAGTATTTTTATTTTATTTTAGTTTTTAAAATTAAGTTTTTATTTTAATTACATATATATATTTTATTTAAAACAGAAAACAAAAATATATATTATATAATTACGGTTGAACCTGTTTTGACCTCCCTGATTTGAACCTGCAAGACAGGTCATGCGAGTCGCATGACCCTCTGCCTTAACTCATGCGACTCGCATGAGTTGCCCAGACAGGCCACAAACTTACCCTAAAAACGCATTTATTACGCGTATTAATTTATTATTATTAATTAAACCCTAATCTTATTATTATTATTATTATAATTAAGTTTTTAGTTTATTTTATTTATATTACTTTTAAACTAGTTTTATTTATTATAAACTTAATACTTTTATTATAAAATATAAAAATAATATTTTTATAAAAATTGTACTTTTTACAACTTTTTGTATATTTTTATATTTTGTCCCTTTTTAATCGTTGTAGCGTAATATTTGTATTTTTAGCTCATATTTAGTTTTAAACTTAGTTTTTGCTATAGTTATTTTTACTCCTAGATTTTTAGGCTTTGCCGTAGAATTCCTTAAGTGCTTTTTCTTTAGACTAAGATTTAGGTGCTTTAGAATTTTGCGACGCCTTTTTAAGTTTTAGTTTCTTTTTAAGTTATTTCCATTTGGGATATAGTTTTTCCTGTAAGCTTTAATATTTTTAGACACCTTTTACTATGTATCAATTATCATTCCAATTAGTAATTTCAATTTGCGATTATAATTTTAAGTTAGTTGTAGTAATAAGGTTAGGTTAGTCAAGTATTTTTAAGTTTTTATAAGTTTCTTTTATTTTTCCGTCACCTCTTATTTTTTTCAACCATTTTTCTTTTTCGACCTTTTTCGACGAACTCTTTTTCTCTCTCATTTCTCGCTATTCTAGTTTTAGGACATAGATTTTTTCTACTTCTTATCTAAATTTCTTAAAATTACGAAAATTTATTTTGAGTGGTTAAATTGATAGACATCAAAATTTTCTGGTTCGTAGTAATAGTTGGATTTGTACATGGACCGGGTTATTGGAGCCAAACAGTCCTCAATTATATTGAGACCAAACGAATCCTGCCCCTCTGCTGCATCTTTTGGCTATTCGAAACGTGGGCAAAATCAGAAAAGTCTATTGGTTGGATAACTTATTATAATTTTTCTTTCCTTTTTAAAACTAATAGGATATTCAGTGAATGCACCGAGCAAGACGTTCACCACCTTTTGTACGTTCACCACCTGTAACTAGATCAAGACATTTAGCAAATATAACCGCCGTTGATTTTTCTTTAGAATCGTCATCCAGTCGACCAAGTACTTCAGTTCAAATTTCCGATAATCCATTTTTTGAACCCAACCTCACAATTGAGAATCCGGAAAATATTCAGGAACGGTTCGTAGATCCTGAACCATTAAACTTTCCTCCGGAGCCACCAATCATTCAAACAGAGATTGTTGAGGAACGAACCATTAAATCAGAATCATCTAGTGATACCGATTCAACAAATTCAATTATGGAGAATCTGGAACCTTTAAGTATGGAAGACCGAATGAGAGCTAAACGCACTGGCCAAGGTCACGCAATTACTCATCCAGATATTAATGCGCCAGATTATGAAATCAAAGCACAAATTCTACACATGGTGACTAATCAATGCCAATTTAGTGGTGCGCCGAAGGAAGATCCAAATGAACATCTACGTACCTTTAATAGGATCTGCACACTATTTAAAATCCGAGAAGTTGAGGATGAACAGATATATCTCATGTTATTTCCTTGGACTTTAAAGGGAGAAGCCAAAGATTGGTTGGAATCGTTACCTGAAGGGGCGATCGATACATGGGATGTTTTAGTTGACAAATTTCTTAAACAATTCTTTCCTGCATCTAAAGCCGTAAGACTTCAAGCAGAAATTGTTACGTTCACACAGAAACCAAATGAAACTCTATATGAGGCGTGAACAAGATATGGAAAGTTATTAAGAGGATGTCCGCAACATGGTTTAGACACCTGTCAAATAGTACAAATATTCTACCAAGGATGCGACATCACTACAAGGAAAGACATAGATATAGCAGCTGGTGGTTCTATTATGAAGAAAACCGAAACTGATGCTTACAAAATTATTGATAACACTGCTTCCCACTCACATGAGTGGCACCAAGAAAAAGATATCATTAGATCATCTAAAGCAGGTAGAGCCGATTCTAGCCATGACTTAGATTCCATTTCCGCAAAGATAGATGCTGTGGAGAGACGAATGGAAAAGATGACTAAAGATATTCACTCAATACGAATTAGTTGTGAGCAGTGTGGAGGACCACATTTGACAAAAG
This sequence comes from Rutidosis leptorrhynchoides, assembly GCF_046630445.1. Lineage (NCBI taxonomy): Eukaryota > Viridiplantae > Streptophyta > Magnoliopsida > Asterales > Asteraceae > Rutidosis > Rutidosis leptorrhynchoides. The sequence goes on from NC_092335.1 coordinate 690,717,528, forward strand.
ATTGTCTCAGTATTGAATTAACAATTGAACAAAGAGAGAATATTTCATACATAAACCAAAGGCCTGGAAATAATTATCAGAATAATTATCAACCGCCAAGACCAATTTACAATCAAAACCAGAATTATAACAGAAATATTCCATACAACAACCAACAAGGTCCTAGCAATCAACAAGTATCCAATAATAATTATAATCAGCAAAGACCTAATTTTCAAAACAAACCACCACAACAAACCGATGATAAAAAGCCGAATTTAGAAGATATGATGACGAAGCTAGTTGAAACTCAAACGCAGTTTTTCACATCTCAGAAACAAACCAATGAACAAAGTGCTCAAGCATTTAGAAATCAACAAGCTTCTATTCAAAATCTAGAACAAGAAGTAAGTAACCTAGCAAGGTTAATAGGTGAAAGAAAACCGGGAAGTTTACCGAGCGATACAAATGCTAACCCCCGGAATGAAACAGCTAAAGCCATTACCACAAGAAGTGGTACAACACTTAAACTACCTGAAATACCTGTAACTTCTGATGAAGCTATTCCTACTCCACAAGAACCACAACCTGATCAAGATAAGGAAAAAGAACCGGTAGTTGAAAAGGTTAATGAAGATAACACAGTTAAGGATAAACCTTATGTTAAACCATATCAACCACCACTTCCTTACCCGAGTAAAATGAAGAAAGAAAAACTTGAAGCCGAGCAATCCAAATTTTTGGATATGTTTAAACAGATAAATGTAAATCTTCCTTTCATTGATGTGATTTCAGGAATGCCTAGATATGCTAAATTCTTGAAAGATCTAATCTCAAATAGAAAGAAAATGGAAGAACTCTCGGCTGTTACTATGAATGCTAATTGTTCAGCAGTGCTGTTGAATAAAATACCAGAAAAACTATCTGATCCAGGAAGTTTCACAATTCCATGTTTTCTGGGTAGTCTTAGTTCAATAGAAGCATTGGCAGACTTAGGTGCTAGTATAAATCTAATGCCGTATTCGCTATACACTAAACTAGACCTTGGAGAATTGAAACCAACCAGAATAAGCATACAACTAGCCGATAGATCAATAAAATATCCTAGAGGGATAATGGAGAACATGCTAGTTAAAGTTGGTACTTTAGTATTTCCAGTAGATTTTGTTGTTTTGGACATGGAAGAAGATTCTCAAGTTCCTCTCATATTAGGAAGACCATTCTTAAACACGGCTAAAGCAATGATAGACGTGTTCGGTAAGAAACTGACCCTAAGTATAGAGGATGAGAGTGTTACCTTTTCAGTTGATAGAGCAATGCAACAACCACAATCTGCAGATGATACATGTTATTATATTCAAACTATAGATGCACATGCAGAATTATTAGAAGAATTTCCAGAATTACAAGGAACAGGAGAATGTTCTTTAGGAGAAGGTAATGAACCAATTGATGAAGCTGAAATGTTAGCTACACTTATAGCTAATGGATATGAACCAACAACAGAAGAAATTCAAATGCTAAAAGAAGAAGACAGATATCGATACAAATCATCGATAGAAGAACCTCCGAAATTAGAGTTAAAGCCACTTCCAAACCATTTCGAATACGCTTATTTACATGGTGAATCTGAATTACCTGTAATAATATCGTCTTCTCTTACTGAAAATGAGAAATCACAACTCATTTCTGTGTTGAAAGCTCATAAACCAGCCATTGCATGGAAGATTCATGATATTAAAGGAATAAGTCCTTCGTATTGCACACATAAAATCCTTATGGAAGAAGGTCATAAAACGTATGTGCAACGCCAACGAAGACTAAATCCTAATATGCAAGATGTAGTTAAGAAGGAGATTATTAAACTGCTAGATGCAGGTTTGATATATCCAATTTCCGATAGTCCATGGGTAAGCCCAGTTCAATGTGTACCTAAGAAGGGTGGCATGACTGTCATTACAAATGAGAAAAATGAGCTTATTCCTACTAGGACTGTAACAGGATGGCGTGTGTGTATTGATTATAGAAAATTAAATGACGCCACCAGAAAAGATCACTTTCCCTTACCTTTCATAGATCAAATGTTGGAAAGATTAGCCGGAAATAGCTACTATTGTTTTCTAGATGGATTTTCCGGATATTTTCAAATTCCAATAGCACCCGAGGACCAAGAGAAAACCACATTCACGTGCCCTTATGGTACTTTTGCTTACAAACGCATGCCATTTGGACTTTGTAACGCCCCTGCAACCTTTCAAAGGTGTATGATAGCAATTTTTCACGACATGATAGAAGAATGCATGGAAGTATTCATGGATGACTTTTCAGTCTTCGGTGATACATTTGAATCATGTCTAGTTAATCTGGAACGAATGCTAATTAGATGCGAAAAATCAAATCTAGTACTTAATTGGGAGAAATGCCATTTCATAGTTAAAGAAGGCATCGTTCTTGGACATAAAATTTCAAAAGAAGGAATTGAAGTGGATAGAGCTAAAATAGATGTAATTGCTAAACTTCCACATCCCACCAATGTTAGAGGAGTTAGGAGTTTTCTAGGGCATGCCGGTTTTTACCGACGTTTCATAAAAGATTTTTCTAAAATTGCCACTCCTATGAATAAACTCCTAGAAAAGGATGCGCCATTCATCTTTTCAGATGAGTGTATCAAATCTTTTAATATTCTTAAAGAGAAACTCACTAATGCACCGATCATGATAACACCAAATTGGAATCTACCATTTGAACTAATGTGCGATGCAAGTGATTTTGCAATGGGAGCCGTTTTAGGACAAAGGATTGAAAAACGATTTCAACCTATATATTATGCTAGTAAGACGTTACAAGGAGCACAAACGAACTATACAACTACTGAAAAAGAACTCCTTGCTATTGTCTTTGCTTTTGACAAATTTCGATCATATCTCGTTCTAGCAAAAACGGTGGTCTATACCGACCATTCTGCTCTTAGATACTTATTTTCAAAACAAGATGCTAAACCAAGATTAATCCGTTGGATCTTACTCTTACAAGAGTTTGATATTGAAATCCGAGATAAAAGAGGAGCAGAAAATCTCGCCGCTGATCATCTTTCTCGTCTTGAAAATCCCGAATTAGAAGTTCTAAATGAATCGACCATACAAGACAACTTTCCTGATGAATATCTATTGAAGATAGATTATAAAGAAATCCCATGGTTTGCAGACTATGCAAACTACTTAGTTTGTGGATTCCTTGAAAAAGGATTATCGTACCAAAGACGAAAGAAATTCTTCTGTGATATAAAACACTATTTCTGGGAAGATCCACATTTGTTTAAAAGTTGTCCCGATGGAATAATACGCCGATGTGTATTTGGATATGAAGCTAGTAAAATTTTAAACCATTGTCACACAGGACCAACAGGAGGGCATTATGGGCCTCAACTAACAGCAAGAAAAGTTTATGATGCTGGATTCTATTGGCCTACAATTTACAAAGACGCACACCTTCTTTGCAAATCCTGTGATGCATGTCAAAGGGCCGGAAAAATAAGTCAACGTGATGAAATGCCACAAAATGTCATCCAAGTATGTGAAGTATTTGACATTTGGGGTATTGACTTTATGGGTCCATTTCCAAAATCTCATAATAATCTATATATACTCGTAGCCATTGATTATGTATCTAAATGGGCGGAAGCACAAGCTCTCCCAACTAACGATGCACGAGTTGTAGTCAATTTTTTAAAACGTCTTTTTGCAAGGTTTGGAACACCGAAAGCTTTAATAAGTGATCGGGGTACTCATTTCTGTAATAATCAACTTGAGAAAGTTCTTAAAAGATATGGAGTAACTCATAAAATCTCCACCGCATATCATCCACAAACAAGTGGACAAGTTGAAAATACCAACCGAGATTTAAAACGTATTCTAGAGAAAACCGTAGGATCAAATCCGAAGGAATGGTCCATTAAATTGGAGGATGCACTCTGGGCTTTTAGAACAGCCTACAAAACTCCAATTGGAACCACACCTTTTAGACTTGTTTATGGAAAAGCATGTCATCTTCCAGTAGAAATTGAACACAAAGCATTTTGGGCTTTGAAAACATGTAATCTTGATTTACATGAAGCCGGACGTCTACGATTAAGTCAACTAAACGAATTAGAAGAATTAAGACATGAAGCATACGAAAATTCGTTAATCTATAAAGAAAGAACGAAGAAATGGCATGATAAAAGAATCAGAAGTTCAAAAGAATTTAAAGAAGGAGACAGAGTTCTTCTTTTCAATTCACGATTCAAGCTATTTCCTGGAAAATTGAAATCAAGATGGTCTGGACCATTCATAGTCAAAAGAGTTTTCCCATACGGAACGATAGAATTGATAAATTCAAATGGGATTGAATTTAAAGTTAATGGTCACAGAGTTAAACATTACATACATGGTCCGATGGAAGTCGACAACGAAGTTAATCACAATTTCGACACCACAGCTAACTAAGTGTGGGGAGAATCAAGTCTTTAAAGGATAATATGTATTTCTGTTAGAGTTAGATTGTCTGTTTTCATGTAGTTCTCGAAAATGGAACCCGAATGGTCTTTCCCTAGCAGACCCTAAAGAACTAGTCTTCTCCCCCCATTCTGAATTTTTAATTTTTTAGGTTTTTACAAAATGAAGACTGCCTGTGAACTAAACCATGGTCTAATGCTACACGCTTTGATCACTAAAAGAAATAATGACATACTACCGAGTGAATTAGTATCAGTAATCAGAGAAAGAATGGACGGAGTTAGAAAAGAATCCAGATGCGAAGATAATAAGTTACAATTTGGTAAAGGAAAATCAAAATCCGCAGCAAAAAGAAGAGCACGACACCTAGAAAGATGTCACAAATGCGGAAAATGGTCACATGGAGGTAAATGTTCAAATAATCAAACCTATTCAAATACCAAATTTGTTACTTTATGCAGAGACGGACCGTTCATATGTTTAGAAGAAAAGACACTGAATGCTCGAGGTTACGCCTATGTAGCCATGGAAAACCAATTAAACCGATTATCTTATGAATGAGATAGATCATATAACTAAGAAATCTATTTCACAGGTATGTCTGTACAGTTTTTATTTTTATTTTTATTTTTAACCTTTTGATAATAAACGCTAATTTGTTCGCTAAAAAGTATTAAATTGGTATTGAATAAAATTAGGTTTGGCGACCGAAATTATTGATATCATTCAAAAATTTATTACATCACTACAAAATTTAACGTTTATTCTTAAGGTATAAATATCTTTAATCAATCAACCCAAAATATTTCAAAAATTCGTCATGAGTTAAATTAGGTCTTGGAACCGAAATTACTTTACCGAAAAGAGGGGCGCATATTTTTGATAATATTTGATTGATTAAAGTGGGATAAAAAGCCAAAAAGATTTTTAATTTTATTTTTACCATATTTTTAAAATTAATAAATCTTAAATTAATATTGTAAACTTTGTAAAAACAATATATTTAAAATTGTAAATATTTGAAAAATTAATATAAGTTTGGTGTGAATTTATAATATGAATTTTTAAATTTTAAGTTTGGTGTGAATTTTTAATATTAATTTTGAATTTTAATTACATATATATATTTTATTTAAAACAGAAAACAAAAATATATATTATATAATTACGGTTGAACCTGTTTTGACCTCCCTGATTTGAACCTGCAAGACAGGTCATGCGAGTCGCATGACCCTCTGCCTTAACTCATGCGACTCGCATGAGTTGCCCAGACAGGCCACAAACTTACCCTAAAAACGCATTTATTACGCGTATTAATTTATTATTATTAATTAAACCCTAATCTTATTATTATTATTATTATTAAGTTTTTAGTTTATTTTATTTATATTACTTTTAAACTAGTTTTATTTATTATAAACTTAATACTTTTATTATAAAATATAAAAATAATATTTTTATAAAAATTGTACTTTTTACAACTTTTTGTATATTTTTATATTTTGTCCCTTTTTAATCGTTGTAGCGTAATATTTGTATTTTTAGCTCATATTTAGTTTTAAACTTAGTTTTTGCTATAGTTATTTTTACTCCTAGATTTTTAGGCTTTGCCGTAGAATTCCTTAAGTGCTTTTTCTTTAGACTAAGATTTAGGTGCTTTAGAATTTTGCGACGCCTTTTTAAGTTTTAGTTTCTTTTTAAGTTATTTCCATTTGGGATATAGTTTTTCCTGTAAGCTTTAATATTTTTAGACACCTTTTACTATGTATCAATTATCATTCCAATTAGTAATTTCAATTTGCGATTATAATTTTAAGTTAGTTGTAGTAATAAGGTTAGGTTAGTCAAGTATTTTTAAGTTTTTATAAGTTTCTTTTATTTTTCCGTCACCTCTTATTTTTTTCAACCATTTTTCTTTTTCGACCTTTTTCGACGAACTCTTTTTCTCTCTCATTTCTCGCTATTCTAGTTTTAGGACATAGATTTTTTCTACTTCTTATCTAAATTTCTTAAAATTACGAAAATTTATTTTGAGTGGTTAAATTGATAGACATCAAAATTTTCTGGTTCGTAGTAATAGTTGGATTTGTACATGGACCGGGTTATTGGAGCCAAACAGTCCTCAATTATATTGAGACCAAACGAATCCTGCCCCTCTGCTGCATCTTTTGGCTATTCGAAACGTGGGCAAAATCAGAAAAGTCTATTGGTTGGATAACTTATTATAATTTTTCTTTCCTTTTTAAAACTAATAGGATATTCAGTGAATGCATCGAGCAAGACGTTCACCACCTTTTGTACGTTCACCACCTGTAACTAGATCAAGACATTTAGCAAATATAACCGCCGTTGATTTTTCTTTAGAATCGTCATCCAGTCGACCAAGTACTTCAGTTCAAATTTCCGATAATCCATTTTTTGAACCCAACCTCACAATTGAGAATCCGGAAAATATTCAGGAACGGTTCGTAGATCCTGAACCATTAAACTTTCCTCCGGAGCCACCAATCATTCAAACAGAGATTGTTGAGGAACGAACCATTAAATCAGAATCATCTAGTGATACCGATTCAACAAATTCAATTATGGAGAATCTGGAACCTTTAAGTATGGAAGACCGAATGAGAGCTAAACGCACTGGCCAAGGTCACGCAATTACTCATCCAGATATTAATGCGCCAGATTATGAAATCAAAGGACAAATTCTACACATGGTGACTAATCAATGCCAATTTAGTGGTGCGCCGAAGGAAGATCCAAATGAACATCTACGTACCTTTAATAGGATCTGCACACTATTTAAAATCCGAGAAGTTGAGGATGAACAGATATATCTCATGTTATTTCCTTGGACTTTAAAGGGAGAAGCCAAAGATTGGTTGGAATCGTTACCTGAAGGGGCGATCGATACATGGGATGTTTTAGTTGACAAATTTCTTAAACAATTCTTTCCTGCATCTAAAGCCGTAAGACTTCAAGCAGAAATTGTTACGTTCACACAGAAACCAAATGAAACTCTATATGAGGCGTGAACAAGATATGGAAAGTTATTAAGAGGATGTCCGCAACTTGGTTTAGACACCTGTCAAATAGTACAAATATTCTACCAAGGATGCGACATCACTACAAGGAAAGACATAGATATAGCAGCTGGTGGTTCTATTATGAAGAAAACCGAAACTGATGCTTACAAAATTATTGATAACACTGCTTCCCACTCACATGAGTGGCACCAAGAAAAAGATATCATTAGATCATCTAAAGCAGCTAGAGCCGATTCTAGCCATGACTTAGATTCCATTTCCGCAAAGATAGATGCTGTGGAGAGACGAATGGAAAAGATGACTAAAGATATTCACTCAATACGAATTAGTTGTGAGCAGTGTGGAGGACCACATTTCACAAAAGATTGTCTCAGTATTGAATTAACAATTGAACAAAGAGAGAATATTTCATACATAAACCAAAGGCCTGGAAATAATTATCAGAATAATTATCAACCGTCAAGACCAATTTACAATCAAAACCAGAATTATAACAGAAATATTCCATACAACAACCAACAAGGTCCTAGCAATCAACAAGTATCCAATAATAATTATAATCAGCAAAGACCTAATTTTCAAAACAAACCACCACAACAAACCGATGATAAAAAGCCGAATTTAGAAGATATGATGACGAAGCTAGTTGAAACTCAAACGCAGTTTTTCACATCTCAGAAACAAACCAATGAACAAAGTGCTCAAGCATTTAGAAATCAACAAGCTTCTATTCAAAATCTAGAACAAGAAGTAAGTAACCTAGCAAGGTTAATAGGTGAAAGAAAACCGGGAAGTTTACCGAGCGATACAAATGCTAACCCCCGGAATGAAACAGCTAAAGCCATTACCACAAGAAGTGGTACAACAATTAAACCACCTGAAATACCTGTAACTTCTGATGAAGCTATTCCTACTCCACAAGAACCACAACCTGATCAAGATAAGGAAAAAGAACCGGTAGTTGAAAAGGTTAATGAAGATAACACAGTTAAGGATAAACCTTATGTTAAACCATATCAACCACCATTTCCTTACCCGAGTAAAATGAAGAAAGAAAAACTTGAAGCCGAGCAATCCAAATTTTTGGATATGTTTAAACAGATAAATGTAAATCTTCCTTTCATTGATGTGATTTCAGGAATGCCTAGATATGCTAAATTCTTGAAAGATCTAATCTCAAATAGAAAGAAAATGGAAGAACTCTCGGCTGTTACTATGAATGCTAATTGTTCAGCAGTGCTGTTGAATAAAATACCAGAAAAACTATCTGATCCAGGAAGTTTCACAATTCCATGTTTTCTGGGTAGTCTTAGTTCAATAGAAGCATTGGCAAACTTAGGTGCTAGTATAAATCTAATGCCGTATTCGCTATACACTAAACTAGACCTTGGAGAATTGAAACCAACCAGAATAAGCATACAACTAGCCGATAGATCAATAAAATATCCTAGAGGGATAATGGAGAACATGCTAGTTAAAGTTGGTACTTTAGTATTTTCAGTAGATTTTGTTGTTTTGGACATGGAAGAAGATTCTCAAGTTCCTCTCATATTAGGAAGACCATTCTTAAACACGGCTAAAGCAATGATAGACGTGTTCGGTAAGAAACTGACCCTAAGTATAGAGGATGAGAGTGTTACCTTTTCAGTTGATAGAGCAATGCAACAACCACAATCTGCAGATGATACATGTTATTATATTCAAACTATAGATGCACATGCAGAATTATTAGAAGAATTTCCAGAATTACAAGGAACAGGAGAATGTTCTTTAGGAGAAGGTAATGAACCAATTGATGAAGCTGAAATGTTAGCTACACTTATAGCTAATGGATATGAACCAACAACAGAAGAAATTCAAATGCTAAAAGAAGAAGACAGATATCGATACAAATCATCGATAGAAGAAACATGACTTAAACATGACTTAATTTAAACCTTAAAGACTTACAAATCCAAAAACAAATCAAGATTTAATTTGTCAAAATTACTAGTCAAGTTGAAAATTTTAGTTCATGAAAATTAGATTAAACAACTTGGTCGGAAAAGTTCGGGTTGTGACATTATCCACCCGTCATAGAAAATTTTGTCCCGAAATTTTGGGTAGTGACATCAGCTGAAGGCGTGATGTCGAAGGAAACGAATGAGGATATCAAAGAAAACATATGAGGATAGTTATGTTTCACATAATCCTTCATGTGTTGATATTGAGACTTTCATACAAACTGCCGTAATACAATCACGTTGGCCCGACGTCATTATATCATGATAATTCATATTTTCTCCTTCTCATGAAGCAACGTTAGGATTTCTGCATGACTTACTGAAATAAAATCACGTTAGCTAGGCGTCCTTATATTACATTAAATCATACATTCATTCCAGTATCACTCTATAAGACCCAAGGGAATATAATCATGGAGAACGGAAGGAATTTAGTCAAAAAGAGTTGGTGCAAATCTTCCAAACGCAAGTGTTTCGCGAAAAATGAATGAATTGTAATTCACGTCAATGTGTTCAAAGTCGGTCGGTATCGTCTTTAACGAGTAGTGAGTAATTATAATTGCAACGGATAGTAACAATATTACGTGCTAGTGCATACATAGTATACACACACACACACACACACACACACACATATATATATATATATATATATATATATATATATATATATATATATATATATATATATATATATATATATATACACACACACCTATATGGTCATGCATTCAATAATACGTAACAGTTATCAATCGGGTTGTAGTCTAGACTCACTAATGCGTCCTAACGACTCAGTCAGACACACTAATAAAATTCCGAGATCCCTACAACCAATGCTCTGATACCATCTGTAGCACCCCGCCAAAATTGCAATTGACGCGGATACTAACTCTGGTTCCAGTGCTTAGTCTTGACCTCTAAGCAACATCAAAGTTCTAGCGGAAGCATTAAGTACCTGAGAATAAACATGCTAAAGCGTCAACACAAAGGTTGGTGAGTTCATAGGTTTTTGTACAACGTATAAAATTTACAAAAATTTCATAGTTTCAAATAGTTTGGAATAGTTTAAAACAGTAATACGAATATTAAGTTCCATAAATGGTTTGATAGTAAAACAAATCACAAGATCTCAAGTTCATACAGAATTTAGAAGTAATATGGTTTTCAAGATTCCAAGTACGAAAATAAGATCATAGTTCGTATCATTTCAAGTTTGTAAACAGTTCCACGGTTTATAAGATTTCACAGTTATCATGGTTTCCATACAGTTTCAAAGTGTATATGTTTTCTGAGCACTCGGTAATAAGCTTAACACCACATGTAATATCCTACATGATTTTTCTTTACCCTATATTGGACTATACATAATGCCCAATGTATTTTTTCGAAGTAACTAGCACCACAGTTAAAGGTAGGGTGAGGTTGTCAAACCTAACAGATCTGCTCTAGTGATTCGCGCTTACAAGTTACTGTAATTAATACTACCGAGTTAAGGGTTTTTTAGCATAAAACTCACAAATAACAAACTTTGAAATGCATAAAGTGTTATTTAATAATAAGAAACTTTATAAATAAAGCATAGTAAAACAGTACGCATGTTTTGGAAAACATAAAACATGTATATAAAAAGTAAGCATGATTCTCAGCCCAAAAGTATTTGAAAAAGGGAACTATGAAACTCACTTATAACAAACTTTATAAAATCATAAAGCATAGTAATACATAAATAAGGTATTAAAAATATTAAGCATGTATTCTCACCCCAAAAATGAAAATAGTAAAAGGGGACCATGAACTCACAATTGATGCAATACGGTGTGAAGCTCGAAAAGTGCGGTTTGAATAGTTTACGGTGATCTGGCTTGAGACCTAATGAATATTATGAGACCAGAGGTCATACTATCTAATATAGTATTTAGGTTAAGTCTAAGATCAATTTCTTCAGAAATCTTACATGTCCAATTCAGTTCTAGGTTTCAAAAGTTACATAGTTCATAGTTTTAAATGTACTATTTTGACTAGTTTTACTATAACATTAGTGTAAGTATTTCTATTATTCTAGACATCCATTTTAAGTGACCATCTCTGGAAATCTCTTTGAGTCTAGCTTCTAACCATGTAGGGTTAGCCTCTAAACTCGGAACATAAGTTGGTAAAAAAAGTTCGTTTCTTTACAAGTGTGCAAATCAGTTCACTTTTACACTATAAGATCTTATGCAAGTTTAGAAATAGCAAAACTGATTTATTTGACTCAAGAATTTTATAGAAGTCTTAGCACATATAAAATTGATTAATCCCAAAAGTAATAGTCTCCAGGTCTTCATTAACCTTGTCTTTAGCGATGATGTTTTAGACCAATTTCTGACTTCAACAAAATCTTGTGTCAACTAGATAGGACTATATCTTAATGATTTCTTAATTGATTTTGATGATTTTACTGTTCTTGGTTTCCTTATTAAGTGTACTTCTTAGATAAAAAGACTTTGGTTCAAGATCTATTTTATATTTTGAGCTATACATGAATCTTTGACACTTGGTCAGATTGCCATGAATCTGAACATGTTTCACCAAATAAAATTTTAAAATGACTTTCCCTTTGAGTTAAATCATGAAACCCTTAATAGAAGTCTCAAACACATATATGAACATCATATAAATTCATGAGTTCCAAAGAGCAACCATAGGTTGGTGTTTAGGTCATAGACTTCAAGTAGAAATTTGGATAGCTTAAAGACAAAATAGTTTTACATAGTTTAACCACTTTAGTTCTTAGTTTAGCTTCATTTTAAGACATAGGACATGGAGATCTTAAGTTTACTGATCTAGCATCAAGATCATGGTTAGCTATATAGTCATCATTGAGTGATTTAACACTCTAGATCAAGCTTTTACACCATGAAAGTTCTTGATTATGACTAGAAATGATGAATAGAATTGAGTAGTTTATTATTCTTTGAAGATGTATGATCCTAGAGCTTAAAGAAGATGAACAGTAGATGGTTTATAATCTGTATTTGGAGAGTATGCAGGTGTGAGAGTGAAAGGAGAATGATCAAATGTGTGGAAGGTGAGTAAGAGGTGGTATATATAGTGGTGGTGGCGGCGATGTGGCAAGAGGAGAAGCAATGAGAGTGTGACTCATCATTTAGCCATTGGTGAAGATCATGATGGTGTTTAGGGAAAATATCTAGATATTTTACATGGAAGATCAAGATATTTTGCATGGGAGGGGAGGGTGGTGAAGGTGGTAAGTGGTGGCGGTTTTGGTGGTGGTGGTGGTGTGGGACGTGGCAAAGGGAGGAGAGGGAAAGGAGATGACTCATCTTCATTAAATTTCCATGCAAAAATGTCTATTAATATTTGTAGGTTAAGCTTACATGAGATATTTAGAGATATTTTAAGATATTTAGTAAGGATGATGATGGTGTTGAGGTGGTGGTAGAGGTGGCATATGGAGGAGGAAGGAGGAGATGACTAATGTTCTTCCATTAATGGTGTCTAATATCTAGTAGAGAAAGGTGATGATGGTGTTTTGCATGGAGATTTTACTTAGGGAGGAAGTATCTAGTTGATGTATTATGGTACATGTATGAAGATGATGATGAAAAACGATTTTGATGATGATGGAAGTGTTCTAGTCAATTTTTCGGTTGCAATTGTACATGTACTAGTGTAGTTTAATCTAAGGTGTTTAATTGTATGTTTAGGGTTTAGGAATTAAGTTAAGATTAGATTCAAATCAAGATAGGTTAATGTTAGTTAAGAGATGAAAGAAATGACTAAATAAAAATTGATCAAGACTAGTTGTGAAAAAAATGATTAAGTGTAGAGAAAATTTTTAACTTATGATTTAATGTCCAAGTGAATAAGTCTTTTAATCCAAGTACTTAGTAAATAAGTTTACTAATTAAGTTATTATATATATAAATATAGATTATAAATTCTAGGGTTTATGGTAATAAGCTAGGGTTTCAAGACATTGTGTAAATGTTCAAAACAACTCTAGATTAAACATGACTTAATTAAAACCTTAAAGTCTTACAAATCCAAAAACAAATCAAGATTTAATTTATCAAAACTAATAGTCAAGTTGAAAATTTTAGTTCATGAAAATTAGATTAAACAACTTGGTCGAAAAAGTTCGGGTTGCGACATTATCCATCCGTCAAAGAAAATTTCGTCCTGAAATTTTGGGTAGTAACATCAGCTGAAGGCGTGATGTCGAAGGAAACGAATGAGGATATCAAAGGAAACATATGAGGATAGTTATGTTTCACACAATCCTTCTTGTGTTGATATTGAGACTTTCATACAAACTGCCGTAATACAATCACGTTGGCCCGACGTCATTATATCATGATAATTCATATTTTCTTCTTCTCATGAAGCAACGTTAGGATTTCTGCATGACTTACTGCAATATAATCACGTTAGCTAGGCGTCCTTATATTACATTAAATCATACATTCATTCTAGTATCACTCTATAAGACCCAATGGAATATAATCATGGAGAATGGAAGGAATTTAGTCAAAAAGAGTTGGTGCAAATCTTCCAAACGTAAGTGTTTCGCAAAAAACGAATGAATTGTAATTCACGTCAATCTGTTCAAAGTCAGTCGGTATCGTCTTTAAAGAATAGTGAGTAATTATAATTGCAACAGATAGTAACGATATTACGTGCTAGTGCAAACGTAGTATACACATATATATACACCTATATGGTCATGCATTCAATAATACGTAACAGTTATCAATCGGGTTGTAGTCTAGACTCACTAATGCGTCCTAATGACTCGATCAGACACACTAATGAAATTCCTAGATCCCTACAACCAATGCTCTGATACCATCTGTAGCACCCCGCCAAAATCGCCATTGACGCGGATACTAACTCTAGTTCCAGTACTTGGTCTTGACCTCTAAGCAACATCAAAGTTCTAGCGGAAGTGATGTGATTAATCAGGTATATAATTTATATTAGGAAAAATACCGGTTATTAGAACTATTACACAACTACGGGCAGTGTACCCGATCGTGTAGTAGTATAGATAATGGTTTAGTCCGTGTATCGTTCCAAGGACAGTTGTATGAGTCAAACTATAATTAGAAACTATATTATGCTTAACTAAGTAAATGAAACTAAAGGTACAAGATAATTTGGTTTTGCCCTTTAACTATGGGCTAATCAAGACAAGTTCTAGTTTACAAGTAAAAGAAATGTTTTTGGTATTTTTGGTTTTAAACAATTGTAAATAAAGCAAGTAAGATAGTTTGATTTAGATCAAAGAGACGAAATATTCATCTAGATCTTTTACCCTCGGTATTGGATGTAAGTTTTGATATTAAGGTCCGATTGAATGATTTTGTGTGTAAGTTACCTATTAAATTCACCAAGTGTTCTCTTTAGTAAATATGCAAACACAATTACAAGATCAAGGGTTCCCTTTTCACTATAGTTCTTGTATTTGTAATCGGGTAACTTAGCTAGTTCTAAGGCTTGAAACTTGACTTCTATGTTCATAGTTATCAATAATTGTACAAACGTTCGTTGCATACAATTCATCCCTATATCGTTTAATCATTTGAATCTAATTTACCCCCTTGGTCTGGTTTAGTAAACAATCAATCTAAGACAAGTTGATTGTAAATCAGTATGATAAATCAACAAGAGTTCTCTTTATCAACAACATATCAATTAACTAGATACAAATGATTTTAACATTAATAAGCATGTTCTTGATTCAAGCTTAAAACTATCAAACATAATACATACAATCAATAAGTTTACATCCAATACCTTGGTTATTAATCTAGACAAACATTATGGAATTAGCCAACAATCATGCTTGAAAACTTAAACAAAACAGTAGCAAAGATAGAATTCATTGTAATACAAGATTGACCTTTTAGGAGTAATCTTGGATGAAGCTCTTGAATGATCCTTGATTCTTCAATGATTTGAGTACATAGATACACTTTGATAAGCCCAAGAATTACTTTGATTCGGATGTTTTAGTCTCAGAACAGAAAAGAAACTGGTACCCCATGAAATGAAGCTGGACATGGAATTAAATAGGCTAAACAGTAGCTGGAAAGTGGGGTGCGCCAAGCTCACCAAAGAGAGTGCGCTGTGCCCACAGTTCACCTACTACCCTTTTTCTTTACTGCTCGACATCGCACATTCAAATCTGTTGTACTAGTAAAAGTGCGCGGAGGGGTGCGCTGAGCGCACAATAGTGCGCGACGCTCACTGTGCTTGGCGCACTTTGGTTTTGCTTGGGCAATCCTCTGATCAAAATATGACATTGTGCGCTGCGCGCACCCTTAGTAGTGCGCTGAGCGCACCTCACTGTTCTTAGATTTTCTTGTCTTGGTTTCGATCTCTGAGCAGTATCACCCATTTTCTTAAATGTTTCTTCAAGTTTACAATGACTTTAGACTAGATTACAATAATATAAAATACAAACGGAAATACAATGCATTCATACGAAATGAACATCAATAGGACTCGATATTGCGACTAAAGATATATCTAATTTGAGCAATATCAGGAAGCAATAAGTACCTGAGAATAAACATGCTAAAGCGTCAACACAAAGGTTGGTGAGTTCATAGGTTTTCGTACAACGTATAAAATTTACAAAAATTTCATAGTTTCAAATAGTTTGGAATAGTTTAAAACAGTAATACGAATATTAAGTTCCATAAATGGTTTGATAGTAAAACAGATCACAAGATCTCAAGTTCATACAAAGTTTAGAAGTAATATGATTTCAAGATTCCAAGTACGAAAATAAGATCGTAGTTCGTATCATTTCAAGTTTGTAAACTGTTCCACTGTTTATAAGATTTCACAGTTATCACTGTTTCCATACAGTTTCAAAGTGTATATGTTTCCTGAGCACTCGGTAATATGCTTAACACCACATGTAATATCCTACATGATTTTACTTTACCCTATATTGGACTATACACAATGCCAAATGTATTTTATCGAAGTAACTAGCACCACAGTTAAAGGTAGGGTGAGGTTGTCAAACCTAACAGATCTACTCTAGTGATTCGCGCTTACAAGTCACTGTAATTAATACTACCGAGTTAAGGACTTTTTAGCATAAAACTCACATATAGCAAACTTCGAAATGCATAAAGTGTTATTTAATAATAAGAAACTTTATAAATAAAGTATAGTAAAACAGTACGCATGTTTTGGAAAACATAAAACATGTATATAAAAAGTAAGCATGATTCTCAGCCCAAAAGTATTTGAGAAAGGGAACTATGAAACTCACTTATAACAAACTTTATAAAATCATAAATCATAGTAATACATAAATAAGGTATTAAAAATATTAAGCATGTATTCTCACCCCAAAAATGAAATTAGTAAAAGGGGGCCATGAACTCACAATTGATGCAATGCGGTGCGAAGCTAGGAAAGTGCGATTTGGATAGTTTACGGTGATCCGGCTTGAGACCTAATGAATATTATGAGGTCAAAGGTCATACTATCTAATATAGTATTTAGGTTAAGTCATAGATCAATTTCTTAAGAAATCTTACATGTTCAATTCAGTTCTCGGTTTCAAAAGTTACATAGTTCATAGTTTTAAATGTAGACTGTTTTGACTAGTTTTACTATAACATTAGTGTAAGTGTTTCTATTAGTCTAGACATCCATTTTAAGTGAGATTACCATATATGGAAATCTCTTTGAGTCTAGCTTCTAACCATGTAGGGTTAGCCTCTAAACTCAGAACATAAGTTGGTTAAAAGTTCATTTCTTTACAAGTGTGCAAATCAGTTCAGTTTTACACTATAAAATCTTATGCAAGTTTAGAAATAGCAAAAAAATTATTTATTTGACTAAAGAATTTTAAAAAAGTTTTATCACATATAAAAGTGCTTATTCCCAAAAGGAATAGTCTCCAGGTCTTCATTAACCTTGTCTTTAGCGATGAGGTTTTAGACCAATTTCTGACTTTAACAAAATCTTGTGTCAACTAGATAGGACTATATCTCAATGATTTCTTAATGGATTTTAATGATTTTACTGTCCTTAGTTTCCTTATTAAGTTTAATGCTTAGATCAAAAGACTTTGGTTCAAGATATATTTTATGTTTTGAGCTATACATGAATCTTTGACACTTGGTCAGATTGCCATGAATCTGAACATGTTTCACCAAATAAAATTTTAAAATGACTTTCCCTTTGAGTTAAATCATGAAACATTTACTAGAAGTCTCAAACACATATATGAACATCATAATAATTCATGAGTTCCAGAGAGCAACCATAGGTTGGTGTTTAGGTCATAGACTTCAAGTAGAAATTTGGACAGCTTAAAGACAAACAGTTTTACATAGTTTAACCACTTTAGTTCTTAGTTTAGCTTCATTTTAAGATATAGGACATGTAGAGATCTTAAGTTTACTGATCTAGCATCAAGATCATGGTTAGCTATATAGTCATCATTGAGTGATTTAACACTCTAGATCAAGCTTTTATGTCATACCCCGTCCAAATTCTTCTGAACGAATACAATAACATCTGGTACCACCGCGATGAACTGACTTCTATATGCCATGAACGACTCCATGTAATATCTTTAAAATGAGCAAATTGCACAGTGGAAGATTTCTTTCATATCTGAGAATAAACATGCTTTAAAGTGTCAACCAAAAAGTTGGTGAGTTCATTAGTTTATCATAAATAATCATTTCCATCATTTTAATAGACCACAAGATTTTCATTCCATTTCTCATAAATAAACGTCCCATGCATAGAGACAAAAATAATTATTTATATGGATTGAACACCTGGTAACCGACATTAACAAGATGCATATAAGAATATCCCCTATCATTCCGGAACATCCATTGGACATGATAAAAATGAATTCGAAGTACTAAAGGATCCGCTACAACGGATGGGGTTTGTTGGGCCCAATAGATCTATCTTTAGGATTCGCGTCAATTAGTAGACTGGTTTACTAATTCTTAGGTTACCAAGCAAAAGGGGCATATTCGGCTTTGATCATTCAACCATAGAATGTAGTTTCGATTACTTGTGTCTATTTTATAAAGCATTTATAAAACAGCGCATGTATTCTCAGTTCCAAAAATATATATTGCAAAAGCATTTAAAAAAGGAGTAATGAAACTCACCATACGATATTTTGTAGTAGAAATATGCATACGACAGAGCTGAACAATGCAGGGTTGGTCTCGGATTCACGAACCTATATCATTTTTATATATATATATATATATATATATATATATATATATATATATATATATATATATATATATATATATATATATATATATATATATATATATATATATATATATATTAATACCTATAATCGTAATTGAACAATTTCATATATTATAACTTATTTTATATATTATATACATTTAATTTGTGTATATACATTTATAATGACTAATATTTATATAGTTATATTAATATATATTTGGTTAATATTATATTAAAAATACTTAATTTGTTATATATGAATATCTTTATAAAAATGTTAATGTGATCAATACCTACTTATATGTAATATTACTAAAAGTATATTTTTATATACGGAATATTTATTTGGTGACATAATATCAATAATAGTAATAAGAGTTGTTTTTGATTATAATGATAATAATACTACAAATAATAATAACTATAAAAATAATGATTTTTCAAATAATAATAATAATAATATCTATTTTAATATATATGATGATAATAATACTACTAATAATAATACTAGTACTTATGATAATAATAAAAATAATAATGTTAATAATAATAATAATAATAATAATAATAATAATAATAATAATAATAATAACAATAATAATAATAATAATAATAATAATAATAATAATGGTAATAGTAATACTACCTCAAACAAGTAGCCCTTAAACAAATGCCCAAGTCCAGGTTTGAACCCGCGATATCCAGCTAATCCGATAACTTCCTTAACCACTTCTCCATCCTTGTCTATCTGATTAAAACCCGATTTATATTTATATAACCCATCGATGTTCGTGTTCTAATTTCTTCTTCTTCTTTATCAATCATGATATCATCATCTATCATATTATCATGTTCGAAGCATTACCATCTTATTTACTTTGTTTATCATCATCATATATTATTGTTCACGTATCAACATATACTCATTATCGTATTAATCATCTTCTTATATTATCTATTATCATCAACAACATACACCCTCATCCTTCCATCATCATCATGCTCACCATCATAAACTCCTCATCACTACTCATTAAACCTAATCATCATCATCAATAATCATCTATCATCCTCGTTTAATCGTTCTTTCTCAACATAGCTAAATTATTATCATCACATTATTGTATACATATACATCATCATCACTGTCATCCTTTCGGCCCATCAAGCAAATCCCAGCTGCATCACGGCCCAACACTATTTTCGGCCCAACTATATAACTAAGCCTATATAACAAGTGACGGCCCAACCAAAAATCTCATGAGCCTACGTTGAACTAATGCCTAGGTATATCCTATTTGTTAAAAAGAAAACCGAAACCCAATATATAGGAAAAGTATAAACGTGGCAAGAAGGGATATAGGAAAAGTGTAAACTCTACAGCAAGAAGGGATATAGCATGCGAAATAAATAAAAACAAGTGGGGTTTTCCATAGATAATGTCGGCCAGAATAAAAAGAGGAGCATGCCAAAGCAAATTAAATCATTATGTCCACTTATCAATTGGTTTATTTAATCTAATATGGAATATGGAATATGTTCGGTAAATACAAAAAAGGAGGAAACATGAACGTTTATAGGAGCTGTGGGTTTTGAGTTTGCACAGCAAATCAGAATAAATAATGAGAGTAGTGCAGTAGAGAACCGAAAAAGAATAGAAAAGTGGTGGTGTTATAAATGGTGGTTGAGGTGTTTTAGGCTAAAGCCAAGTATAATTGCAGCGGTAATAGCATTCATTTTATCACAAGTTGCAGCAGTTTTCTTGGAGGGTTTTGGGTTCGTGATTCTCGCAGAAAAAGGAAGAAGAAAATAGAGAGAGTGGTGGTTGATGGTGGATAATTGTTGTGGTGGTGGATGGTTTATTGATCCACGAAGAATAAGAAACAAGGTGATCGATTTTATGATGGATGATGTATGATCATATGTATGTATAAAAAAAAATATAGGTGGCGAGAGTAATTCATGTGTTGTTCATGTGGGTGTGGGTCGAAACAGGAACAAACATAGTAGCAGATTCATATAGCAACGAGCAATAGTGGATATTGAAGGTTGTGAGTTTCGATGGTGGTTTACAGAAGATATCAAGTAAGTGATAATAGTAATAATGTATCTTAATATTTCTGTTTGATTTTTCTTGGTGATGGTTAGTGGTGAAACGAAAATGGTAATGATGATGCTAGTGGTTTGGTTGATCGATTGATGAAGATAGTGAAGAATTGAACGGGTTTTCAATTAATATCATTGAACCAAATGATTGAATTTATAGCAAGATTAGTCGACAGAAATATTCGTTCAGAAGATAAAAACAAAAGATAAGAAGAATATAGAAAGTAGATAATGATGTGCAACGGATTTTGTTACGATATGTGATAATCTTTGATTCTTTTGGTTGATTGAAGTGGACGTGTAACAAAATCAGACAGAAAACAAAATTAACAACAGTTTCGATGGTGAAGCAAAACAAATTTTTTTGGATTCATCCTACTGATTTATACGAATTAAGATGCAGGAATAAATTATCTACAATTTGAAAATGATATATAATTTTGGATTTGATTCCTATATATTTATCTATGATATGTATTTGTATGTAAATATATACTACTGATTACAAATACGTATTTGTATATAGATATATATCTTGTTTATATATTATTTGTATATTATAATTAATCTTAGGTTATAATAATTATCAAGTATAAATCTATTAATATTATTAGTAATACAATTAATAATATTATTAATAATAATATTATTGATAAAGTGACAAGTAATGGTAAGTAATAATATCATAATATTAATTCCAACAATAATGATAATTTTACTAAATTTAATTATTAATAATGATAATGATAATAATAATAATAATAATAATGAAAATAATAATCTTATTAGTTATAATAATAATAATATAACAACTTATACATATCAGATATATATATATATATATATATATATATATATATATATATATATATATATATATATATATATATATATATATTATTTTAGAATTAATAATATTAATAATAAAAATATTAATATTAATATTAACAATAATAATAATGAAAGTAATGATAATAATATTAGTATAACAATTATAATTAACCCTATAAGTAAATTTAATATAATACAACTTATTAATTATATCATATTTACTTAATTATAATATATTAAATTTTTATTTATAATATATATAATATTACTTATGCGTAGAATTCATATATATATATATATATATATATATATATATATATATATATATATATATATATATATATATATATATATATATATATATATATATATTTACATATTTATTTACACACAATTGTTCGTGAATCGTCGAGAATAGTCAATGGTCAAATGCATATAAGAAACAGTTCAAAATTTTTGAGGCTCGACATTACAGACTTTGCTTATCGTGTCAGAATCATATAAAGATCAAGTTTAAATTTGGTCGGAAATTTCCGGGTCGTCACAGTACCTACCCTTTAAAGAAATTTCGTCCAGAAATTTGATCGAGATCGTCATGGCTAACAATAAGAATGTTTTCGTGACGAATATGAGTTGATAAATAGAGTTTTATCGTCATTGAGTAATATGGATAAAACGATTTGATTATGTGAATCGTTCGAGTGAAGCTGTCACAAAAAATTGAGATAATGTTTTAACTTTTGATGTAGTCACGGTGGATTTCCAAAATTCAAGGAATTTAATGAAAATCTTCGAAATCTATATAAGATTTGATTTTTTGTTAAATGGGGAAATTAGGATCTCTTTAATTAAATGTGATGATCTGCCTCGATTGCTCTGTCTGATATTTCCATTATAAATTAAATCTTCTGTTCCATTATTCTTATCATTTCTATACTTTCTTTCTTAGTTCATATATCCAAAAGATTGTGAAAATGTTTAATCCAGTTCTAATCCTCGATATTTTCCTAACTATTGTATCTGTCATTCTTCTATTTCAACTATCACCCGAGGAATCTGTTTTCTTCTACTTCGCCCTTGGGGTGATACTATTCTTAATTATACTGTCTTTATATTGCTATTCATATTAATATCCACGGTTTGTAACCTCCGTGTTGTTATTGGGATTTATATTTTCTATTATAGTTTGGAGCTCTTTGCCTTTTTACTATCTTCTCGACCTCTAGTAAAGCGAGTAACGGTCCAGAATTCGTAAGTATGGAGTTTCGAATGAACTTAATGTTCTAAGCACGAAGGAACGTATTCTCACGATTTGACTTGTCAAATTACCAGAATTACTGAGAATATAACTATCAAGAATATATTTTCTTGATATGTTTATAAGTTAAGCAAAATGAAAGAGTTATGTAACATGACACATGATAATGGTATGATCTACTGTGAACCATCATCACATTTCATTAGAAACTCAACATAACTTACTGTAATATAATCATGTTGGCAGGGCGTCATTATATTATACTAACCCATGCTTCAATTCCCAACACTTCTCCACAATTCATTCATAATTTATACTTAGATTTTACAGAAGTTTTCAATATAATGAAATACATAAAAAACGAAGAGGTAGATAATTTCGGACAAGAATATTTATGAAAATATCCTCAGAAATATCGAAGATATTTATGATGATATTTTGGAATTTCTAAGTTCGAAGGTTGATGAAGAAAAATTTTCCGCAAGATTTTAACATGACTTCGGAGCAAGATATTTTCTAAAGATTTCATCGGATCCTGAATTACCTGAATTCTTTGAATATAGGGTTTGGTCCTTGTATTTATCCTTGGTCTCCTTCATGGTTAGCTCAATTCGCTTTTCAGTACCAAATTTTCTATCGAGCGTTCCCAACACTCCATTCTTTATCATCAAACTCTTGGCCATTTAGGCCATCTACGATTTTACTATTTCCTCTGCATTTAATGCAGCCATATCTGAATCATCGGTTATAAACCTGAGGTGGTTTCATGAGAAAGGTGTTTTTAGATGATTAAACGCTGATTATAATCCTCAAGATACGAAGGATATTTAAGATGAAATCAAGTTACAAAGGATGTTTAAGATGAAATCAAGTGGCAACTTGAAGAATTATTTAATTGTAGTATGTGTAACTTATTAACGATATTTTAAGTCAAAATAAATGTTGTAATTAATATTTCTTATTCTTTTAATACTTTATAATTGTCCAATGATAGTAGTCCAATAGTTCAATAGTTCAACCAAAACTAGTATATTATAAGGAAGTAATCATATAGGAACAGTTAGCTAGGAACAGTTAGCTAGGATTTGGTTAGTATATGTTTAAAGTTTTACGTAGTTAATTAATTGGTTACTAATCAATTTTATTTTGTCCATTATTTTCTTCGTTATGCCACTTGTCAAATCTTGACTTGAATTCTGATCGGTCAAAATCCGAATATGGAATTGATTTTGAATGAAAATAGTTATTCGTGAATGAACATATACGTATATGCACGGATTTGAATAGGATAGATAACGGCTGTTGAATCGGAATTGAAGAATGTACCGTGTAATATATTAATGTGAAATCTAAATATTTCTCGGGTATTACCTACCCGTTAAAATATTTTCACCGTTATCAGTTTGTACAAAAGAATTTTTAATTACAATCTTTATGAAAATATACTTACATATATATTTTCTTCAGATGTAATCATAGATTTAATGAGTTAATATTATATTAAACTCCTTTGATTTACTGTTAGAACTTAGTGTACATAATCTCTAAAACATTGGAGATTACATAATCGCCATGTCGAACGAAGATAAATGAGGTAGAACGATATGTAGAAGTAAAAATAATCGATATAGAACAAGATGTAGAACGAAGATTATGCTCGAGGTTCGGGTTGTGATGTCGAGGCAGATGATGTTGAAACTTGGGTTGTTGGTGGTATTGGTATTGATGTTGGTGGTACTGTTGGTGCTGGTGATGTTGCTGAAGCTGTTAAGTTTTGCACCATATTTTCAAAAGCTATAACTCGAGCGCAAAGTTCATTGATTTCTGCTATTACTCTGGGATGATTGTCGATCGGGATGAGGGAATGAATAAGGTTCAAAATTTTAGATATTATATAATCATTGCGAGCTATTCTGTAAATGAGAGTGAATGTGGTGTTTCAGACAGGTTCGCGGTAAGTGCTTCAGGTTCTTTGCCAAAAGTGCAGGTTGGTGGGTGGAAAGGATTGCCTTCTTCTCGTCTCCATTGATTAAGTCGACTACTAACCCATCCTCAATTCATCCAGAATTGATGATGGATAAATGATTGGTCCATTCCGGTTATACTGCCTTTGGAGCTCAGGTAGAAATCCATATCGGAATAGCTGTCGGAATTCGAGGGACTTGAACTGGTTGTGGAATTCATCTTGCACGGTTAGATAAAGGATTTTTGATATGAAATGTTTTTCAGACATCGGATGATATTCTAATTATATAGAATACCTAATACCTATATATAGTACAGAAGATCCTGTAGATGTCAGACAAGGTCTAATGTGATTGAATATGGATTCGTCTGTACACCATCTATGCAATAATTGCAATAAGACGTATCGAGACTGAAAATGATAGGTAGATATTTTTCGACAAAGAATGATATGCAAACTTTTTACATGCAGACCAGGTTCAAGTCCAGACTTATTAATATATCCTTATAACTACTAGGTCGAAGTCCAGACTCATTAATGCATCCTAACAACTACCAGTTAGACACACTAATGCAAGACCTGGTTTGCTAAGACCACCGCTCAGATACCACATGTCATACCCCGTCCAAATTCTTCTGAATGAATACAATAACATCTGGTACCATCACGATGAACTGACTTCTATATGCCATGAACGACTCCATGTAATATCTTTAAAATGAGCAAATTGCACAGCGGAAGATTTCTTTCATACCTGAGAATAAACATGCTTTAAAGTGTCAACCAAAAGGTTGGTGAGTTCATTAGTTTATCATAAATAATCATTTCCATCATTTTAATAGACCACAAGATTTTCATTCCATTTCTCATAAATATATACATCCCATGCATAGAGACAAAAATAATCATTCATATGGATTGAACACCTGGTAACCGACATTAACAAGATGCATATAAGAATATCCCCTATCATTCCGGGTCATCCATCAGACATGATAAAAAAGAATTCGAAGTACTAAAGCATCTGCTACAACGGATGAGGTTTGTTCGGCCCAATAGATCTATCTTTAGGATTCGCGTCAATTAGTAGACTGGTTTACTAATTCTTAGGTTACCAAGCAAAAGGAGCATATTCGGCTTCGATCATTCAACCATAGAATGTAGTTTCGATTACTTGTGTCTATTTCGTAAAGCATTTATAAAACAGCGCATGTATTCTCAGTCCCAAAAATATATATTGCAAAAGCATTTAAAAAGGGAGTAATGAAACTCACTATACGATATTTTGTAGTAAAAATATGCATACGACGGAACTGAACAATGCAGGGTTGGTCTCGGATTCACGAACCTATATCATTATATATATATATATATATATATATATATATATATATATATATATATATATATATATATATATATATATTAATATTAATACCTATAATCGTAATTGAACAATTTCATATATTATAACTTATTTTATATATTATATACATTTAATTTGTGTATATACATTTATAATGACTAATATTTATATAGTTATATTAATATATATTTGGTTAATATTATATTAAAAATACTTAATTTGTTATATATGAATATCTTTATAAAAATGTTAATGTGATCAATACCTACTTATATGTAATATTACTAAAAGTATATTTTTATATACGGAATATTTATTTGGTGACATAATATCAATGATAGTAATAAAAATTGTTTTTGATTATAATGATAATAATACTACAAATAATAATACCTATATAAATAATGATTTTACAAATAATAATAATACTAATATCTATTTTAATATGTATGATGATAATAATACTACTAATAATAATACTAGTACTTATGATAATAATAAAAATAATAATGTTAATAATAATAATAATAATAATAATAATAATAATAATAATGATAATAATAATAATAATAATAATAATAATAATAATAATAATAATAATAATAATAATAATAATAATAATAATAATAATAATAATAATAATAATAATGGTAATAGTAATACTACCTCAAAGAAGTAGCCCTTAAAGAAATGCCCATGTCCGGGTTTGAACCCGCGACATCCCGCTAATCCGATAACTTCCTTAACCACTCCTCCATCCTTGTCTATCTAATTAAAACCCGATTTATATTTATATAACCCATCAATGTTCGTGATCTAATTTCTTTTTCTTCTTTATCAATCATGATATCATCATCTATCATATTATCATGTTCGAAGCATTACCATCTTATTTACTTTGTTTATCATCATCATATATTATTGTTCACGTATCAACATATATTCATTATCGTATTAATCATTTTCTTATATTATCTATTATCATCAACAACATACACCCTCATCCTTCCATCGTCATCATGCTCACCATCATAAACTCCTCATCACTACTCGTTAAACCTAATCATCATCAATAATCATCTATCATCCTCGTTTAATCGTTCTTTCTCAACATAGCTAAATTATTATCATCACATTATTGTATACATATACATCATCATCACTGTCATCCTTTCGGCCCATCAAGCAAATCCCCAGCTGCATCACGGCCCAACATTATTTTCAACCCAACTATATAGCTAAGCTTATATAACAAGTGACGGCCCAACCGAAAATCTCATGAGCCTACGTTGAACTAATGCCCAGGTATATCCTATTTGTTAAAAAGAAAACCGAAACCCTATATATAGGAAAAGTATAAATGTGGCAAGAAGGGATATAAGAAAAGTGTAAACTCTACAGCAAGAAGGGATATAGCATGCGAAATAAAAAAACAAGTGTGGTTTTCCATAGATAATGTCGGCCAAAATTAAAAGAGGAGCATGCTAAAGCAAATTAAATCATTATGTCCACTTATCAATTGGTTTATTTAATCTAATATGGAATATGGAATGTGTTCGGTAAATACAAAAAAAAGAAGGAAACAGGAACGTTTATAGGAGCTGTGGGTTTTGAGTTTGCACAGCAAATCAGAATAAATAATGGGAGTAGTGCAGTAGAGAACCGAAAAAGAATAGAAAAGTGGTGGTGTTATGAATGGTGGTCAAGGTGTTTTAGGCTAAAGCGAAGTATAATTGCAGCGGTAATAGCATTCATTTGATCACAAGTTGTGGCAGTTTTCCTAGAGGGTTTTGGGTTCGTGATTCTCGCAGAAGAAGGAAGAAGAAAATAGAGAGAGTGGTGGTTAATGGTGGTTAATTGTTGTGGTGGTAAACAGTTTATTGATCCACGAATAATAAGAAATAAGGTGATCGATTTTATGATGGATGATGGATGATGTATGATCATATGTATGTATAAAAAAAAATATAGTTCGCGAGAGTAATTCATGTGTTGTACATGTGGGTGTGGGTCGAAACAGGAACAAACATAGTAGCAGATTCATATAGCAACGAGCAATAGTGGATATTGAAGGTTGTGAGTTTCGATGGTGGTTTACAGAAGATATCAAGTAAGTGATAATAGTAATAATGTATCTTAATATTTCTGTTTGATTTTTCTTGGTGATGGTTAGTGGTGAAACGAAAATGGTAATGATGATGCTAGTGGTTTCGTTGATCGATTGATGAAGATAGTGAAGAATTGAACGGTTTTTCAATTAATATCATTGAACCAAATGATTGAATTTATAGCAAGATTAGTCGACAGAAATATTCGTTCAGAAGATAGAAACAAAAGATAAGAAGAATATAGAAAGTAGATAATGATGTGCAACGGATTTTGTTACGATATGTGATAATCTTTGATTCTTTTGGTTGATTGAAGTGGACGTGTAACAAAATCAGACAGAAAACAAAATTAACAACAGTTTCGATGGTGAAGCATAACAAATTTTTTTGGATTCATCCTACTGATTTGTACGAATTAAGATGCAGGAACAAATTATCTACAGTTTGAAAATGATATATAATTTTGGATTTGATTCCTATATATTTATCTATAATATGTATTTGTATGTAAATATATACTACTGATTACAAATACGTATTTGTATATAGATATATATCTTTTTTATATATTATTTGTATATTATAATTAATCTTAGGTTATAATAATTAACAAGTATAAATCTATTAATATTATTATTAATACAATTAATAATATTATTAATAATAATATTATTGATAAAGTGACAAGTAATGGTAAGTAATAATATCATAATATTAATTCCAACAATAATGATAATTTTTCTAAATTTAATTATTAATAATGATAATAATAATAATGAAAATAATAATCTTATTAGTTATAATAATAATAATATAACAACTTATATATATATATATATATATATATATATATATATATATATATATATATATATATATATATATATATATATATATATATATATATATATATATATATATATATATATATATATATATATATATATATGACGACCCGGGAATTTCCAACCAAATTTAAACTTAATCTGTAAATGATTCTGACACGATAAGCAAAGTTTATTAAACCGAGTCTCAAAATGGTTGAACTATTTTTCATAAATGTATTTGAACCTTTTACCATTCCCGACGATTCACGAACAATTACTTGTAAATAGATATGTATATATTTAAAAATATATAAATAATAATTTGAAATATATTATAATTAACTATGTAAAATAAAATAATATATAATAATTATTATTTAAAAACATATCTATATATATAAATAAGGTATATTGAATATATAAATATAGTTCCGAATTTATTTAGTAAACGATAGAAGCACTCGTCTATCATTCGATAGTTATTTAAATAAGTTAAGTTCAAACTTATATGATTTTAAAATAAACGATGATCCGAAAATGAGTTATATAAATTTTAGGCTTATTTAAAATTTATTTAGAAACTATTTGTTGAATTTTAAAACTTTTTATATTTTACTTAGGGTTGGGAGTGAATAATTAATGTAATTTTTATTTAATATTTAATGCTCGAATTTTATACCATAATGACCAAAATAAATAAATATAATTAATTTAAAATTTTGGAATTTTTCTGAGACCTTTTATCCTCCACTAATTAACAACGGGGTACGAGATCCAGTCCATAACTGCTGACGGCTAATTTAACACACGCTTGTATATTAAAGTATATTATAATTTGAGATACTGTACATGATTTAGATTCACTGTACTTAATTGATATATGATTAGATTAAGTTCCATTAGTTTATTATCTTCATTTGAATTCACTCGTCTATTTCTTAGTTAATACTGTGACTAATGGAGTGAGTGATTGAATTTATGCTATTACCTTTACTTTATCATTATCTTTGTATATATATAACACATATACATACTAGATATAGTCTTCACCA
Organism: Rutidosis leptorrhynchoides; assembly: GCF_046630445.1. NCBI lineage: Eukaryota > Viridiplantae > Streptophyta > Magnoliopsida > Asterales > Asteraceae > Rutidosis > Rutidosis leptorrhynchoides. The sequence continues at coordinate 690,747,831 of NC_092335.1, forward strand.
TCTATGCATCCTGATTCTTCTCCTTTTGTGGTGTCTATCACCCAAACAAGTTCACTACCGGCCACTATACCCTCTCCATAAACCCGTCAACCTACGCTATCACCTACAACCGCAATCCACCACCACCTTCGAACAATATTACTCATGCTTACTATTTAAACAACCCAACACCAAAAATATTCATCTAGTACGTTTTCTATTTTGTGATTTACAAACCCATCACCATAACCACCTCTCAACCATCGTGAACCCATTATCACCGCCACCCTACAACTTGCACTTGTAAACCCATTACCCAACCCGTGTTTACACCACCTTCATTTTTTTTACGGTTATTACCCCATCATTGAACCCACACTATATTTTCTGCTTCCTTTTCTTTTTCTACTTCCTATAACAGTAACAAGAAAACAATAATGATTCATTGTCTGCTCGAGTTATATTTTTCTGTTACTGTGTAAATCCGATGATGATAATATAATAGAGTTGGATGCCTTTATTCCCTCTTTGGCCGACAAATAATAAACAACAAGTAAACAACCCCATACATGCCCATCCACTTGCAATATTACAAACATTTTTTTTTTCTTTCTGTTTCGTATATACCTGGATCGGTTATTTTCCTTGTGGGCCGAGAGGAATTGAAATTCTATTGGGCCATGGGAATAGGTTACTTAGGCCGAATAGTACAGCCTGCAATTGGGCCGAAAGTTTCCTGTTGGGCTACTATGATGGTGGTGCATATGGATGATGACGAGTGATGCGTGATAATTGATGATGATATGATGGTAATTCGATTTGCAAGATGATGATTATTATATTTATACGATCACGATATGATGATGACGATGGTACATGGTGATGAAGAGGAATGATGATGATGTTAGTTTATGTTAGGAAGAAGGTGAACCTAAAGCATAATATAAATAAAACTAAAATCAAATTGTAACAGAAAAACAGGGATGGTGGGATGGTTGAGGGTAATTGCGGGTATTCGAGAGGTCTTAGGTTCGAGCCCGGATTGAGGCACTTTTTATTGTTTTTGAAGCTTATACCTTAAAGGTAGTTATTATTATTATTATTATTATTATTATTATTATTATTATTATTATTATTATTATTATTATTATTATTATTATTATTATTATTATTATTATTATTATTATTATTATTATTATTATGAACATGTTAATAATATAAACATATTTATTTTTCAAAGTTAATAAAAGATGATATGGTTAGGATTATGAAAAAAGATTATAATTATATTAACACATGTATGATAAAAATTATGATTATGAATTAGAACAAAAAGAGTTCATAATTATAATTTAAGAATTAGACACGAAGATTATTATGACTATTAATATTGTTATTAGTATTATCATTATTATTTTATCATTATTATTAAAACTATCATTTTTATTATTATTAGAATTATCATGATTTTTTTCACAATTAGTATTATTTTTATATAACAAATAAATATTTTATACTTATATTACAAAAAAATTATATATTAAACATATTAACATTAATTATATAAATAATACATATAACAAATTATTGATTTTTGACATAATACCAGTTACAAGAATATATAGATTAATATAACTATAGGTATGAATATTAATTATTTTACAAAACAAATATATATAACATAACAAAAATTAATATCTTTATATACAAAATAAATATATGAAACATATATATATATATATATATATATATATATATATATATATATATATATATATATATATATATATATATATATATATATATATATATATATATATATACAATTAATATAAAAAGGATGTAACAAATAAATTTATATATATATTTGTTTGATTACAATTATGTATATTAATAAATAAATAAATGATATAGGTTCGTGAATCCAAGGCCAACCCTACACTTGTTCATTGTCGTCATATGTATTTTTACTACAAAATACAATATGTGAGTTCATTTGCTCCCTTTTACTCATTACATTTTTGGGCTGAGAATACATGCACTGTTTTAATAACTGTTTTACAATATTTATATGCGTGAGTTCATTTGATTCCCTTTTACTCTTTACATTTTTGGAACTGAGAATACATGCGATACTTTTACAACTGCTTTATTAAATGCTTTTGAAATACATTTTGAACTGCGAATACATGAAATGCTTTTATAAATGTTTGACGAGATAGACACAAGCAAAACATTCCTCGAATGAATTATGTGGACGTGATAATTGCCACCATTGAATTATGTGGACGTGATAATTGCCACAATTGATATGAATATTTTTTCCCTGATTATTATTGCTTGGTAATCTAAGAATTAGGGAACATCACTAATTTTAAGAATTAGTGCACGCCTAATTCACGCGAATCCTAAAGGTAGCTACCGGGTTTAACACCCCCACCTAGAATGTTCACTAGACGGAAGGGCTAGTGGGCGTGGTGTTTAGTACTTCGAAGTTTATATGATTATTATACAGACGAGATGTTCTGTTTTGGGGATATTATTATGCGCATTATATGTTAAGGTCGGTTACCAAGCCAAGCTATGAAAGCAATGAAAAGTGAATGTTATGTATCGAGAGAATAATTTTATACACAGGTTATGTGTATGTTATTTTTGTGCACAAGATATGTGTACGGTTACTAAGATTTATGAAAGATGATTTCGTACACGAGAAAGGTGTACTGTATTTAAAAGATATCGCATGTACATTACAGGTGGATATAGGATTCGGGCCCATTTGTACCATGCAGCATTTAAATCTTGTGGACTATCAAAATGATGAATTTTATTGTTTTATGATAAACCTATGAACTCACCAACCTTTTGGTTGACACTTGAAAGCATGTTTATTCTCAGGTATGAAAGAAATCTTCCGCTGTGCATTTGCTCATTTTAAAGATATTACTTGGAGTCATTCATGACATATTTCAAAAGACGTTGCATTCGAGTCGTTGAGTTCATCAAGATTATTATTAAGTCAATTATAGTTGGATATATTATGAAATGGTATTTATGCCGTCAGCTTTCGATGTAATGAAAGTTTGTCTTTTAAAAATGAATGCAATATTTGTAAAATGTATCATATAGAGCTCAAGTACCTCGCGATGTAATCAATTGTAATGTATTCGTCTCGATGGATTAGGACGGGTCGTTTCAGTTGGTATCAGAGCGGTGGTCTTAGCGAACCAGGTCTTGCATTAGTGTGTCTAACTAATAGTTGTTTAGATGCATTAGTGAGTCTGGACTTCGACCGTGTCTGCATGTCAAAAGTTTTGCTTATCATTTAGTGTTAAAAATGATTTGCTTACCATCCTTAAAGTCTAGACACGCCTTACTGCCTCTATTGCATAGATAGTGTATAGATAAATTCATATCTTAGCATATCTGTTATTGTTACCTTTGCCTGACAACTACCGTAGATTCCTCGTAACTTATGGGATTTTAGTATTATATATGCATATGTAAATTATGTATTACAGGGTACTAATTTACATCCTATAATCTATTTCTTATCGAAAATCCTTCATCTGATCGTACGAGATGAATCCCTCAACCAGTTCGAATTCCTCGGATTCCGACAGCTATTCCGATATGGAGTTTCACCTAAGCTCCGAAAGCAGTGTCACCAGAATGAATCAACCAATCATCCATCCCCAATTCATCTGAGGGGTACGTAGCCTTCTCAATCATTGGAGATAAGAAAAAGGTGATCCTTTCCATCCACCACATTGCCCTTTTGGCGAAGAACCTGAAGCACTTACTGGCGAACCTGTTTGAAATACCATTTTCTCTCTCATTTCTAGAGTATATCGCCACGACTATATCATAACTCAGATTCTAAACTTTATTCATTCACTCGTTCCTACCGACAATCATCCCGGAATAATAGAAGAAGTCAACAAACTTCGCGCTCGAGTAATCAATTTGGAGAATATGGTGCAAAACGTACCAGCTTCAGCAAAATCATTGGCACAGTACTACCAACAACCCAAGTTTAACATCTCACACCTCAACATCTCATTATGTACCTCGAGCATAATCATCAATCTGCGAATCGTTCTACATCATTTATCTTCGTTCGACATGGCGATTATGTAATTTCTAATGTTTTAGAGATTATATATTCTTATTCTAACGGTAAATCAAAGGAGTTTAATATCATATTGACTCATTAAATCCATAATTATCTCTGAAGAAAATATATATGTATATATATATTCATAAAGGTTGTAATTGAAAATTCTTTCGTATAAACTGTTAATGATGAAAATATTTTAACGGGTAGGTAATACCCAAGGAATATTTAGATTTCACATTAATAATTACACTGTACATTCTTTCAAATCTAATTCAACGGTCATTTACTATCCTACTTACATCTACAGATATACGTATCCGTTCACCGCAAAATGACCCTTTTCATTCAATTTCATATTTGAATTTTGATTTATCAGAATCCAACAAGTGGTATAATGAAGAAAACATTTGACAAAATAAAATTTATTAGAAACAGACAAATTAACTATGAAAAAAAAAATATTTGTTAAGAATCCACGCTAACTGTTCCTAGCTAACTGTTCCTAGCTAACTGTTAATTCTGTATTACCTTTTATTTATCGCAATTTATTTATCGCAATTTTAATTCTCGCAATTTTATTTATCATCATTTAATTTCTGTTATTTATTTTACGCACTTTAAATATCGGGACACGTATATAAGGTTTTGACATATCATATCGACGCATCTATATATATTATTTGGAATAACCATAGACACTCTATATGCAGTAATGCTGGAGTTAGGTATACAGGGTTGAGGTTAGTTCTACAATAATATATATAGTTTAAGTTGTGATCGAGTCTGAGACATGTACACGGGTCACGACACGTATTAATTAATTCGAATATTATATATTAAACTATATATGAATTATTGGACTGTTACTGTGGACTATCGACTGTGGACTAATAACATTGGACAATTAAAATGAATTAAAATATTGATTATAACATATGAAACTAAACATTTCTTCAAGTTTGCCACTTGATTTCATCTTAAACCTCATTTGTATCTTGACGATTACAATCTGCGTTCAAACCTTTCATGATTCTTGAAAACACCTCAATCGAGAAGATGAACCAACCGCACTTCATCTACGGAAGAAAGGATTGATGCATATAGTTATGCACCTGAAAAACTCTCGAAAACTGAGTAAACATTTAACACGTAGCTATGCTAATTCCTTTAGTGTTATTATTACCCAAAATAACTTTGCAGTTCTTTTTCAAAGTAGCCAATTTTGTCACAGCTCCAGCAAGACAACTTCGACTTTTCGTTTGAAACAACCTTATTATAACCTTGATATATATGTGTGCTCTTTTATTGTTATCGGGGAACCTTTTATATTCCCCAGATTACCAGCAGATGTACAAACAACCTCGTTGCTCCTTGGTTCAAATCTCTCTGACAAATCACTATATTTATCTATTGAAGTCTTATCATGAACTCATCGGTATCTTGTAACGATAATTACCATACCAAATACCGGGAGGCATCAATCAATAATCTCGAATTCCTCAGCGATTCTACAACAACAATTATATATATATATATATATATATATATATATATATATATATATATATATATATATATATATATATATATATTCTATCTCCTGGGTTTACAAAACTTCAATTCTAAATTTCTGAAAAGCGCTTTAGTCTACGAATCTGTTTTCTGAGTTTTGAAAAAGCTGATGAAATCTTTAGCGAATACCTTGCTCCTTAATCTAAATCCTTAAGGATGAATTTTTTTCATCATCTTCTGATCTTAAATATTCTAAATTCTAAAGATATCATCGTATCTTTTGTTATAAATATCTTAGATATTTCTGAAGATACCTTCATAAATATCTTTATTCGAAATTATCTATCTCTTCGTGCTATTCGTGTTACGTCATAAAGGAAACTATCTTAGTTTCTAAATTTCTTTAAAATTCGAGTTTGAATTATGAATGGTTTCTGGAGAAGTGTTGGGAATTGAAGCATGAGTTAATATAATATAATGCGCTTGGCCAACGTGATTATATTACAGTAAGTCATGCTGAGTTTCTAATGAAACGTGATGATTCACAGACCATAACGTCATCATGTGCCATGTTACACGACTCTTACATTTTATCTAATCTATAAACATATCAAGGACATATTTTCTTGATAGTTCTATCTTTTCTCTTGAATTCTGGTAAATTAACCAATTAAGATCGTGCTATTACAACTTCTCTCTTAGAACATTACGTTCATTCGAAATCCATAGTTACGAATTCTGGACCGTTACTCGCTTTAATAGAGGTCGAGAAGATAATAAAAAGACAAAGAGCTCCAAAATATAAGGGGGAATATAAAGCTTGATAACAACACATAAATCACAAACCGTGGATATTAATACGAATAGCAATATAAAGACTCGGGAGAACTAAAAACACTATAAACCCAAGAGCATATTAGAAGTAGACAGATTCCTCCAGTGGTAGATGAAAAAGGAGAATGATCAATATGAAAGTCAGGAATATATCCAAAATTAAAACTGGATGGAGCATATTGACTGATGATTTGAAAGTATGAATTAAAATATAGAAAATGGGAGTGGTGGGAAGTAATGGAACGGAAGAAATTCATTTATAGTGGAAATATCGTACCGAGCAATCGAGACAGATAATCTTATTTAATTATAGAGATCTTAATTTCTATAAATCCCGAAGAATCAGATCTTATAGATTTCCAAGATTTTCTTTTAAATAACTTGAATTTCGAAATTCAAACCAGACTACGTCAAAAGTTAAGACGCACCTTATTTTCTAAACTCAACCATGACTACTTCACCGACAAATCTGCATTTACTCATCTCAATCTTTTGTAATAGTTTCACTCGTACTTTTAGAATACTCGAATTATCTTATCCATATTACTCTACAGTAATAAAACTCAATTTATCAACTCATATTCGTCATGAAAATATTTTTATTGTTAGCCATGACCACCTCACTCAAATTTCGGGAAGAAATTTCTTTAACGGGTAGGTACTGTGACGACCCGGGAATTTCTGACCAAATTTAAACTTAATCTGTAAATGATTCTGACAAGATAAGCAACGTTTATTAAACCGAGTCTCAAAATGGTTGAACTATTTTTCATAAATGTATATGAACCTTTTACCATTCCCGACAATTCACGAACAATTACTTGTAAATAGATATGTATATATTTAAAAATATATAAATAATAATTTGAAATATATTATAATTAACTATGTAAAATAAAACAATATATAATAATTATTATTTAAAAACATATCTATATATATAAATAAGATATATTGAATATATAAATATAGTTCCGAATTTATTTGGAAAATGATAGAAGCACTCGTCTATCATTCGATAGTTATTTAAATAAGTTAAGTTCAAACTTATATGATTTTAAAATAAACGATGATCCAAAAATGAGTTATATAAATTTTAGGCTTATTTAAAATTTATTTAGAAACTATTTATTGAATTTTAAAACTTTTTATATTTTACTTAGGGTTGGGAGTGAATAATTAATGTAATTTTTATTTAATATTTAATGCTCGAATTTTATACCATAATGACCAAAATAAATAAATATAATTAATTTAAAATTTTGGAATTTTTCTGAGACCTTTTATCCTCCACTAATTAACAACGGGGTACGAGATCCAGTCCGTAACTGCTGACGGCTAATTTAACACATGCTTGTATATTAAAGTATATTATAATTTGAGATACTGTACATGATTTAGATTCACTGTACTTAATTGATATATGATTAGATTAAGTTCCATTAGTTTATTATCTTCATTTGAATTCACTCGTCTATTTCTTAGTTAATACTGTGACTAATGGAGTGAGTGATTGAATTTCTGCTATTACCTTTACTTTATCATTATCTTTGTATATATATAACACGTATACATACTAGATATAGTCTTCACCATCTATGCATCCTGATTCTTCTCCTTTTGTGGTGTTTATCACCCAAACAAGTTCACTACCGGCCACTATACCCTCTCCATAAACCCGTCAACCTACGCTATCACCTACAACCGCAATCCACCACCACCATCGAACAATATTACTCATGCTTACTATTTAAACAACCCAACACCAAAACCATTCATCTAGTACGTTTTCTATTTTGTGATTTACAAACCCATCACCATAACCACCTCTCAACCATCGTGAACCCATTATCACCGCCACCCTACAACTTGCTCTTGTAAACCCATTACCCAACCCGTGTTACACCACCTTCATTTTTTACGGTTATTACCCCATCATTGAACCCACACTATATTTTCTGCTTCCTTTTCTTTTTCTACTTCCTATAACAGTAACAAGAAAACAATAATGATTCATTGTCTGCTCGAGTTATATTTTTCTGTTACTGTATGAATCTGATGATGATAATATAATAGAGTTGGATGCCTTTATTCCCTCTTTGGCTGACAAATAATAAACAACAAGTAAGCAACCCCATACATGCCCATCCACTTGCAATATTACAAACATTTTTTTTTCTGTTTCGTATATACCTGGATCGGTTATTTTCCTTTTGGGCCGAGAGGAATTGAAATTCTATTGGGCCGAATAGTACAGCCTGCAATTGGGCCGAAAGTTTCCTGTTGGGCTACTATGATGGTGGTGCATATGGATGATGACGAGTGATGCATGATAATTGATGATGATATGATGGTAATTCGATTTGCAAGATGATGATTATGATATTTATACGATCACGATATGATGATGACGATGGTACATGGTGATGAAGAGGAATGATGATGATGTTAGTTTATGTTAGGAAGAAGGTGAACCTAAAGCATAATATAAATAAAACTAAAATCGAGTTGTAACAGAAAAATAGGGATGGTGGGATGGTTGAGGGTAATTGCGGGTATTCGAGAGGTCTTAGGTTCGAGCTCGGATTGAGGCACTTTTTATTGTTTTTTAAGCTTATACCTTAAAGGTAGTATTTATTGTTATTATTATTATTATTATTATTATTATTATTATTATTATTATTATTATTATTATTATTATTATTATTATTATTATTATTATTATTATTATTATTATTATTATGAACATGTTAATAATATAAACATATTTATTTTTCAAAGTTAATAAAAGATGATATGGTTAGGAATATGGAAAAAGATTATAATTATATTAACACATGTACGATAAAGATTATGATTTTGAATTAGAACAAAAAGAGTTCATAATTATAATTTAGGAATTAGACACGAAGATTATTACGACTATTAATATTGTTATTAGTATTATCATTATTATTTTATCATTATTATTAAAACTATCATTTTTATTATTATTAGAATTATCATGATTTTTTATCATAATTAGTATTATTTTTATATAACAAATAAATATTTTATACTTATATTACAAAAAAATTATATATTAAACATATTAACATTAATTATATAAATAATACATATAACAAATCATTGATTTTTGATAAAATACCAATTACAAGAATATATAGATTAATATAACTATAGGTATGAATATTAATTATTTTACAAAACAAATATATATAACATAACAAAAATTAATATCTTTATATACAAAATAAATATATGAAACATATATATATATATATATATATATATATATATATATATATATATATATACTATTAATATAAAAAGAATGTAACAAATAAATTTATATATATTTGTTTGATTACAATTATGTATATTAATAAATAAAAAAATGATATAGGTTCGTGAATCCAAGGTCAACCCTACACTTGTTCATTGTCGTCATATGTATTTTTATTACAAAATACAATATGTGAGTTCATTTGCTCCCTTTTACTCATTACATTTTTGGGCTGAGAATACATGCACTATTTTAATAACTGTTTTACAATATTTATATGCGTGAGTTCATTGGATTCCCTTTTACTCTTTACATTTTTAGGACTGAGAATACATGCGCTACTTTTACAACTGCTTTATTAAATGCTTTTGAAATACATTTTGAACTGCGAATCCATGAAATGCTTTTATAAATGTTTGACGAGATAGACACAAGCAAAACATTCCTCGGATGAATTATGTGGATGTGATAATTGCCATCATTGAATTATGTGGACGTGATAATTGCCACAATTGATATGAATATTTTTCCCCTGATTATTATTGCTTGGTAACCTAAGAATTAGGGAACATCACTTATTTTGAGAATTAGTGCACGCCTAATTCACGCGAATCCTAAAGGTAGCTAGCGGGTTTAACACCCCCACCCAGAATGTTCACTAGACGGAAGGGCTAGTGGGCGTGGTGTTTAGTACTTCGAAGTTTATATGATTATTATACAGACAAGATGTTCTGTTTTGGGGATATTATTATGCGCATTATATGTCAAGGTCGGTTACCAAGCCAAGCTATGAAAGCAATGAAAAGTGAATGTTATGTATCGAGAGAATGATTTTATACACAGGTTATGTGTATGTTATTTTTGTGCACAAGATATGTGTACGGTTACTAAGATTTATGAAAGATGATTTCGTACACGAGAAAGGTGTACTGTATTTAAAAGATATCACATGTACATTACAGATGGGTATAGGATTCGGGCCCATTTGTACAATGCAGCATTTAAATCTTGTGGTCTATCAAAATGATGAATTTTATTATTTTATGATAAACCTATGAACTCACTAACCTTTTGGTTGACACTTAAAAGTATGTTTATTCTCAGGTATGAAAGAAATCTTCCGCTGTGCATTTGCTCATTTTAAAGATATTACTTGGAGTCATTCATGACATATTTCAAAATACGTTGCATTCGAGTCGTTGAGTTCATCAAGATTATTATTAAGTCAATTATAGTTGGATATATTATGAAATGGTATTCATGCCGTCAATTTTCGATGTAATGAAAGTTTGTCTTTTAAAAACGAATGCAATGTTTGTAAAATGTATCATATAGAGGTCAAGTACCTCGCGATGTAATCAATTGTAATGTATTCGTCCAGATGGATTAGGACGGGTCGTTTCAATATATATATATATATATATATATATATATATATATATATATATATATATATATATATATATTATTTTAGAATTAATAATATTAATAATACAAATATTAATATTAATATTAACAAAAATAATAATGAAAGTAATGATAATAATGATAATAATATTAGTATAACAATTATAATTAACCCAATAAGTAAATTTAATATAATACAACTTATTAATTATATCATATTTACTTAATTATAATATATTAAATTTTTAATTACAATATATATAATATTACTTATGTGTAGAATTCATATATATATATATATTTACATATTTATTTACACACAATTGTTCGTGAATCGTCGAGAATAGTCAATGTTTAAATGCATATAAGAAACAGTTCAAAATTTTTGAGACTCGACATTACAGACTTTGCTTATCGTGTCAGAATCATATAAAGATCAAGTTTAAATTTGGTTGGAAATTTTCGGGTCGTCACATTTTACACCATGAAAGTTCTTGATTATGACTAGAAATGATGAATAGAATTGAGTAGTTTGTTATTCCTTGAAGATGTATGATCCTAGAGCTTAAAGAAGATGAACAATAGATGGTTTATGAACTGTATTTGGAGAGTATGTAGGTGTGAGAGTGAAAGGAGAATGATCAAATGAGTGGAAGGTGATTAAGAGGTGGTATATATAGTGGTGGTGGCGGCGATGTGGCAAGAGGAGAAGCAAGGAGAGTGTGACATCATTTAGCCATTAATGAAGATCATGATGGTGTTTAGGGAAAATATCTAGATATTTTACATGGAAGATCAAGATATTTTGCATGGGAGGGGAAGGTGGTGAAGGTGGTAAGTGGTGGCAGTTTTGGTGGTGGTGGTGGTGGTGTGGGACGTGGCAAAGGGAGGAGAGGGCAAGGAGATGACTCACTCATCTTCATTAAATTTCCATGCAAAAATGTCTATTAATATTTGTAGGTTAAGCTTACATGAGATATTTAGAGATATTTTAAGATATTTACTAAGGATGATGATGATGATGATGATGATGGTGATGAGGTGGTGGTAGAGGTGGCACATGGAGGAGGAAGGAGGAGATGACTCATGTTCTTCCATTAATGGTGTCTAATATCTAGTAGACAAAGGTGATGATGGTGTTTTGCATGGAGATTTTGCTTAGGGAGGAAGTATCTAGTTGATGTATTATGGTACATGTATGAAGATGATGATGAAAAAACGATTTTGATGATGATGATGGAAGTGTTCTAGTCAATTTTTGGGTTGCAATTGTACATGTACTAGTGTAGTTTAATCTAAGGTGTTTAATTGTATGTTTAGGGTTTAGGAATTAAGTTAAGATTAGGTTCAAATCAAGATAGGTTAATGTTAGTTAAGAGATGAAAGAAATGACTAAATAAAAAGTGATCAAGACTAGTTGTGAAAAAAATGATTAAGTGTAGAGAAAATCTTTAACTTATGATTTAATCTCCAAGTGAATAAATCTTTTAATCCAAGTACTTAGTAAATAAGTTTACTAATTAAGTTATTATATATATATATAAATATAGATTATAAATTCTAGGGGTTATGGTAATAAGCTAGGGTTTCAAGACATTGTGTAAATGTTCAAAACAACTCTAGATTAAACATGACTTAATTAAAACCTTAAAGTCTTACAAATCCAAAAACATATCAAGATTTAATTTATCAAAACTACTAGTCAAGTTGAAAATTTTAGTTCATGAAAATTAGATTAAACAACTTGGTCGGACAAGTTCGGGTTGTGACAATGTCAGTCTCTACCACATGTACCTGATGATACCCGGACCATAAATCGATCTTTGAAAAGTAAGACGCACCTTGTAACTGATCGAACAAATCATCTATTCTCGGCAACGGGTATTAATTTTTATCGTTCTTTTGTTTAAATCACGGTAGTCTATACACGTATGAAGTGACCATCCTTCTTTTTCACAAACAAAACAGGTGTACCCAACAGTGAAGAACTCGGTCGAATAAACCCCTTATGTAATAGTTCCTAGATCTGAGACATCATTTCTCGGATTTATGATGAAGCTAAGCGGTAAGGAGCTTTTGCTACCAAAGTGGCACCTGGTACCAATTCGATCTTATATTCTACTTCTCTCACATGAGGCAACCCTGTTAATTCGTCTAGAAACACTTCAGGAAATTCTGATACACCGGAATGTCGGATTATTGTTTCTTCTCCTTAACATCGATCACTGATATGGTAAAACCACATCTAAATTATATATACTAACTAAATGGTTTTAACACACTAATCAGGAAACTATCCCGATCAATGTAGTAAATATCTTACAGGTACAGATTCGTTCCTCAGAGAGTAGTTGTATTCAAAATTTAGTTACTAATAATTATCCTAAAGAAAAGATTTGGATTGAATTGATTTATGAATAAACTAAGTACGAAATAAATTCAATGAATAACCAGATGGACAAAGAAGTTGTCACACTCCCAAATAGGGTCTGGAGTATTTGTGACTAATTATATCAAATCACAATTGTATAAATGAGAACGACTCTATATGAGACGTTTTATTGAGTTTTGTGGCGGAAGATAAATAGATCACACTCTATTTAGAACATTAAATGTCTTTAATTGATATGATATGTAATGAAGACTCCAAGCATAGCAAGCAATCATCATCAAAGCAGCAGATATACAGCGGAAACAATACTTAAGTACCTGAGAATAAACATGCTTTAAATTGTCAACACGAGGATGAGTGAGTTCATAGGTTTATCATAAATAATGATTTCAGTTATAGATATAGATTACAAGATTTAGTTTATAAAGTTGATCTCGCAGGGACCAAAAAGTAAAGTTGATCTCGCAGGGACCAAAAAGTAAAGTTGATCTCGCAGGGACCAAAAAGTAAAGTTGATCTCGCAGGGACCAAAAATTAAAGTTGATCTCGCAGGGACCAAAAAGTAAAGTTGATCTCGCAGGGACCAAAAAGTAAAGTTGATCTCGCAGGGACCAAAAAGTAAAGTTGATCTCGCAGGGACCAAAAAGTAAAGTTGATCTCACAGGGACCAAAAAGTAAAGTTGATCTCACAGGGACCAAAAAGTTATGCCAGTTCGTGATATTTAGACTCAAAAAGTAAAGTTGATCTCACAGGGACCAAAAAGTTATGCCAGTTCGTGATATTTAGGCTAAACAGTTTCAAAGTTTGCCCCGTGACAAGTTGTACTGTCCTTGTCGGTTTGAGTGGGGACTTGCAGGACATAGCCAGATATAGCATAGTTTAACAGTTGGTACTTGTGTTTAGCGTGTAAAACAGTTATAAAAGTTGCGCATGTATTCTCAGCCCAAAAATATATGTAAAAAGGGGGCTATGAAAACTCACGATACGATACGATAGTTTGTAGTAATTATGTGTATGATGGCACTGAACAAGTGCAGAGTTGTTCTCGGATTCACGAACCTATATCAAGTATATATATTAACACATACACTCGTAATCGAATAAGTTTATATATGTTATTTCAATTGTTATATATTTCTGTAGTTATATTAATATATATGTTTGATTGGTATTATATTAAAAACACCTAATTTGTTATATATGAATATTTATATAAAAATGTTAATATGTTTGATATATAATTGTATGAAATATAATTGTAGTATATGAAATAAGTGTATTCAATGTACAAAATATTTATTTGTAAAAATAATAGTTTTGATAATAATGATTTACTAATAATTATAAAAATAATGATAATAATAGTAATTTAAATACAATTGATAGCTTTACTAATAATTATAAAGTAAAGATGATAGTTTTAATAATAGTAAAAACGATAATTTTTGTAAAAATGATAATAACGATAGTAATTTTTAATAAATAATACTAATAAAGATAATCATATTAGTAATAATAATAATGATAACATTAATAATACTTATAAATATAAAATGAAACTAGTACTAATAATAATAATGATAACAATAATTCGTATTTAAAATAATAATAATAATAATAATAATAATAATAATAATAATAATAATAATAATAATAATAATAATAATTCTAATCATAATAATGAGAATAATATTTAAAATGATAATAATAATGATAGTTTTAATAATAATACCAATAATTATAATGATAATACTAATAATTATAATAATAATATTAGTAATACTAATAATACTTTTAGTACTAGTAACAATAATAATAATAATACTACTAATTAGATTAATGATAATAATAATAAATGAGAACTACCTTAAAGCCCTTCTAAAAAAAATATGCCACGAACCGGGTTCGAACCCGAGACCTCTCGATTAACTCAAACACATCCAAACCAGTGAGCTGCTGTTTACTTTTCTGATTTATTACATAACTTATATTTATTTAACCCGTATATTGTATCCTTCTTCTTCTTTAATACCGTGATCGACCAGAGAATCCAATTAGCCATAGAAATCAATTAACTAAAAGATTTATATTCTTATATTGAAACAGGATAACTAGTAGTGATGAATTGGATTAGTTAAAACAGAAAAGGAAAGAAAAAATTTAAGCAGCAGCAGACTAAAAATACGATGAACACCCAAGCATCAAATTCGAATTTTAGGAAGTTTTAGATTAAGATTCCTAAATGAAATACGTTTTAAATCGTTCTTAGAAACTATATGGATAAGCAATTGAACTTAAAGCATCAACATGATAACGAATTTTATGAAGAACAATATGTTGACTTTTTGATTTCAAAACTTTGACTCGCGAATTAAAGCTCGATATAATGAATTGGTAGATGAGATTTTGCAGAAAGTTTACTTAAATGATTCCTAATAGAACTGCATTTATATATTTTGATAATTCATTCGAAATCTAGTTTTGATAAAAAAATAATGAAACAGAGATATATCGAGCTGTTTTAAAAAAGATAAATAAATAATAATTCATTTTAATTCGATAGATTGAAGTAATTATGATTGATAACTGATTTGTTATATAGATCAGAAGTAGTCGACATAGTAGCACACAGAAGAAGAAAAAATTAACAGCTCGATCACTAAAAATCAAAAGCAAAACCAGTAGATGAAATAAAAATTAATTAGGAGATAAATAAAAAATGGGGCTGGAGGATCACGATGGAATTATAAAAAAAATAAAAGATATCACGATCAAAAGAAATTAAACAGATTAAAAAGCAGTTTACCTAATTTTTGTTGTCTGCATCATCTTTACATATTTTAATTAATATTAAAAATTAATAATTATATTAATAATAATATAAATTAATAATAATTATATTAATAATAATAATATACTTTAATATTATTAATAATGATAATTAATAATAATAATAATAATAATAATAATAATAATAATAATAATAATAATAATAATAATAATAAGTATAACAATAATAATAATAATACTAGTAATAATAATACTAGTAATGGTAATACTAATAATAATAATTTAAATCATATAATAAATGATAATAATAATAATAATAATTTTGATAATAATATTAAATGACAATACTGATAATGATAATGATGATGATAATAATAATTTATCTTTGTTTCATAGTAATAAGGATAATGATAAGTATTAATATCAATAATAGTATTAATAATAATAATAATATTATTAATAATAAGTTGTATTAATAATGATGATATTATTAATATATTAGTTATTATAATAATACTGATAATAATAATGATTATAAATGATATAAAATAATTAATGATAATATTGTTTAAAACAATATTAATAATAATACTAATACATAATTATTTTCAAATAATTGTTAGTGAATCATTGGATTTATATAAAAGTTAGGTTTAAATTTTGTCGGAAATTTCCGGGTTGTTATAGTACCTACCCGTTAAAAGAAATTTCGTCCCGAAATTTTATTTGTTGCCATCAATCGGCGTTGTTCGTACATAGACGAGGATATTTACGTTTTATTTGGTCTTCACGTTCCCAGGTATACTCGGGGCCTTTCGTGAATTCCAATGGATAGAATATTGTTCTGTTTCAAGCGTTTAAATCATACGAACCATAAATTCTATAGGTTCTTCGATGAAGTGCATTTTATTATTAACGCGGAGATCATTCAAAATGATGATGTTATACAAGTCATTTCAGTAAATTGGATACATGAAATGTGTTATGAATAGTATTGAGCTCATTTAAAAACTTGAGCGTTTATGCCACAATATTAGGGCAGACAAAACAGAGAGGTGTTCGTGAAAATCACGGTCATGAAATTTGATAGAGATCATCATTGTTTACAATAAGAATGATGAATATGAGTTGAAAAATAAAGTTTTATCATCTTTGAATAATATGGATAAAACGATTCGATTATAGGAAGAGTATAAACGAAGTTATCACAAAAGATTGAAATGAGGAAATTAAATGTTCGCATTAATTTTTGACGTAGTCATGACTGATTTCCAGAATTAAAGGAATTAAAGGAAATCTTCATAATCTATAAGATTTGATTCTCCAGTATTTACGAAATTTTGGGATTTCTTTGATTAAATGCGGTGAATTGCCTCGATTGCTGTGTTTGGAATTTTGCTATAAATTAGCTTCTTCCGTTTTCATTATCTTCACCACTTCTATACTTTCTTCCTCAATTCATACTTCCAAAAGATTTGTTAATATGCTCAATCCCGTATTGATACTTGTTATTATATTGACCATATATGCAGTCATTCTTCTTTTTCATTTACCACCAGAGGAATCTGTTTACTTCTACTATGCAATTGGGGTTATAATGTTTTTAATTCTCTCGTGTGTTTACGTTGCAATACGTATTGATATACACAGTTTGTAATTTTGGTATCATTATCGGGCTTTATATTTTCCCTTATATGTCAGAGCTCTTTGCCTTTTTATTCTCTTCTTGACTTTAAGTAAAGCGAGTAATGGTCCAGAATTTGTAGGTATGAAGTTTCAAATGAACCTAATGTTCTAAGCAGAAAGAAACGTAATATCACGATTTGATTTGTTAAATTACCAGAATTACTGAGGATAGAACTATCAAGAATATATTTTCTTGATATGTTTAGAGATTAAGTACAATGAAAGAGTCGTGTAACATGGCACATGATGATTATAAAGTCTATGAATCATCATCTTCCATTAGATATTTAGCATGACTTACTGTAATATAATCACGTAGGCCTGACGTCATTATATTATACTAACTCATGCTTCAATTCTCAACACTACTTCAAAACATTTATAATTTAAACTTAGGTTTTACAGAAGTTTTCAATATAATGTAATACATATAGCACGAAGAGGTATATAATTTCGGACGAGAATATTTATGAAAATATCTTCAGAAATATCGAAGATATTTATGATGATATTTTGGAATTTCTAAGTTCGAAAGTTGATGAAAAAATTTTTTCCGCAAGCTTTTAACATGACTTCGGAGCAAGATATTCTCTAAAGATTTCATCAGATCCAGAATTACCTGGATTCTTTGAATATAGGGTTTGGTCCTTATATTTGCCCTTGGTCTCTTCCATGGTTAGCTCAATCCATTTTTCAGTTCTAAATCTGAGCTTTTTCAATACGTCATTCTTTATCTCCAAACTTTTGGCCATTAAGACCATCTATGGCTTTTGCTGCTTCGTCATTCTCAAGGTTAACGAATCTGAATCATTGATTATCAATCCGAGGTGTTTCAAGAAATTTTATTTTTAGATGATTAAACGCTGATTGTAATCGTCAACGGATCTAATGGTTAACGAATAGGCGTTGTTGATTTCAAAAGTAATGAATGATAATTTCGGTGGTTTGATGTGATAATTCATCATAGAATATGAATGAATATAATTCATGAATGTAGTGATCTTTAGGAAGATAACACTTGCTAAAGCTTTACTTAAATTCTAATATGTCAAAATCAGAATCTGTAATTGAATTTGTATGAAAATGGTTGTTCTTTAGTGAACGGATACATATGTGGATGTAAGTAGTATAGTTATTGATTATTGAATCAGAATTCGAGAATGTATAATGTAACATAATAATGTGAGATATAAATATTTCTCGGGTATTACCTACCCGTTAAAATATTTTTATAATTAACAGTTTGTACAAAAGGATTATCATCTTTATGAAGATATACGTTCATATATGTATTTTTCAGGTATAATATAGATTTAATGAGTTAATATAATATTAAACTCATTTGATTTGCGGTTGAAGCGAGAATAAATAATCTTCAAAACTTGAGAGATTACATAATCGTCGCGGAATATTTATTTAATGAAGTTATGAATCAATACTTCATCATTCATTGTTTTTGATATACCTCGGTATATGATGTTGGTGCTCGTGGAATCCTTGTTAAATTCGCAAGGCACGAATGATGTTTTTCTAGAAAGTTTCGAGTACATCAAAAACAGAAGTGTAAAATCAAACATGTATTTGAATAATACACTTGGTTTATTATGAAATGGAGTTCATTGAGTTGAAACAGAGATTGTAGTTAATGATTGTTAAGTCATTAACGAAGGACGTACATCATAGCATATTAGTGATATGAATTAACCAAGTAGTACATGAAAGTTCATATTGATTATAAACGATTCACAATAGTTGATTACATCGCGAGGTACTTGACCTCTAAATGATACATTTTACAAACATTGCATTCGTTTTTAAAGACAAACTTTCATTCATCGAAAGTTGACAGGTATGCATACCATTTCATAATATCCAACTATAAATGACCTAATCTGTCATTCACTTAATAGCAATCTCTAATGAACTTCAACGACTCGAATGCAACGTATTTTGAAATATGTCATGAATGACTCCAAGTAATATCTTTAAAATGAGCTAATGCACAGCGGAAGATTTCTTTCAAACCTGAGAATAAACATGCTTTCAAGTGTCAACCAAAAGGTTGGTGAGTTCATTAGTTTATAGTAGTCATTTCATTTTCATCATTTAAATAGACCACAAGATTTCATATTTCCATTTCTCATAAACATACATCCCATGCATAGAGACAAAAATATCATTCATATGGATTGAACACCTGGTAACCGACATTCACAATTTGTATATAAGAATATCCCCATCATTCCGGGATCCTCCTTCAGACATGATATAAATTTCAAAGTACTAAAGAATCCGGTACTTTGGATGGGGCTTGTTGGGCCCGATAGATCTATCTGTAGGATTCACGTCAATTAGGGTCTCTATTCTCTAATTCTTAGATTACCAGACTTAATAAAAAGGGGCATATTCGATTTCGATAATTCAACAATATAATGTAGTTTCCATTACTTGTGTCCATTTCGTAAAATAGTTATAAAAGCAGCGCATGTATTCTCAGTCCCAAAAATATATATTGTAAAAGCATTTAGAAAGGGAGCAAATGAAACTCACCATACTGTATTTTGTAGTAAAAATACATATAACATCATTGAACAAGTGCAAGGTTGGCCTTAGATTCACGAACCTAAATTAATTATATATATTTATATGATGGTCAATATGTGTCTAATAATTTAAGTAAGGTCATAGTGTACCACAATCCTAATGCTCGAGACTAATATGCAAAAGTTAACAAAAGTCAATTTGACGCAAAAATGATTTCCAAAATTTATACATGATTATTATATAGTCTTAAATATCGTCGTTTTATATTTTTAATATATTTTTAAAAGATTTATTAGAGTAGATAATATAATTTATTTATTAATAAATAAAACTTTATATAAAAATATACTTTTATATATCTTAGATAATAAAATTTATAAAGTTTATTCAATATCATAAAAATATTGTGATATATTCTATTAAGGTAATTATATAATTTGTATCACATATTTATTTGATAAAATAATATCTATACCTAAACGTTGTATTATTTTGTAATAATAGTTATTATTATTAATAAAATATTACTATTTAAATTTACTAAGAATGATAATATGATAAAATGATAATTTTGATTAGGATAACCTTAATATTTATGATACTTTTTAATAATAATAGTAATGATAAAAATAATAAAAATGACAATTTTATCTAATTTAATATCTTTCAATATTTTAATTTTATCATGATACTCATACCTATTCTTTCTTAATCGATTCATTTAATAGTTTTTAAACCATCTGTTATATCGCGTTCATATTAATGATGATAATAATAATAATAATAATAATAATAATAATAATAATAATAATAATAATAATAATAATAATTAGATAAAACTAGAACGACGATAACGACGATAATAATCATTTTTAATAATAATACAAAAATTCAATTGACTATAACTTCTAATCCATCCTTCAAAACCATTTGGTATCTAAAGGAAAAGTTCATAATTTTTCGTTAGCTTTCCAAGAACATGCATATCTTATATCTTATCTCAACCGCAGGTGTAACTAATTCAAGATTCAACATAACCTATCTAAGGGCAATATCAAAAATACAAGCATGCATAATCCTATTTTCTCGAGCACTAGTCAGGGATACACTATTAATATGTAAAAATTAATTTACGAGTACTCACATATCAATATTGAGAATCAATATTGCAGGAAAGGTACGTAAACGCAACGGAGATGATAAACACTAGTTTGACCTAACGAGCATACCCCCGAACATTACCCATAACCTCCATAGCTATAACCCATAATTTTCTTAGCTCTATCCCGCTCATAAAACCCGTTTTGAAGAACACGCGAGCAGAACCTCGTCGTAGTATTTTATGTATAATACTAATAATATCGCTTCCAATAATACTAATACTAATAATAATAAGATTAATATTAATAATCTTAATATTAATAATAATCATAATATAAATATAAATATATAATATAGAGAGAGTATGAGACGATAGATGAATGAAAAAAAATAAACTGGAACCGAAATCGCGAATATAAGCAACCTTACTCTCACCTACCCCCCATGCGATCGCATGGGGGCTCTTCAATTTGTTCATGCGATCGCATGATTAGCAATCCCAGCTCTCATTCGTCCTTTTAATTGGTTACACCCATGTTTACATTACACCATACACGTAAACTTTATATGTTATTTAATATTTATTATATTTAATCTTTAGAATTAATTAAATATTATATTATATTTACGCTCATGGTAAAAATATAATTTTTACAAAAATGACACGGTCGTGGTCTCACGAATCATGTACCGCTTTCTGTTTTTCGAGCGCACTTTCGTATGTTTAGAAAACTAGCCTTTAACGTTACGCGACGTGTACCTTTTACAAAAATTAGACTTACTCATCAATAAATTTCCTTTATAAAAATATAACTTATAAAATTGAGCGTTGTGGTCATTTACTTCTATAAATCAGTGACTCGTTGTTTATCAAAATATATTATTTTAAATCAGGACGTTTCATGACTCGTACCTTTATCAAAATATAGACTTAAATAAATGAAAAATTAACCCACTCAAAGTGTAACTTAATCTTTTGAGTAATTTGGTTATTTACTTTTATAAACCATAATCTCGTTATTTATCAAAACAATTTTAATGATATTAGTTTAGATCAAAACGTGTGTTGACTAATTATAATATAATAATTCATCATCTCGTAAAATATATATATATATTTTCATTTTAATAAAAAAAATAAACTCGTATATATCGTATATAATGGAAATATTAACGTAATAATATTATATTTAGTTTTTCAAACTAATAATAGTTCAAAGTCTATTTTAAAAACATAAAACACGTAACGTTTACACTCTAAACCTATAATTCCTTTATACGCTAACGTTTATTTTAGTTCCCTTAAACTTTCTAAATAAAATAACATAGTATCGATCGAATCAAATAACAAGGGTTATGAAATTCAATCCTCCACTAACTTTTTGTCTAATCCTCAATAATTAACACTTTTGTTCTTATATACAATCACTTTTCCAAATATTCCGAATACCGTTAAAAATAAGGGTTTCCTAATTCAAAGTGGACCTCATAACAGAGACTCTCCATCCTAATTCAATGTATCTTATAAATCAATCATTTTATATTTTCGTCTAAATCCATCGATAAGCATAATAAACTTATATTGAAACAAAATACATTCTTGTAAAGTATTATATATCTAATACCTTGTTAACGCCTTCACTTAATAAATACTATATACACACATCTATATACACATAAATGTTTGTGAATCATCAGGCATGGTCAAATGGTAACTTGATTACATGAATATAGATTTCAAACTTTTGAGACTTTAACATTATAGATTTTGCTTATCGTGTCGGATACATATAAAGACTAAAATTTAAATTTGGTTGGAAATTTCCGGGTCATCACAGTACCTACCCGTTAAAGAAATTTCGTCCCCGAAATTTGATAGGGGTCGTCATGGATAACAATAAGAACGTTTTCATGGCAAATATGAGTTGATAAATAGAGTTTTATCATTATTGTGTAATATGGATAAAACAATTTGTTTTTGCGAAGAGCACGAATGAAGCTATCATTTAAAAGTGAAAATGAATAAATGCAGATTTGACTTAACCGGTGGCGTAGTCAAGATTGATTTTCGGAATTTAAGGAATTTAGAAGAAGATCTTCAGAATAAGATTTGATACGTCGGTAATTAAGGAGATTAGGATCCTCTTTGGTTATACGCGATAATCTGCTTCGATTGCTCTGTCTATAAATCCACCCTCTCCATTTCCTTACAATTCACATCTTCTATTCTTTCTTCCTCAATTCATACCTTAAAGTATTTATCAATATGCTCCATTCTATTTTGATCCTTGATATACTCTTAATTTTTACATCTGTCATCCTTCTCTTTCATCTACCACCGGAGGATTTTATTTACTTTTACTATTATCTTGGGGTTATAGTGTTGTTAATTTTCCCGTGTCTTTACGTTGCAATACATATTGATATGCACGGTTTGTAGTTTCTGGGTGGTTGTTGGGTTTTATATCTTCCCTTATATTTCGAAGTCCCTGCTTCTGTCTTCTATAATCATTGTCATCCATAGTTAATGCTCTCTCCTATTTGCTGCGATTTATACTCCAATTTCTGTTTTGGAGTTTCATTCTTTCGTTTCCTCTTCTTGTGACTAAGCATCTCTTATAATGGTCTGGAATTCACACCTATGGATTTCGGAATGAACATAGTTAACGTTCTAAGAAAGAAATGGTAATGGCACAATTTTGATTTGGTAAATTACCAGAATACCCTGGAAAAGAGCGAATCATCAAGAAAAATTTTCTTGATATGTTTAGAGATTAAATAGAATACAAGAGTCGTGTAGCATGGTACATGATGACGGTATGGTTTGTGAATCATCACGTTCCATTTATAAACTCAACATAACTTACTGTAATATAATGGCATTGATCAAGTGTCATTATATTATACTAATTCATGCTTCAGTTCCCAACACTACTTCAAAATATTCCTATTTTAAACTTGAATGTTTCTGAATTTAGAAACTAAAATAGTTTCTTTTATGATGTAATACAGATAGCGCGAAGAGGTAAATGATTTCAAATAAGAAAAATTAAGAAAATATCTTCAGAAATATGGAGGATATTTATAATGAAAGATATGATGATATTTTAGAATTTCTAATATCAGAGGATGATGAAGAATATTGTCCGCAGGGGTTTAGAGTCAGGAGCAAGGTATTCATTAATGACTTCAGCAGGTACTGAATTATTTGGATCCTTTGAAGTCAGGTTCAGTCTTTGTAATTTGTCCACAGCCTCCTTCCTACTTTGCTCAATCCATTTTCCAGTTTCAAAACTTCTCTTTTTCTGCGCTTTGCCAGCACACTTCATCATTATCATCCAGCTTTTACCGTTTAAAGTCATTTATAGTTTTCGCTGCTTCATCAGCAATTTTTTTTTTCCATTTTCGGAGAACCAATTCGTAGTTCGGAGTGTTTTTCAGAAACTTCACATTCAAATTAAGTCCAGAAGATAGATGTTATATATACACATGTAACTGTTGGCGTAGACATGCTGCGAGATTTCAAAATACTGATTGCTAATTCTCAATGATTCGTATGGCAATTCTCATTACAAGATGTGAATGAGTAAATGATGGGGTTTCAATGAATAATTATAATGACTTTTTGGAGAGGCTAAAGTCAAAGGGTAATGAAGTTGTTGGTACATCTGCTAATAATGTGGTGGAATGTAAAAGGTTCCCTGGTAACGATGGTGTATATCTCAAGGTTATAATAAGGTTAGTCTGACTGAAAAAATCGAGGTTGACTTGCTGGAGCTGTGACAAAACTGGCTACTTTGAATAGGAGTCGCAAAGTTATTTTTGCTAATAAATGCCAAAGAATCTGACGCGGATACGTTGTTTAAATTTTTACTTTGGTTTCAAGATTTTTTTGGGTACATAACTGTGGGTAACATGTGGTTGGATCATCATCTCGATTGCTCATCATTCGAAGTGTCTTCAGAAATTTTTGAAGAGTTTGAACACAGATTGTAATCGTTAACATACATTTGATGTTCTAACACAGTTTTGAAGTCAAAATATAGCTTGTGAAAGATGTAAGGATCTAAGAGTGATGATTTTGGTCATATCTCAAGTTGAATTTTGAGATTTCAAAATCAGAATATGTAATTAAATTTTGAATGAGTATGGTTGTTTTGATTTTCTATAAAAGAATGTATATTGTTGTGAAAGTAGGGAGTATAATGGATGATTTACTGAATCAGATTCGAAGAATGTAACATATTAATTGTGAATTTATATATCTCTCGGGTATTACCTACCCGTTAAAAAAAATTCACAATTAATATTTTGTACAAAAGAATTTTATTACAGTCTTTATGAAAATATATATATGTATATTTTTTTCAGATGTAACATAGATTTAATGAGTTAATGTTAAATTAAACTCATTTGATTTACGGTTGAAACTAGAATTGAATAATCCCTAAAGGCTTTAAAAAGTACATAACTTTTACGCAGTATTTCTTTAATGACATTGAAATTATGAATCAATACTCCGTTTTTTGTTGATGTATGATGTTCGGTTCGTGGAATTCTTGTGAATTTCGCAAAGTACGAATGATGTTATCTGAAAAGTTTCGGGTACATTAATGATGAAAGTGTAAAATCAAATATATACTTGATTTATTATGAATTGGAATTTGTTGAATTGCGACAGAGATTGTAGTTAACGCTGGTTAAGTTGCGGCCGAAGGACGTACATTGTTGCATATTTGTAATATGAATTAACCGAGTAGTTAAGATTCACACACAATAGCTTAACACGGAAAGATTTATTTCAATATATATATATATATATATATATATATATATATATATATATATATATATATATATATATATATATATATATATATATATATAATATACATATAATTTATTCAGAGGGAATGAGTTAATTCTTCATAACTCGTTAATACAATATACACGTTATTGATTCGTAATGATATCCACAGTGATTCTTGAACTGACGGAGTTTGTGATGTTATCGGTGTTGTTGATTCGGATGTTGACTGTACTGACGATGCTGGTAACGCTGACGGTACTGTTGATGCAGTTGGTAAAGCAAGTTTAGCTTGTTAATCATATACCATTTTTGTCAGGGTTTCTACTCTTCCTTCTATCATTTTGGTTCTCTTAACTGATTTATGGTTAGGGCTAGATTTGATAATCTCTAAGACTTTAGAGATTACATAATCGCCGCGGAATGTTTCTCCAATGAAGTTATGAATTAATACTTCGTCAGTTATTGTTGTTGGTACTCCTTGGTATCTATGGTGCGTATGACGTTGATGCTCGTGGGACAGATTGTGAAGTTGAGGTTTACGATGCGGTTGTGGTTGTTGGTATTGGTAATGATCCTGTTGTGTTGATGATGGTGGTATTGTTGATTCCGGTGATGCTGCTGGTGCTCATGGTATTGTGGCTTGCGATGTTGATGTTACTTGCGGTACTGGTTATGCTGCTGGTGCTGCTGATGGTGTTTGTATCTTCGCACCGTATTCTCTAAAGTCACTACCCGAGCGCGAAGCTCGTTAACTTCTTCTAGTACACCGGGGTGATCCTCGGTTCGGACGATCGGATAAATATAATCTAGAATTTGGTGTAATATATAATCGTGACGAGATACTCTGGAAATGAGCGAGAAAATGGTGTTTCGAACAGGTTCGCAGGTAATTGCTTCAGGTTCTTCGTCAAGAGGGCAATGTGGTGGATGGAAGGGATCACCTTCTTCTTGTCTCCAATGATTGAGGAGGCTACGAACCCATCCCCAATTCATCCAGAATAGGTGATGACTGATTGGTTGATCTATTCCGGTCACACTGCTTTCGGAGCTTGAATGGGATTCCATTTCGGAATCTGAGTGACTTGAACTGATGACGAATTCCATCTCGTACGATTGGATAAAGGATTTTTTTTTTGATATGAAATGATTTTGGCTAACGGATGGTATTCTAATTACATAGAATATATATATATATATATATATATATATATATATATATATATATATATATATATATATATATATATATATATATATATATATATATATATATATATATATATATATATTTATATATATATTTATATATATATATCAAAAGATTTCGTAGATTACGGAGGACTTTGCGGGATATGTCAGGCAAAGTTTAAAGTAACAAATACGATAAGATATGATTTAGCAGATATGCTAAGATATGAATTTTTGTCTATACACTATTCATGCAATCAATGCAGCAAGACGTGTCTTGACTTAAGAATAATAATCAGGTAATTTTCTAAGGATGGTAAGTAGATGAATTCCGACTAAAAATGATAAGCAAAACTTTTGACATGCAGACACGGTCGAAGTCCAGACTCACTAATGCATCCTAACGACTTATCAATTAGACACACTAATGTAGACCTGGTTCGCTAAGACCACCGCTCTGATACTAACTGAAACGCCCGCTCCTAATCCATCCGGACGAAGTCCATATCGATTATAAATGATTCACAATAGTTGATTACATCGCGAGGTACTTGACCTCTGAATGATACATTTTACAAACATTGCATTCGTTTTTAAAGATAAACTTTCATTCATCGAAAGTTGACAGGTATGCATACCATTTCATAATATCCAACTATAAATGACCTAATCTGTCATTCACTTAATAGCAATCTCTAAGGAACTTCAACGACTCGAATGTAACGTCTTTTGAAATATGTCATGAATGACTCCAAGTAATATCTTTAAAATGAGCTAATGCACAGCGGAAGATTTCTTTCAAACCTGAGAATAAACATGCTTTCAAGTGTCAATCAAATGGTTGGTGAGTTCATTAGTTTATAGTAATCATTTCATTTTCATCATTTAAATAGACCACAAGATTTCATATTTCCATTTCTCATAAACATACGTCCCATGCATAAAGACAAAAATATCATTCATATGGATTGAACACCTGGTAACCGACATTCACAATTTGTATATAAGAATATCCCCATCATTCCGGGATTCTCCTTCGGACATGATATAAATTTCGAAGTACTAAAGCATCCGGTACTTTGGATGGGGCTTGTTGGGCCCGATAGATCTATCTTTAGGATTCGCGTCAATTAGGGTGTCTGTTCCCTAATTCTTAGATTACCAGACTTAATAAAAAGGGGCATATTCGATTTCGATAATTCAACCATATAATGTAGTTTCCATTACTTGTGTCCATTTCGTAAAACAGTTATAAAAGCAGCGCATGTATTCTCAGTCCCAAAAATATATATTGTAAAAGCATTTAGAAAGGGAGCAAATGAAACTCACCATACTGTATTTTGTAGTAAAAATACATATAACATCATTGAACAAGTGTAAGGTTGGCCTTGGATTCACGAACCTAAATTAATTATATATATTTATATGATGGTCAATATGTGTCTAATAATTTAAGTAAGGTCATAGTGTACCACAATCCTAATGCTCGAGACTAATATGCAAAAGTTAACAAAAGTCAATTTGACGCAAAAATGATTTCCAAAATTTATACATGATTATTATATAGTCTTAAATATCGTCGTTTTATATTTTTAAAATATTTTTAAAAGATTTATTAGAGTAGATAATATAATTTATTTATTAATAAATAAAACTTTATATAAAAATATACTTTTATATATCTTAGATAATAAAATTTATAAAGTTTATTCAATATCATAAAAATATTGTGATATATTCTATTAAGGTAATTATATAATTTGTATCACATATTTATTTGATAAAATAATATCTATACATAAACGTTGTATTATTTTGTAATAATAGTTATTATTATTAATAAAATATTACTATTTAAATTTACTAAGAATGATAATATGATAAAATGATAATTTTGATATTTACGATACTTTTTAATATGATAAAATTTATTATTATTATTAACCTTGATATTTACGATACTTTTTAATAATAATAGTAATGATAAAAATAATAAAAATGACAATTTTATATAATTTAATATCTTTCAATATTTTAATTTTATCATGATACTCATACCTATTCTTTCTTAATCGATTCATTTAATAGTTTTTAAATCATCTGTTATATCGCGTTCATATTAATGATGATGATGATAATAATAATAATAATAATAATAATAATAATAATAATAATAATAATAATAATAATAATAATAATAATAATAATAATAATAATAATAATAATAATTAGATAAAACTAGAACGACGATAACGACGATAATAATAATCATTTTTAATAATAATACAAAAATTCAATTGACTGTAACTTCTAATCCATCCTTCAAAACCATTTGGTATCTAAAGGAAAAGTTCATAATTTTTCGTTAGCTTTCCAAGGACATGCATATCTTATATCTTATCTCAACCGCAGGTGTAACTAATTCAAGATTCAACATAACCTATCTAAGGGCAATATCAAAAATACAAGCATGCATAATCCTATTTTCTCGAGCACTAGTCAGGGATACACTATTAATATGTAAAAATTAATTTACGAGTACTCACGTATCAATATTGAGATTCAATATTGCAGGAAAGGTACGTAAACGCAACAGAGATGATAAACACTAGTTTGACCTCACGAGCATACCCCCGAACATTACCCATAACCTCCATAGCTATAACCCATAATTTCCTTAGCTCTATCCCGCTCATAAAACCCGTTTTGAAGAACACGCGAGCAGAACCTCGTCGTAGTATTTTATGTATAATACTAATAATATCGCTCCCAATAATACTAATACTAATAATAATAAGATTAATATTAATAATCTTAATATTAATAATAATCATAATATAAATATAAATATATAATATAGAGAGAGTATGAGACGATAGATGAAATGAAAAAAATAAACTGGAACCGAAATCGCGAATATAAGCAACCTTACTCTCACCTACCCCACATGCGATCACATGGGGGCTCTTCAATTTGTTCATGCGATCACACGATTAGCAATCCCAGCTCTCATTCGTCCTTTTAATTGCCGACACCCACGTTTACATTACACCATACACGTAAACTTTATATGTTATTTAATATTTATTATATTTAATCTTTAGAATTAATTAAATATTATATTATATTTACGCTCATGGTAAAAATATAATTTTTACAAAAATGACACGGTCGTGGTCTCACGAATCATGTACCGCTTTCTGTTTTTCGAGCGCACTTTCGTATGTTTAGAAAACTAGCCTTTAACGTTACGCGACGTGTACCTTTTACAAAAATTAGACTTACTCATCAATAAATTTCCTTTATAAAAATATAACTTATAAAATTGAGCGTTGTGGTCATTTACTTCTATAAATCAGTGACTCGTTGTTTATCAAAATATATTATTTTAAATCAGGACGTTTTATGACTCGTACCTTTATCAAAATATAGACTTAAATAAATGAAAAATTAACCCACTCAAAGTGTAACTTAATCTTTTGAGTAATTTGGTTATTTACTTTTATAAACCATAATCTCGTTATTTATCAAAACAATTTTAATGATATTAGTTTAGATCAAAACGTGTGTTGACTAATTATAATATAATAATTCATCATCTCGTAAAATATATATATATTTTTTCATTTTAATAAAAAAAATAAACTCGTATATATCGTATATAATGGAAATATTAACGTAATAATATTATATTTAGTTTTTCAAACTAATAATAGTTCAAAGTCTATTTTAAAAACATAAAACACGTAACGTTTACACTCTAAACCTATAATTCCTTTATACGCTAACGTTTATTTTAGTTCCCTTAAACTTTCTAAATAAAATAACATAGTATCGATCGAATCAAATAACAAGGGTTATGAAATTCAATCCTCCACTAACTTTTTGTCTAATCCTCAATAATTAACACTTTTGTTCTTATATACAATCACTTTTCCAAATATTCCGAATACCGTTAAAAATAAGGGTTTCCTAATTCAAAGTGGACCTCATAACAGAGACTCTCCATCCTAATTCAATGTATCTTATAAATCAATCATTTTATATTTTCATCTAAATCCATCGATAAGCATAATAAACTTATATTGAAACAAAATACATTCTTGTAAAGTATTATATATCTAATACCTTGCTAACGCCTTCACTTAATAAATACTATATACACACATCTATATACACATAAATGTTTGTGAATCGTCAGACATGGGCAAATGGTAACTTGATTACATGAATATAGATTTCAAACTTTTGAGACTTTAACATTATATATTTTGCTTATCGTGTCGGATACATATAAAGACTAAAGTTTAAATTTGGTTGGAAATTTCTGGGTCATCACAGTACATACTAGTTAAGATTCACACGTAATAGCTTAGTACGAAAAGATTTATTATTGTTCCAAACCATATATATATATATATATATATATATATATATATATATATATATATATATATATATATATATATATATATATATATATATATATATATATATATATATATATATATATATATATATATATATATAAAAGGTATACATATATAATTCTTCAGGAAGAATGAGTCAATACATATTAACTCATTATTAATAATATTCTTCGGTGTCTAGGGGCGTATGATGTTGATGTTTGAGGTACTGAGTGTGATGTTGAGGCGTGGAATGCAGATGTTGTTATTGGTGAAGCTCATGCTATTGGTGGTGATGTTGATGGTGCTTACAATGCTGCTGATGCTCTTAGATTTTGCACCATATTCTCTAGAGCCTCCACTCGAGCGCGGAGCTCGTTGACTTCTGCTATTATTCCGGGATGATTGGTGGTTCGGACAAGGGGACGAATAAGATCTAGAATTCTAGATATTATATATTCGTGACGGGATATCCTGGAAATGAGGGTGAAAATGGTGTTCCGAACGGGTTCGCCAGTAAGCGCTTCAGGTTCTTCACCAAGTGTTGAATTTGGTTGGTGGAAGGGATCACCTTCTTCTTATCTCCATTGATTAAGTCGACTACGAACCCACCCCCAATTCATCCAGAAAAATGATGGCTGATTGGTTCGTTTGATCTGGTTACGCTACCATTGGAGCTCGAGGAGTTCGAGGAATCCATATTATATGTTTGGAATAGGGTTTGATATGAAATGGGTGTGGATACTAAATGATATATTCGTTTCCTTGAATACGTATATATAGCAAAAAGATTTCCGTAATTTACGGAGGAAATTTAGGAAAAATGTTAGACAAAGTCTATTGAGATAGATATGATAAGATATAATAAGATATGATGTGTCTATACTCCAATAATGGCAGTATGACGTGTCGAGATCATAAAATAATAAGTATGTAATCTGATAATCTTTCGATTAAAGACTTTCAATTTGTATACTGTGATAACCCAATGACATTTTCCGGTTCACAAACCGATGCATATAGGCAAAAGGCATATAGGTACGTGATATAATAGGGAGTTGATAATCTTTCGATTAAAGACATTCAATTCGTATACTGTGATAACCCAATGATATTTTCCGGTTCTCAAACCGATGCATATAGGCAAAAGGCATATAGGTACGTGATATAACAGGGAGTTATATACGTTTGAGTATGAATAGTAACGAATATAGGAGTTTCAAAAATCATGGATAATATTTCAAGTAATACATATGTAATACACAAAACCATGATAGATGACATAGGAATGTCGAGAATGGTGTCGCATTTAAATGTGGTGGCGGAATTGAGTAGTACGTAGAAAAGTGAGCAGAGTTCTTAGATTAGCTCGGCATTTTAAGATAAGTAAAGTTTCTAAAGTATAGTGTAGCATTTAACATTTAAAGGCAACAATTAAAGGCACTATAGTCAAGGAAAGTTGTAGTCCTACATTGCTAAGGTACCTAATTGTATAAGGCACACATAAAATGCAATCCTGGTTCTCTACAACAAACTGCTCTGATACCAATTTCTGTCACACCCCCAAATAGGGCATGGGGTATTTGTGTAACGACCCGACAAAATCGTCATTGACGGCGCCATTAATTTAGGTCCCGTTACCTGGTCATAGTCCCTAAATGAGACGCGTTTGACCAAAATTATGTCGCATTCATTTGAAACGTGCATGACTTGCAAAGTTTTAAGTTACCAAACGGTTCGACAACAAGTTTAAGTTTACAAGAGTGATAAAGTATAAAAGAAATAACTTGCGACATAATTAGTTTAAAATCACGGTTGTAATAAATAGCGTAAGTATGTATGTATGCCTGACTCCAAGCAAGTAATCAGAGTGTATGCATGTATGCTTGACCCCAAGCAAGTATGAGTGTACGCGGAAGCATGTATCAAATAGCCATTCATGAACCTAAGAAACATATAGGAAACTGTCAACGAAAAATGTTGGTGAAATCATAGGTGTATTTGTAAACGTTGTTTTTGAACCACAAGATTTTGTATGAGTTGATTATCCAAATCATTTGCATTCCAAAGTTGTTGTACATTCGCGAGCACCCAATTATCAAGACTTAACTATTTTGTACCCTGTTACGTAGTGTTAGAACATACACTATACCCGAAAATATATTTCATCCGCTAACGGTAGCGAACCGTCCGAATGAGGGCGCGTCAAGCCCGTATGGATCCACACAACATAAATTCACGTTTACACCCTACAAGTGTAACTAATGATAATTGAATTGAGGCTTTTTGTTCTAACTCGCTGTGGAATGTTTGTTTTCGTACTTGTATTCAAAGCATAAAACTATAAACCGTATATGTTTCTCATCCCATGATTTTAAAAGTTTAAAAGTTGTTGAAAATATGGGACTATGATCTCACCTCGGGTGCACGAGTATAAATGTACTTCACAAAGTAAACGTGTGCATGAAAGTTGCTTAGTCTTGACCTAAACAAGTAAGTTGTATTAATTAACCGGTTATGACACAAGGTCGGGCGAAATGTGTTCAATTAGTCCTATGGCTCGTTACGACTCGACTAAATAGCATGTGAGTCACATTGTCAAGTTTCATGCATGAATCAAGTATAAAAGAAGATTAGAATGATTGCATTAGTATTTGTTAAGTTTGAATAAAAGTTAACTTTGGTTAAAGTCAACGAAAAAGTCAACGGGGTCGGGTCGGGTATCCGACAATTTTTCTATGAAATATAAGCATATATAAGTATGTTGGCCAAGTTCCAAGACCCTGAGCGGCGCTCAGACTGTCTGTTCAGCAAGTCTGGGCAGTTTTTGAACACTCAAGCACGAATCCAACTTCAAACAACCATAACTAATGAACCGTAAACATTCAAAACACGTATCTTATATCGTTGGAAAGGTATTTTGACGAGGAATAAAACTAAACACATTTCATTTACCAAAAACATCATTTACAAAAATCAAAATCCTCGTCGAATGATCGTTAAAGGTTCATTATCAAAGTTTCAAGTTCATAAAGTGCATTTCAGTATTCGGGAATCCAATTTACACATACGATATGCCGTTTCGAAGGTAATTAAACATAAATTGCAACTAAACACTTACTAACAACATCTCATAGCATTCAATGCTTCAAAAATCCATTTTAAAGTTCATCAAACCCTAACCAAGAATCATGAATTCAACAATTTTGTAAATGAAGCTTTTCTAAATCAACCTACATACCAAAACGAAGCTAATGATGCTAGTAACACATTTAATACATGAACTTTAACATTTAAACAACATTTAATCATCCAAAATTAAAGATTAACTAACCCATTTCAAGTGTTCATGCTAGTTACTCCAAAACAACAAATCGAACAAACAAATTACATATTCATGTTAGACTTGAGCCATAGACACTAACTAATACCATTTCAAGTTCATAAATCGAATTATAGAAATCTAGAGTTTTTAGAAACCTTACCCCAAGTAGTGAAATTGGTACCAAAATGAAGAGGATGATGAGAGGATCACGAATATGTAATTTGTTTTGATGTTTGCTTGCTTGAATTGATTTAGATGATGATTCTTTGATGATGTCAAAAATGGTGTTTTGGTAACTAGAGAGAAAAGAGAGAAGTAGAATAAGAAGTGAATGAGTGGTGGTGGTGGGGTTTGACTAGTTGACCTAGTCAACTAGTTTGGCCCCTTTGCAACTTTGGTCCCTCAAGTTTGAAAGCGGGTGCGTGAATTAACCGAACGGATATTTTAAAAATGCTAGAATAAACGGGAGATGATATAATCGAATAACGGAAATATTAAGAACGTTAGTTAATGAAAGATGCGAATTTAGATAACGAAAGATATTATCTAAAAAAAAAGACGGCGTTAAAAATAAATTTAACGAAAAAACACGGGATGTTACAATTTGTGACTAATTATATCAAATCACAATTGTATAAATGAGAACGACTGTATATGAGACGTTTTATTGAGTTTTGCAGCGGAAGATAAATAGATTACACTGTATTTAGAACATTAAATGTCTTTAATTGTTATGATATGTAATGAAGACTCCAAGCATAGTAAGCAATCATCATCAAAGCAGCAGATATACAGCAGAAGCAATACTTAAGTACCTGAGAACAAACATGCTTTAAAGTGTCAACACGAGGTTGAGTGAGTTCATAGGTTTATCATAAATAATGATTTCAGTAATAGATATAGATCACAAGATTTAGTTTATAAAGTTGATCTCGCAGGGACCAAAAAGTAAAGTTGATCTCGCAGGGACTAAAAAGTAAAGTTGATCTCGCAGGGACAAAAAAGTAAAGTTGATCTCGCAGGGACCAAAAAGTAAAGTTGATCTCACAGGGACCAAAAAGAAAAGTTGATCTCGCAGGGGCCAAAAAGTAAAGTTGATCTCGCAGGGACCAAAAAGTAAAGTTGATCTCGTAGGGACCAAAAAGTAAAGTTGATCTCACAAGGACCAAAAAGTTATGCCAGTTCGTGATATTTAGACTAAACAGTTTCAAAGTTTACCCTGTGACAAGTTGTACTGTCCTTGTCGGTTTGAGTGGGGACTTGCAGGACATAGCCAGATATAGCATAGTTTAACAGTAGGTACTTGTGTTTAATGTGTAAAACAGTTATAAAAGTTGTGCATGTATTCTCAGCCCAAAAATATATGTAAAAAGGGAGCTATGAAAACTCACGATACGATACGATAGTTTGTAGTAATTATGTGTATGATGGCACTGAACAAGTGTAGAGTTATCCTCGAATTCAAGAACCTATATCAAGTATATATATTAACACATATACTCATAATCGAATAAGTTTATGTATGTTATTTCAATTGTTATATATTTCTGTAGTTATATTAATATATATGTTTGATTGATATTATATTAAAAACACCTAATTTGTTATATATGAATATTTATATAAAAATGTTAATATGTTTGATATATAATTGTATGAAATATAATTGTAGTATATGAAATAAGTGTATTCAATGTACAAAATATTTATTTGTAAAAATAATAGTTTTGATAATAATGATTTACTAATAATTATAATAATAATGGTAATAATAGTAATTTTAATACAATTGATAGCTTTACTAATAATTATAAAGTAAAGATGATAGTTTTAATAATAGTAAAAATGATAATTTTTGTAAAAATGATAATAACGATAGTAATTTTTAATAATAATAATACTAATAAAGATAATCATATTAGTAATAATAATAATGATAACATTAATAATACTTATAAATATAAAATGAAACTAGTACTAATAATAATAATAATAATAATGATAACAATAATTTGTATTTAAAATAATAATAATAATAATAATAATAATAATAATAATAATAATAATAATAATAATAATAATAATAATAATAATAATAATAATAATAATAATAATAATAATAATAATTCTAATCATAATAATGATAATAATATTTAAAATGATAATAATAATGATAGTTTTAATAATAATACCAATAACTATAATGATAATACTAATAATTATAATAATAATATTAGTAATACTAATAATACTTTTAATACTAGTAACAATAATAATAATAATACTACTAATTAGATTAATGATAATAATAATAAATGAGAACTACCTTAAAGCCCTTCTAAAAAAAATATGCCACGAACCGGGTTCGAACCCGAGACCTCTCGATTAACTCAAACGCATCCAAACTAGTGAGCTTCTATTTACTTTTCTGATTTATTACATAACTTATATTTATTTAACCCATATATTGTATCCTTCTTCTTCTTTAATACCATGATCGACCAGAGAATCCAATTAGCCATAGAAATCAATTAACTAAAAGATTTATATTCTTCTATTGAAACAGGATAACTAGTAGTGATGAATTGGATTAGTTAAAACAGAAAAAGGAAAGAAAAATTTTAAGCAGCAGCAGACTAAAAATACGATGAACACCCAAACATCAAATTCGAATTTTAGGAAGTTTTAGATTAAGATTCCTAAATGAAATACGTTTTAAATCATTCTTAGAAACTATCTGGATAAGCAATTGAACTTAAAACATCAACATGATTACGAATTTTATGAAGAACAATACGTTGACTTTTTGATTTCAAAACTTTAACTCGCGAATTAAAGCTCGATATAATGAATTGGAAGATGAGATTTTGCAGAAAGTTTACTTAAATGATTCCTAATAGAACTGCATTTATACATTTTGATAATTCATTCGAAATCGAGTTTTGATAAGAAAAAAAATAATGAAACAGAGATATATCGAGCTGTTTTAAAAAAAATGATTCATTTTAATTCGATAGATTGAAGTAATTATGATTGATAACTGATTTATTATATAGATCAAAAGTAGTCAACATAGTAGCACACAAAAGAAGAAAAAATTAACAGCTCAATCACTAAAAATCAAAAGCAAAACCAGTAGATGAAATAAAAATTAATTAGGAGATAAATAAAAAAATGGGGCTGGAGGATCACGATGGAATAATAAAAAAAATAAAAGATAGCACGATCAAAAGAAATTAAACAGATTAAAAAGTAGTTTACCTAATTTTTGTTGTCTGTGTCATCTTTACATATTTTAATTAATATTAAAAATTAATAATTATATTAATAATAATACAAATTAATAATAATTGTATTAATAATAATAATATACTTTAATATTATTAATAATGATAATTAATAATAATAATAAGTATAACAATAATAATAATAATAATAATAATAATAATAATACTAGTAATAATAATACTAGTAATGGTAATACTAATAATAATAATTTAAATCATATAATAAATGATAATAATAATAATTTTGATAATAATATTAAATGACAATACTGATAATGATAATGATGATAATAATAATAATTTGTCTTTGTGTCATAGTAATAAGGATAATGATAAGTATTAATATCAATAATAGTATTAATAATAATAATAATATTATTAATAATAAGTTGTATTAATAATGATGATATTAATAATATATTAGTTATTATAATAATACTGATAATAATAATGATTATAAATGATATAAAATAATTAATGATAATATTGTT
The DNA here is from genome assembly GCF_046630445.1 of Rutidosis leptorrhynchoides. NCBI lineage: Eukaryota > Viridiplantae > Streptophyta > Magnoliopsida > Asterales > Asteraceae > Rutidosis > Rutidosis leptorrhynchoides. Next base: position 690,786,993 of record NC_092335.1, read on the forward strand.
TAAAACAATATTAATAATAATACTAATACATAATTATTTTCAAATAATTGTTAGTGAATCGTTGGATTTATATAAAAGTTAGGTTTAAATTTTGTCGGAAATTTCCGGGTTGTTATAGAAGTGTTTATTCAGATGATTCACTAATGACGTAGATTGTTCTTTTAATTATAGCCGATCAAATGTCTGATAAATTATAACCCCATCATTCAAACTTGACTAACTCATATTAATCTCATTCAAACAATCAAATCATAAATGATTAAACCATACTGTGATTCAATCTAGGTTAAATTCACATAAAACCTTAATTACAACGATCACTCGAATTAACTACGCGACTGTGTTATCTAATTAACAACTAATCACCATTCACACTCAAATGTAAAATGTCTAGATCTCCTAAGAGTTGAAGCATAATCTGTTTATCACTAATAAACTCACGTAAACTAGTCAACAAATTATGTAATTAAAGTAAAACAACCGCTTCACACAATAATTAATCTTTTGATTAAACACAATAATCTTAAACCAATAATATTAAGCTATTAAGATTTGATCTGGATTAAAAGCACTTAAAATCTTAACTACAAAGATCACTCAATGTAATTACAAGATTATGACGCCAAACTACCATTCAGTTACCGCATAAACACTTAATCCGATCACTTGAAATTAAATACCTACGCGTCTAAATCACATGAAGTGTTGAAGTACATATTATCTATCACTTTTTATCTCACAATAACTAGTTGATAACATGTATAATTAGATTCAAGTAGGAAGCATGCATAACAATGGAGCTTTGATCAAACCTAATGTCAAAAATCAATCAAACACTCAATCCATAAAGTTAAGAACAATCCAATGATTCAAAGCTAATACATATGAGTAAAGACTAAAAGATTTAGCCTGACATGTTCATGATAGAATCAACAAAACAAGAGATAACAAAAGTATTCATGATAATATCACTACAATAAAAAAAAACAAGAGTACCAATTGTAATAATTAATCGAATCTTCAACTTTGATGTTTTGATATCTTAAAATTGATGAAGAAAGGGTTTTGGAACCCTAAAATTGCCACGTACATGGAAGTTGGGAATAAAAGATATAATAAAAGATATCCCCCCAAAAATCACGAATTTAGGTTTTTATGCAGTTGGCCCATTTTTACCGGATCCCGTACGGGGAAGCTGGGATCCTGGATGTGAAATGTCCCGTTCTTATTGATTAAAAATGTTCCATATTAATTGATTTCGTTGCGAGGTTTTGACCTCTATATGAGACGTTTTTCAAAGACTGCATTCATTTTTAAAACAAACCATAACCTTTATTTCATAAATAAAGGTTTAAAAAGCTTTACGTAGATTATCAAATAATGATAATCTAAAATATCATGTTTACACACGACCATTACATAATGGTTTACAATACAAATATGTTACATCGAAATCAGTTTCTTGAATGCAGTTTTTACACAATATCATACAAACATGGACTCCAAATCTTGTCCTTATTTTAGTATGCAACAGCGGAAGCTCTTAGTATTCACCTGAGAATAAACATGCTTTAAACGTCAATAAAAATGTTGGTGAGTTATAGGTTTAACCTATATATATCAAATCGTAACAATAGACCACAAGATTTCATATTTCAATACACATCCCATACATAGAGATAAAAATCATTCATATGGTGAACACCTGGTAACCGACATTAACAAGATGCATATATATAAGAATATCCCCATCATTCCGGGACACCCTTTGGATATGATATAAATTTCGAAGTACTAAAGCATCTGGTACTTTGGATGGGGTTTGTTAGGCCCAATAGATCTATCTTTAGGATTCGCGTCAATTAGGGTGTCTGTTCCCTAATTCTTAGATTACCAGACTTAATAAAAAGGGGCATATTCGATTTCGATAATTCAACCATAGAATGTAGTTTCACGTACTTGTGTCTATTTTGTAAATCATTTATAAAACCTGAATGTATTCTCATCCCAAAAATATTAGATTTTAAAAGTGAGACTATAACTCACTTTCACAGATTTTTACTTCGTCGGGAAGTAAGACTTGGCCACTGGTTGATTCACGAACCTATAACAATATATACATATATATCAAAGTATGTTTAAAATATATTTACAACACTTTTAGTTGTCCACAGTTAGATGTACAGAAATAAATCGATAAATATTATCTTGAATCAATCCACGACCCAGTGTATACGTATCTCAGTATTGATCACAACTCAAACTATATATATTTTGGAATCAACCTCAACCCTGTATAGCTAACTCCAACATTCACATATAGAGTGTCTATGGTTGTTCCGAAATATATATAGATGTGTCGACATGATAGGTCGAAACATTGTATACGTGCCTATGGTATTTCAAGATTACATAATATACAATACAAGTTGATTAAGTTATGGTTGGAATAGATTTGTTACCAATTTTCACGTAGCTAAAATGAGAAAAATTATCCAATCTTGTTTTACCCATAACTTCTTCATTTTAAATCCGTTTTGAGTGAATCAAATTGCTATGGTTTCATATTGAACTCTATTTTATGAATCTAAACAGAAAAGTATAGGTTTATAGTTGGAAAAATAAGTTACAAGTCGTTTTTGTAAAGGTAGTCATTTCAGTCGAAAGAACGACGTCTAGATGACCATTTTAGAAAACATACTTCCACTTTGAGTTTAACCATAATTTTTGGATATAGTTTCATGTTCATAATAAAAATCATTTTCTCAGAATAATAACTTTTAAATCAAAGTTTATCATAGTTTTTAATTAACTAACCCAAAACAGCCCGCGGTGTTACTACGACGGCGTAAATCCGATTTTACGGTGTTTTTCGTGTTTCCAGATTTTAAATCATTAAGTTAGCATATCATATAGATATAGAACATGTGTTTAGTTGATTTTAAAAGTCAAGTTAGAAGGATTAACTTTTGTTTGCGAACAAGTTTAGAATTAACTAAACTATGTTCTAGTGATTACAAGTTTAAACCTTCGAATAAGATAGCTTTATATGTATGAATCGAATGATGTTATGAACATCATTACTACCTTAAGTTCCTTGGATAAACCTACTGGAAAAGAGAAAAATGGATCTAGCTTCAACGGATCCTTGGATGGCTCGAAGTTCTTGAAGCAGAATCATGACACGAAAATAAGTTCAAGTAAGATCATCACTTGAAATAAGATTGTTATAGTTATAGAAATTGAACTAAAGTTTGAATATGATTATTACCTTGTATTAGAATGATAACCTACTGTAAGAAACAAAGATTTCTTGAGGTTGGATGATCACCTTACAAGATTGGAAGTGAGCTAGCAAACTTGAAAGTATTCTTGATTTTATGTAACTAGAACTTGTAGAATATATGAAGAACACTTAGAACTTGAAGATAGAACTTGAGAGAGATCAATTAGATGAAGAAAATTGAAGAACGAAAGTGTTTGTAGGTGTTTTTGGTCGTTGGTGTATGGATTAGATATAAAGGATATGTAATTTTGTTTTCATGTAAATAAGTCATGAATGATTACTCATATTTTTGTAATTTTATGAGATATTTCATGCTAGTTGCCAAATGATGGTTCCCACATGTGTTAGGTGACTCACATGGGCTGCTAAGAGCTGATCATTGGAGTGTATATACCAATAGTACATACATCTAAAAGCTGTGTATTGTACGAGTACGAATACGGGTGCATACGAGTAGAATTGTTGATGAAACTGAACGAGGATGTAATTGTAAGCATTTTTGTTAAGTAGAAGTATTTTGATAAGTGTATTGAAGTCTTTCAAAAGTGTATAAATACATATTAAAACACTACATGTATATACATTTTAACTGAGTCGTTAAGTCATCGTTAGTCGTTACATGTAAGTGTTGTTTTGAAACCTTTAGGTTAACGATCTTGTTAAATGTTGTTAACCCAATGTTTATAATATCAAATGAGATTTTAAATTATTATATTATCATGATATTATCATGTATGAATATCTCTTAATATGATATATATACATTAAATGTCTTTACAACGATAATCGTTACATATATGTCTCGTTTAAAAATCATTAAGTTAGTAGTCTTGTTTTTACATATGTAGTTCATTGTTAATATACTTAATGATATGTTTACTTATCATAGTATCATGTTAACTATATATATATCCATATATATGTCATCATATAGTTTTTACAAGTTTTAACGTTCGTGAATCACCGGTCAACTTGGGTGGTCAATTGTCTATATGAAACATATTTCAATTAATCAAGTCTTAACAAGTTTGATTGCTTAACATATTGGAAACATTTAATCATGTAAATATCAATCTCAATTAATATATATAAACATGGAAAAGTTCGGGTCACTACAGTACCTACCCGTTAAATAAATTTCGTCCCGAAATTTTAAGCTGTTGAAGGTGTTGACGAATCTTCTCGAAATAGATGCGGGTATTTCTTCTTCATCTGATCTTCACACTCCCAGGTGAACTCGGGTCCTCTACGAGCTTTCCATCGAACCTTAACAATTGGTATCTTGTTTTGCTTAAGTCTTTTAACCTCACGATCCATTATTTCGACGGGTTCTTCGATGAATTGAAGTTTTTCGTTGATTTGGATTTCATCTAACGGAATAGTGAGATCTTCTTTAGCAAAACATTTCTTCAAATTCGAGACGTGGAAAGTGTTATGTACAGCCGCGAGTTGTTGAGGTAACTCAAGTCGGTAAGCTACTGGTCCGACACGATCAATAATCTTGAATGGTCCAATATACCTTGGATTTAATTTCCCTCGTTTACCAAATCGAACAACGCCTTTCCAAGGTGCAACTTTAAGCATGACCATCTCTCCAATTTCAAATTCTATATCTTTTCTTTTAATGTCAGCGTAGCTCTTTTGTCGACTTTGGGCGGTTTTCAACCGTTGTTGAATTTGGATGATCTTCTCGGTAGTTTCTTGTATAATCTCCGGACCCGTAATCTGTCTATCCCCCACTTCACTCCAACAAATCGGAGACCTGCACTTTCTACCATAAAGTGCTTCAAACGGCGCCATCTCAATGCTTGAATGGTAGCTGTTGTTGTAGGAAAACTCTGCTAACGGTAGATGTCGTTCCCAACTGTTTCCGAAATCAATAACACATGCTCGTAGCATGTCTTCAAGCGTTTGTATCGTCCTTTCACTCTGCCCATCAGTTTGTGGATGATAGGCAGTACTCATGTCTAGACGAGTTCCTAATGCTTGCTGTAATGTCTACCAGAATCTTGAAATAAATCTGCCATCCCTATCAGAGATAATAGAGATTGGTATTCCATGTCTGGAGACGACTTCCTTCAAATACAGTCGTGCTAACTTCTCCATCTTGTCATCTTCTCTTATTGGCAGGAAGTGTGCTGATTTGGTGAGACGATCAACTATTACCCAAATAGTATCAAAACCACTTGCAGTCCTTGGCAATTTAGTGATGAAATCCATGGTAATGTTTTCCTATTTCCATTCCGGGATTTCGGGTTGTTGAAGTAGACCTGATGGTTTCTGATGCTCATCTTTGACCTTAGAACACGTCAAACATTCTCCTACGTATTTAGCAACATCGGCTTTCATACCCGGCCACCAAAAATGTTTCTTGAGATCCTTATACATCTTTCCCGTTCCAGGATGTAATGAGTATCTGGTTTTATGAGCTTCTCTAAGTACCATTTCTCTCATATCTCCAAATTTTGGTACCCAAATCCTTTCAGCCCTATACCGGGTTCCGTCTTCCCGAATATTAAGATGCTTCTCCGATCCTTTAGGTATTTCATCCTTTAAATTTCCCTTTTTTAAAACTGCTTGTTGCGCCTCCTTTATTTGAGTAGTAAGGTTTTTATGAATCATTATATTCATAGATTTTACTCGAATGGGTTCTCTGTCCTTCCTGCTCAAGGCATCGGCTACCACATTTGCCTTCCCCGGGTGGTAACGAATCTCAAAGTCGTAATCATTCAATAATTCAATCCACCTACGCTGCCTCATATTCAGTTGTTTCTGATTAAATATGTGTTGAAGACTTTTGTGGTTGGTATATATAATACTTTTGACCCCATATAAGTAGTGCCTCCAAGTCTTTAATGCAAAAACAACCGTGCCTAATTCCAAATCATGCGTCGTATAATTTTGTTCGTGAATCTTCAATTGTCTAGACGCATAAGCAATCACCTTCGTTCGTTGCATTAATACACAACCGAGACCTTGCTTTGATGCGTCACAATAAATCACAAAATCATCATTCCCTTCAGGCAATGACAATATAGGTGCCGTAGTTAGCTTTTTCTTCAATAACTGAAACGCTTTCTCTTGTTCATCATTCCATTCAAATTTCTTCCCTTTATGCGTTAATGCAGTCAAGGGTTTTGCTATTCTGGAAAAGTCTTGGATGAACCTTCTGTAGTAACCAGCTAGTCCTAAAAACTGGCGTATGTGTTTCGGAGTTTTCGGGGTTTCCCACTTTTCAACAGTTTCTATCTTTGCCGGATCCACCTTAATACCTTCTTTGTTCACTATGTGACCGAGGAATTGAACTTCTTCCAACCAAAATGCACACTTTGAAAACTTAGCGTACAATTCTTCCTTCCTCAATACTTCTAACACCTTTCTCAAATGTTCACCGTGTTCTTGGTCATTTTTTGAGTAAATAAGTATGTCATCAATGAAAACAATGACAAACTTGTCAAGGTATGGTCCACACACTCGATTCATAAGGTTCATGAACACAGCTGGTACATTAGTTAAACCAAACGGCATGACCATAAACTCGTAATGACCGTAACGTGTTCTGAAAGCAGTCTTTGGAATATCATCTTCTTTCACCCGCATTTGATGATACCCGGAATGTAAGTCAATCTTTGAATAAACAGACGAGCCTTGTAGTTGATCAAATAAGTCGTCGATTCTCGGTAGTGGGTAGCGGTTCTTGATGGTAAGTTTGTTCAACTCTCGGTAGTCGATACACAACCTGAATGTACCATCTTTCTTCTTGACAAACAAAATAGGAGCTCCCCACGGTGATGTGCTTGGTCGAATGAAACCATGCTCTGAAAGTTCTTGTAATTGGCTTTGCAGTTCTTTCATCTCGCTGGGTGCGAGTCTGTATGGAGCACGAGCTATTGGTGCAGCTCCTGGTACAAGATCTATTTGAAATTCAACGTATCGATGTGGGAGTAATCCCGGTAATTCTTTCGGAAATACATCGGGAAATTCTTTTGCAATGGGAACATCATTGATGCTCTTTTCTTCAGTTTGTACTTTCTCGACGTGTGCTAGAACAGCATAGCAACCTTTTCTTATTAGTTTTTGTGCCTTCAAATTACTAATAAGATGTAGCTTCGTGTTGCCCTTTTCTCCGTACACCATTAAGGGTTTTCCTTTTTCTCGTATAATGCGAATTGCATTTTTGTAACAAACGATCTCTGCTTTCACTTCTTTCAACCAGTCTATACCGATTATCACATCAAAACTCCCTAACTCTACTGGTATCAAATCAATCTTAAATGTTTCGCTAACCAGTTTAATTTCTCGATTCCGACATATATTATCTGCTGAAATTAATTTACCATTTGCTAATTCGAGTACAAATTTACTATCCAAAGGCGTCAATGGACAACTTAATTTAGCACAAAAATCTCTACTCATATAACTTCTATCCGCACCCGAATCAAATAAAACGTAAGCAGATTTATTGTCAATAAGAAACGTACCCGTAACAAGCTCCGGGTCTTCCTGTGCCTCTGCCGCATTAATATTGAAAACTCTTTCGCGGCCTTGTCCATTCGTGTTCTCCTGGTTCGGGCAATTTCTAATAATGTGGCCCGGTTTTCCACATTTATAACAAACTACATTGGCATAACTTGCTCCGACACTACTTGCTCCGCTATTACTCGTTCTGACATCATTTGTTCCTTTCGTTCTATTAACCCCTGGTCCGTAGACCTCACACTTCGTCGCGCTATGACCATTTCTTTTACACTTGTTGCAAAATTTGGTGCAGAACCCCGAGTGATACTTTTCACACCTTTGGCATAGCTGCTTCTGATTGTTGTTGTTGTTGCGGTTATTATTGTTGTTGGGATGATTGTTGTAGTTGCTGTTGTTGTTGTTGTTGTTGTTGTTGTTGTTGTTGGGCCGTTTATTGTAGTTGCGATTGATGTTGCGATTGTTGGGATAATTGTTGCGATTATTGTTGTAATTGCTGTTGTTGTTGTATTGGTGATTCTTATCACCGTTTTCCTCCCACTTTCTTTTGACTTGCTTCACATTGACCTCTTCAGCAGTCTGTTCTTTAATTCTTTCTTCAATCTGGTTCACTAGTTTATGAGCCATTCTACATGCCTGTTGTATGGAGGTGGGCTCGTGTGAACTTATATCTTCTTGGATTCTTTCCGGTAATCCTTTCACAAACGCGTCGATCTTCTTTTCCTCATCTTCGAATGCTCCCGGACAAAATAGGCACAATTCTGTGAATCGTCTTTCGTACGTGGTAATATCAAATCCTTGGGTTCGTAACCCTCTAAGTTCTGTCTTGAGCTTATTGACCTCTGTTCTGGGACGGTACTTCTCGTTCATCAAGTGCTTGAATGCTGACCACAGTAGTGCGTACGCATCGTCTTGTCCCACTTGCTCTAGATAGGTATTCCACCATGTTAACGCAGAACCTGTGAAGGTATGCGTAGCGTACTTCACTTTGTCCTCTTCAGTACACTTACTTATGGCAAACACCGATTCGACCTTCTCGGTCCACCGTTTCAATCCGATCGGTCCTTCGATTCCATCAAATTCCAAAGGTTTGCAGGCAGTGAATTCTTTGTAGGTGCATCCTACACGATTTCCTATACTGCTAGATCCAAGGTTATTGTTGGTATGTAGCGCAGCCTGTACTGCGGCTATGTTTGAAGCTAGAAAAGTACGGAATTCCTCTTCATTCATATTCACGGTGTGTCGAGTAGTCGGTGCCATTTCCTTCAAAATAGTCAAATGGAACAAGTTAATCATACAGAATATTAAGAGTAGTTAATAGTATTTCGTAGCATAATATGAACTCATTTATAAAAGCTTTTTCTTCATATTAGCGTTTTATAAGTTTAAATTCGGGTAGTACCTACCCGTTAAGTTCATACTTAGTAGCTAATATACAATTCAACTACTACAATTCTATATGAAAAACTGATTATAATAATATTTCGCGTTCAAACTTTTACACAATATTTTACAAACTTACAATACCGCTTATTTTACATATAGCATGAAATATAGCACAAAATAAATTTGATACAAGATGGTTGTGAAGATAATTCTAGCTAGTACACAAGTCGTTCAGCAAAGGCAATAAAGACACGTAATTCATACGTCCAGAAACAAGTCATGCATTCTGGTTTTACTAGGATTACTTCCCATCCTTGGTCTTGTGGAACATAACCGTTATGGCCGTTGATAAGACAACGTGTTGTAACGTCGTCAAAGGGACGAGGGTTACGTAATGTCCAACAGTCCCGCAACAATCTAAAAACCTCATTTCTTACCCCAATTACCGACTCCGTCACTTGTGGAAATGTTTTGTTTAATAGTTGTAGCCCGATGTTCTTGTTCTCACTTTGGTGAGAAGCGAACATTACTAATCCGTAAGCATAACATGCTTCTTTATGTTGCATGTTAGCCGCTTTTTCTAAATCACGAAGTCCAATATTCGGATATATTGAGTCAAAATAATTTCTTAACCCATTGCGTAAAATAGCATTTAGGTTCCCTGCAATATATGCGTCAAAGTAAACACATCGTAACTTATGGATTTCCCAATGTGATATCCCCCATCTTTCGAACGAAAGCCTTTTATAAACTAAGGCATTCTTGGAACGTTCTTCGAATGTCTTACAAACTGATCTCGCCTTAAATAGTTGTGCCGAAGAATTCTGACCGACTCTAGACAAGATTTCATCAATCATGTCTCCGGGTAGGTCTCTTAAAATATTGGGTTGTCTATCCATTTTGTGTTTTTATACTGTAAAATAGACAAGAGTTAGATTCATAAAAAAAAATACGTATTAATACAAGCAATTTTTACATATATCATAAAGCATAAGCACACTATATTACATATATTACACCATACAAATACAACTATCTTATTCCGACTCGCTTGTTTCTTCTTCTTCGGTTTTGGTTCGTTTTGCCAAGTTTCTAGGGATATATGATGTTCCCCTAATACGAGCCGTCGTTTTCCACATTGGTTTAGAAAAACCTGGTGGTTTAGAGGTTCCCGGGTCATTGTTACAACTTAAGGACTTCGGGGGTTGACGATACATATAAAGTTCATCGGGGTTGGAATTAGATTTCTCTATTTTTATGCCCTTTCCCTTATTATTTTCTTTTGCCTTTTTAAATTCAGTTGGGGTAATTTCTATAACATCATCGGAATTCTCGTCGGAATCCGATTCATCGGAGAATTGGTAATCCTCCCAATATTTTGCTTCCTTGGCGAAAACACCATTGACCATAATTAACCTTGGCCGATTGGTTGAGGATTTTCTTTTACTTAACCGTTTTATTATTTCCCCCACCGGTTCTATTTCTTCATCCGGTTCCGATTCTTCTTCCGGTTTCGATTCTTCTTCCGGTTCCGACTCTTCTTCCGGTTCCTCTTCGGGAACTTGTGAATCATTCCATGAATCATTCCAATTTACATTTGACTCTTCATTATTATTAGGTGAGTCAATGGGACTTGTTCTAGAGGTAGACATCTATCACATAATATCAAACGCGTTAAGAGATTAATATATCACATAATATTCACATGTTAAAAATATATAGTTTCCAACAAAATTTGTTAAGCAATCATTTTTCAAGTAAACACGGTCGAAGTCCAGACTCACTAATGCATCCTAACAAACTCAATAAGACACACTAATGCAAAATTCTGGTTCTCTAAGACCAACGCTCGGATACCAACTGAAATGTCCCGTTCTTATTGATTAAAAACGTTCCATATTAATTGATTTCGTTGCGAGGTTTTGACCTCTATATGAGACGTTTTTCAAAGACTGCATTCATTTTTAAAACAAACCATAACCTTTATTTCATAAATAAAGGTTTAAAAAGCTTTACGTAGATTATCAAATAATGATAATCTAAAATATCCTGTTTACACACGACCATTACATAATGGTTTACAATACAAATATGTTACATCGAAATCAGTTTCTTGAATGCAGTTTTTACACAATATCATACAAACATAGACTCCAAATCTTGTCCTTATTTTAGTATGCAACAGCGGAAGCTCTTAGTATTCACCTGAGAATAAACATGCTTTAAACGTCAACAAAAATGTTGGTGAGTTATAGGTTTAACCTATATATATCAAATCGTAACAATAGACCACAAGATTTCATATTTCAATACACATCCCATACATAGAGATAAAAATCATTCATATGGTGAACACCTGGTAACCGACATTAACAAGATGCATATATATAAGAATATCCCCATCATTCCGGGACACCCTTCGGATATGATATAAATTTCGAAGTACTAAAGCATCCGGTACTTTGGATGGGGTTTGTTAGGCCCAATAGATCTATCTTTAGGATTCGCGTCAATTAGAGTGTCTGTTCCCTAATTCTTAGATTACCAGACTTAATAAAAAGGGGCATATTCGATTTCGATAATTCAACCATAGAATGTAGTTTCACGTACTTGTGTCTATTTTGTAAATCATTTATAAAACCTGCATGTATTCTCATCCCAAAAATATTAGATTTTAAAAGTGGGACTATAACTCACTTTCACAGATTTTTACTTCGTCGGGAAGTAAGACTTGGTCACTGGTTGATTCACGAACCTATAACAATATATACATATATATCAAAGTATGTTTAAAATATATTTACAATACTTTTAATATATTTTAATGTTTTAAGTTTATTAAGTCAGCTGTCCTCGTTAGTAACCTACAACTAGTTGTCCACAGTTAGATGTACAGAAATAAATCGATAAATATTATCTTGAATCAATCCACGACCCAGTGTATACGTATCTCAGTATTGATCACAACTCAAACTATATATATTTTGGAATCAACCTCAACCCTGTATAGCTAACTCCAACATTCACATATAGAGTGTCTATGGTTGTTCCGAAATATATATAGATGTGTCGACATGATAGGTCGAAACATTGTATACGTGTCTATGGTATCTCAAGATTATATAATATACAATACAATTTGATTAAGTTATGGTTGGAATAGATTTGTTACCAATTTTCACGTAGCTAAAATGAGAAAAATTATCCAATCTTGTTTTACCCATAACTTCTTCATTTTAAATCCGTTTTGAGTGAATCAAATTGCTATGGTTTCATATTGAACTCTATTTTATGAATCTAAATAGAAAAGTATAGGTTTATAGTCGAAAAAATAAGTTACAAGTCATTTTTGTAAAGGTAGTCATTTCAGTCGAAAGAACGACGTCTAGATGACCATTTTAGAAAACATACTTCCACTTTGAGTTTAACCATAATTTTTGGATATAGTTTCATGTTCATAATAAAAATCATTTTCTCAGAATAATAACTTTTAAATCAAAGTTTATCATAGTTTTTAATTAACTAACCCAAAACAGCCCGCGGTGTTACTACGACGGCGTAAATCTGGTTTTACAGTGTTTTTCGTGTTTCCAGGTTTTAAATCATTAAGTTAGCATATCATATAGATATAGAACATCTGTTTAGTTGATTTTAAAAGTCAAGTTAGAAGGATTAACTTTTGTTTGCGAACAAGTTTAGAATTAACTAAACTATGTTCTAGTGATTACAAGTTTAAACCTTCGAATAAGATAGCTTTATATGTATGAATCGAATGATGTTATGAACATCATTACTACCTTAAGTTCCTTGGATAAACCTACTGGAAAAGATAAAAATGGATCTAGCTTCAACGGATCCTTGGATGGCTCGAAGTTCTTGAAGCAGAATCATGACACGAAAACAAGTTCAAGTAAGATCATCACTTGAAATAAGATTGTTATAGTTATAGAAATTGAACCAAAGTTTGAATATGATTATTACCTTGTATTAGAATGATAACCTACTGTAAGAAACAAAGATTTCTTGAGGTTGGATGATCACCTTACAAGATTGGAAGTGAGCTAGCAAACTTAAAAGTATTCTTGATTTTATGTAACTAGAACTTGTAGAATATATGAAGAACACTTAGAACTTGAAGATAGAACTTGAGAGAGATCAATTAGATGAAGAAAATTGAAGAATTAAAGTGTTTGTAGGTGTTTTTGGTCGTTGGTGTATGGATTAGATATAAAGGATATGTAATTTTGTTTTCATGTAAATAAGTCATGAATGATTACTCATATTTTTGTAATTTTATGAGATATTTCATGCTAGTTGCCAAATGATGGTTCCCACATGTGTTAGGTGACTCACATGGGCTGCTAAGAGCTGATCATTGGAGTGTATATACCAATAGTACATACATCTAAAAGCTGTGTATTGTACGAGTACGAATACGGGTGCATACGAGTAGAATTGTTGATGAAACTGAACGAGGATGTAATTGTAAGCATTTTTGTTAAGTAGAAGTATTTTGATAAGTGTATTGAAGTCTTTCAAAAGTGTATAAATACATATTAAAACACTACATGTATATACATTTTAACTGAGTCGTTAAGTCATCGTTAGTCGTTACATGTAAGTGTTGTTTTGAAACCTTTAGGTTAACGATCTTGTTAAATGTTGTTAACCCAATGTTTATAATATCAAATGAGATTTTAAATTATTATATTATCATGATATTATCATGTATGAATATTTCTTAATATGATATATATACATTAAATGTCTTTACAACGATAATCGTTACATATATGTCTCGTTTAAAAATCATTAAGTTAGTAGTCTTGTTTTTACATATGTAGTTCATTGTTAATATACTTAATGATATGTTTACTTATCATAGTATCATGTTAACTATATATATATCCATATATATGTCATCATATAGTTTTTACAAGTTTTAACGTTCGTGAATCACCGGTCAACTTGAGTGGTCAATTGTCTATATGAAACATATTTCAATTAATCAAGTCTTAACAAGTTTGATTGCTTAACATGTTGGAAACATTTAATCATGTAAATATCAATCTCAATTAATATATATAAACAAGGAAAAGTTCGGGTCACTACAGGACGGGGATCTTAAAGGATCTCGGATGGGGAAGTAGTTCTGATCAGATTTCTTGAAAACCATGTAGATCCCTGATGGGGATGTGTTGATATCCCCGATCGGGAATGCTGCTATTTTGGACGTTTTTCTTTCGGATCACATGATCAGATCGAATGAGAACTCTAACTTCAAATCTTCAATAAAACCTCATATTTTAGCATGAATCCAAGAATTTCCTCTAACGTACACTTGAGTCCATTTTTCATTCATTTAAGTACCACAACTTCACATAACGAACGTGAAACCATAATATTTGGGACCAATATTGTGAGATAAATATATGTAAAACAAGCAATATCAATCACGTAAGCTAGAAACGAGTCACATCCCTTAGCTAGAGCTCTCTTGGACTTCATTAGGGAAACGATGGGACAATTAAATCCACTGCGCTCCCCTCGGGTATCAACTCGTGACCCATCCGTCAAAGGGAAATAAATAATCTTCTTGTAGCACTTGATACTAGCCCTTTTTGAACTTAACCAGTTCATGCATATGAATACGTCAAAGCTGGGTATAGGCATCACCAGATAGGAAATAGGGAAAAAATGGCCATCAATCTCGATGGTAGCTCCAGACACAGATGATGTGACTTGAACTGATTTACCATTAGCTACTTCTACCCTCAAAGGCTTATCTTGTATTCTGACGGGCAACTTCAACTTATCATAGAAGCATAAGGACATAAAAGAGCGGTTCGCCCTAGAATCAAACAACACATGAGCTGGAAAGGAGTTAACCAAGATCGAACATATCAGTAATGACATCATCGGTAGCAGTTGCAGTGTCTACCGTCATCTGAAATGCCCTTGCTTTTGGCACCGGAGGGTTCTTCCTTTTCTGCCCGGCAGTGGAAGCAGAAGATCCCCAGTTGACGTTGACCTTGCCCCTGACCCCGCCTTAGAGTTGCTTCTAGACGCTGACGGGCAATATGCTACTCTATGACCTTCCTGGTCAATTCAGCAGACATTGGCTTTAGGAGAACAATCATTCAATTTGTGAACCACAACTCCACATATTAAAGACCTTCTTGTCATCAGAGAACACGGTCCAGAATGAGTTGATTTACAGACATAATACAAGTGTTTCTGATTCGAACTCAACCCACTCATACCTGATTTACCCTTTTGTTTATGGCCACTTGATTTCTTAGAATGATGGCCTGACTGTCGACTTGACTGCTGACTGGACTAATAATTTGATTGACTGTCAGATCTTCTCTAAAATGAACCATTTCCTGCACTTGCACTTCTTGCAGCATTAACACCACATTCTGTAGCCTTTGTCATATCATGAGCTTGAGATAGTGTTAACGCAAACCTTGCTACCATTCTATACTCTGGCTTGATCACCATCACAAAATGCAGAACTTTATCCTTCTCATTAGGTACCCACTGTTGAACAAACCTTAACTTGGTAGTAAATTTAAGAAAAACATCATCAATGGTCATATCATCGGTCATCTTCATACTCAGGAATTCAGTTTTCAACCTTTACATCTCATATTCTGAGCAATATTGTTCACAAACCTTAGCATGAAATTGCTTCAAAATTATTTGGTTAGATTGCTCCTTGGGCAGATACGCGATGATAGAATCCCACCATTCCATGGCATGACCTTTAAGTATACGGCTAACATATAATACCATTAGTTCAGGCTCATACTGACAAGCCTCCAAAGCACGCTCGACTTCCCTGAGCCATTAAAATGTCACGGTAGGGTTTGAATGATGGCTGTATTCAAAGTGTTGCAGTTGAGAAACTGCTTGTATGTACACTTTTTCTTAGTTTCAAACATTACAGGTTGATACATCGGCATTTGAAAGGGGTACATTATTTGATTTGGGAATGACTGATTGTACTGGGGTGGCATCTGATTTGGTTGAGGGAACTGATATTGAGTTTGTGGAAATTGTTGCTGAGAAGTACTTCCGTATTGTGGTTAAAGAGTCGGAGGAACTGCTGGATTCAATACAGTAGTATTAGGGTTTAGTTGCATTTGTTTTTCAAGCTCGTTGATACAATCACGAGCTTCTTGAATTTAACTCTGTATATCAAGTACTTCCTGAGGTATCTCTTCCTCTGACGAGACATACCCAACTTCTTCAGGAGCTCTCAAAATTTCGAGGGCGTTGGGTTAATGGCATTTTCTTCATTATCTACCATTTGCACTACCACAACAGATCACACCAAATCTTACTATAAAATTTGTTAGCACTTACTAACTAACATGCATTTTGTCCTATCATTCACTTAACTCATCCCCTTACCTGTTATGTTTGACATGGCTTCCATAGAGTTTGGGAACATGACATTCAATCACAATGTGCATGCTACCAAACCTTTGCTCTAATACCAACTTATGACACCGTGTGATATTGCTTTAAACATACATATTATTCGACGCAATATCATTTATATTTCATAGGTTTTTACTGTTTACTAAGACATTCAAATGTATAAATCACGAGAAAACGACAAAGGATAATACGAGCTCGAAGTTTGAAGAAAAGACGATAAACGATGGATTTAAACCAAATATATGTCGAGATAACATTACCCGAATACAAGTTCAAGATGAGCAAAGAATAAAAGTTCAAATGAAAAGTTCCAAATCGATAAACGTCAACGCGGGATCAAAAGAGAACAAAACATAAAATAAAAACAAAGAAAACTGTCAGCTATTCTTACGCGAATCGTGTGGCAACCTACGTGAAACACGTAGTATTTAACTCTTACGCGGATCGTGTGGACTCCTACGCGAAACGCGTAGTATCCAGTCCAGATCCAGATTCAACAGCAAATGGGACGGTTACTTTTATGTTTTAATATTCATTCTTTTTCAAGTGGTACAACAAGGACTACACTTTTGACCTACTACACATGTTATAATACGGAGTACTCTTACAAAAAGAAGACAGAGAAAAATAGAGAAGGAGTACACATACATTTTCAAGGAGACTACACACACAAAAATCATTAGTTACTGTCATTTATTTTTAAGTATTCTGTACCAAATTAATTTTCAAGTTTGAAGAGTTGGGATAGTTTCAAATATTAAGGGTGTATTGTTCGTGATTAAGGGTATTATTGTACGCGCAAAAGGGGTGTTATTATTGTAATTTTCTACCATTGAAGTTAATGAAAGTGAAGAATTTTCAGTAAGTATATTCTGTTAAAAATTATTGTTATCAATTTTTATAGTTATTGTTATTTTTGCATATTTATATTTTTATGTTTACCCTAGTATAATGAGTAGCTAATTTCCCTAGTGTTTGCTTAGATGTAGAGCCCCTAGTGAAATGGATTGTTATCATTTGTAAAAATTAAAATGTAACTTTAGCATTTTTAATATTGAGCCTAATTAAAAGAACCATTATTATGTATTTGGATATTTAACCCTTGTCAATTAATTTGTTAGATTAAAATAACGAAAGTTATTTTTATTTATATAAATTAAGCTTCAACATTAAAAGTGATCTAGACGAACTTATAACTAATTTACTAACACTAAATTAAAAAGTAAGGTTCGGTGGTTTGGGTAATATCACTAGTCATATAATAGTGAAATTGTAAAAAGGGAAACCGTTATGATTTGGGTTTTGGCGAAGGTCAAAACTGGGTTGGGTCTCAATTTAAATACTTAAGGACTAGTAACTATCTAAATATAATCCAATAAAAATTAGATTTAATTTAGTTAGTCAAAACTTATTATTTTTTAGAAAGGAAAATATAAGTTTTATACTAAATATTTTAATACGAGCTTAAACTTAAAACAATCCATGGACCTAGAGGTGACACATTTAAGTAAACACTCCCTTTTATTTTATAAATCATTATTATTATTATTTACGTTCATTTATTCAGTAAAGTTAAAAGTAAAATTAAAAAAAATATTACACAGCATTATATTCCAGTTTATTCGTCACTGTTTTGTCACCTGGATTATAACATACGCGGATCGCGTATATCTCTACACGATACGCGTACATATTAAACCATACGCGAAACGCGTATTATACTACACGAAACGCGTAAGTATAATACGGGTACTGTACGAACTAGGTTAAAATCTAGGGTTTTAATTATTTTATTATTATATTTAAGTTGTTAGTTTATAATTATTATAATTTATAATTAGTAATTAGTTTATAATTAGTTAAATATTATAATTCCTATTAATTTATATTAATTTAGTTAAAATATGTTATTTAGTTAATTTAAATAAATTTATATTATAATTGCTCAAAACAAAATTCTAAACAATTAGTTTTATTAAAAGTTATTATCTTATTAATTATCATTTAGTAATAAACTTATTAGTATAATTTCAATTAATTCACTTTTAAGTTAATAATTATAAATAATGCATTCGTATAAATTAATAAGTAGTTCAATTAAATTAGGATTAAGTTATATTTTATTATTATTATGTATTATTATCATTTCCTAATCCAAAACCCCCTTAAAATAAGTTTAACTTCAAAGACTATTAAAAACCATTGAACACTGTCTCCCTGTGGAACGAACCAGATTTACCGACAAACTAAACTACGCGGATAGGACTAGTTGCCTATATGTGTGAAATCAACCTAAAATCATTAAAATACCACATATACAATAAATCAATTCGTGTAACAAAATAACTCAAATCCGTTCATAAATAAAGGTACTGTTTCAGCACATCATCTTTTTGGCGCCGCTGCCGGGGAGTCAGTTACGTTTAAAAGATTTTAATAGACTTTAGGTTATTCGATCCTTTTATAGGAATTCATTCCTAGAAAAGCTTTTAATGTTATGATAGAAATTAATGCATGAATTTACGTTCCTCCAACACTGAATTAACTTCTCCATATCCTGAACCCGAAAGAGAATTTCACGAACGCTTAAGAGCTCAAGAAGTAGAATCTCTCGCTGAGGACTTAGAATCACTTTCATTAGATTCTAACTCTGAACCAGATATTCAACAAATCATAGAATCAGATATGGCTGTTACAAATCAAACGATGGAAGCATTAATGAAGGCGACAAGAACAGGTCAAGGCCACGCAATCATCCAACCTACGATGACTGACGGCTTTGAAATAAAAGGTCAATTCCTTCACATAGTGACTAATACATGCCAATTCGGTGGAGCTCCAAATGAGGATGCTAACGAGCATCTCCGTAAGTTTGTAAGCATTTGCAAACTATTCAAAATTAAGGATGTCTCCGATGAAGTCGCATGTTTGAAAATCTTTCCATGGTCCTTAAAATACGATGCAAGAGATTGGCTAGACTCGTTACCAGAAGGTTATATCGAAAACTGGAATGACATGATGGACAAATTTTTGTCAGAATTCTTCCCTGCTTCAAAAGCAGCGAAATTGCAAAGTGATATAAACCATTTCAAACAAAAACTTAACGAAACCCTTTATGAAGCTTGGACCCGATTTAACAAAATGCTTAGGGTATGTCCTCAACACGGGTTGAATACATTCCAAAAAGTCCAAATATTTTATAAAGGAGTAAATGTTGCTACTAGAAAAGATATCGACGTTGCAGCCGGTGGTTCGATAATGAAGAAAACACCAGAAGACGCTCACACAATCATTGCCGATATAGCAGCACATTCCCATAAATGGCATCAAGAGATAGAATTCTCTAGATCATCAACCGTTGCTAATATCGAAAGCAATGATGAAATTGCTTCTTTAAAAGTACAAATGGCAAATCAAGCAAGACAAATTGAGAAAACAACCAAGGAAATGCATGCTATCAGGGTAGGATGCGAAATGTGCCAAGGCCCCCATCTTACTAGAGATTGTGATAAAACAACGATGGAAGAGCAAGCAAATTTCTTAGGTTACTTGCGAAAAGGTGAAATGAATTTCAACGATTTTTCAGCGATAGAAGCAAATAACCGAAAATATCCTCCAATTAACAACTATCAAACAGGAGGACCTTCAGGTTTAAATAATAATAACTATCAAGGAGGAAATCCGGTTTACCAAAACAACCGAAATTTCCAAAATCAAAATCAAAATCAAAATCAAAGAAATCCACCACCAGGTTACAATAACCTAAACAACCGAAATCAACCTCAACGAATTTCTCAAAATAATTTCCAACACAATCAACCACAACCACAACCACAAGCACTTATACAACCACAACCCGAAAAGAAATCCGGTTTAGAAGATCTCTTAAGAGATTTTATGGTTAAGCACGAGCAAACTGCAGAAATTCAAACTCAACAAATTCGAAATCAACAAGCTACGATTCAGAATTTAGAAAGAGATGTTGGAAGGATCTCACAGTTACTATCAGAGAGGCCACCAGGCGCTCTCCCCTCAAACACTCAAGTGAATCCCAACAACAATCAAACAAGGAATGAGCATGTAAATGCTATAACTACTAGAAGTGGTTTAACTGTTAACCCAGAAACTAGTAAGACCTCAGAAGTTCCTTTATCTTCTTCTAGTTTACAAGAACCTGTTGATATAGATGAACATGTTGAGAAAGAACAAGAAAAAGATGATCCACCTGAGATCATATCAAAAAAAATTGAAGAACCACCATTGAAGGTGCACAAAGCACCTATTCCATACCCGAAAGCATTAAAGAAAGACAAACTCGCGATCCAATATCAAAAATTTTCAGATATGATCAAGCAAATTAGCATTAACATGCCACTCGCGGAAGTTCTTAGGGGTATGCCAAATTATGGAAGGTTTATTAAGGATCTCATAGCCGATAAAGGTAAATATGAAGAAGTTTCAACCACATTCCTCAATGAGGAATGCTCAGCGATTTTGCAAAAGCAAAAGATGCCACCAAAACTTGGAGATCCTGGTAGTTTCATTATTCCGTGTCTGATGGGAGATTCAGTAATGTACGATGCATTAGCTGACTTAGGTGCAAGTATCAATCTTATGCCACACTCCTTATACTTAAAACTAAACCTAGGCGATCTAAAACCAACTAGGATGTGTATACGCCTAGCAGATAGAACTTTTAACTATCCTATTGGTATTGTCTAAAACCTACCAGTTAAAATCAATCATTTAATCTTTCCTGCCGACTTCGTTGTTCTCGAAATGGAAGAAGATAGCAAGGTTCCTCTAATTCTAGGGTGACCATTTCTAAATACCGCTGATGCAATTGTGCGTGTTAAAGACAAAAAGCTTAGTCTAGGTGTAGGGGAAGATAAAGTTACCCTAAACATAGATAAAGCTATGAAACAACCTATCTCTTTCGATGACGAATGTTATAAGGTGGATATTATTGATTGTTGTGTCGAAAAAGAATTACAAGAACTACTAAATGTCGACACCTTGAACTTCACCTCAATGAGTGAAGGTGATGAATTCGATGTAGAACTTGAACTTGACGAATTATTGAAAGTAGTAATCGATGAAGATTATTGTGAGGAAGAAACTCCCAAGGAAGATGAACCCTTTGAAGAAATTACCGATGGTAACAGGTTCTGAATAAAATCTTCCTTGGAAGAACCGCCAACTTTCGAGCTTAAAGAACTCCCGGAACATTTGGAGTATGCTTTTCTCCAAGGTACATCACAATTACCTGTTATAATCTCATCAAAACTTTCCGATAACGAAAAGAGTAGATTAATGTCCGTTCTAAAAACTCATAAGAAAGCAATTGCTTGGAAAACAACTGATATTCCAGGGATTAATCCAGCTTATTGTACTCATAAGATTCTAATGGAAGAAGATTTTAAACCCGTAGTACAAAGACAACGAAGGTTAAACCCTAACATGAAAGAAGTTGTCAAGAAGGAGGTTATCAAGTTACTTGATGCCGGGTTAATATATCCTATATCCGATAGCCCATGGGTTAGTCCTGTACAAGTAGTACCCAAGAAAGGAGGAACAACTGTCATTCTTAATGATGATAATGAACCTGTTACTACAAGAACAGTCACTGGTTGGAGAGTCTGTATAGACTACCGTCGTTTAAACGACGCCACAAGGAAAGATCATTTCACACTTCCTTATATTGACCAAATGCTAGAACGTTTAGAGAGAAAAGAATACTATTGTTTCCTTGATGGATTCTCCGGTTATTTTCAAATTCCCATTGATCCAAAAGACCAAGACAAGACAACATTTACTTATCCATTTGGTACATTCGCATACCGACGAATGCCGTTCGGATTATGCAACGCGCCAGGCACCTTTCAAAGGTGTATGATGGCAATATTTCATGACATGATAGAAGGAAGTATGGAAGTCTTTATGGACGATTTCTCCGTTTTTGGAGACTCCTTCGATTCATGCCTTTCCAACCTCGAGCGAATGTTAATTCGTTGTGAGGAATCAAATCTTGTTTTAAATTGGGAAAAATGCCACTTCATGGTGAAGGAAGGCATTGTTTTAGGACACAAGATTACTCGAGATGGAATGAAAGTAGACAAAGCTAAGATCGATGTAATCTCAAAGCTTCCTCCTCCAACTAACGTTAAAGGAATTCGTAGTTTCTTAGGTCATGCGGGATTCTATCGACGATTCATAAAGGACTTTTCCAAAATCGCTCGACCCATGACTAAACTTCTCGAGAAAGACAGTACATTCGACTTCAATGACAAATGCTTACAAGCTTTCTCCATTCTAAAAAATAAACTCACGAATGCACCCATTATGGTATCACCCGACTGGTCCAAGCCTTTTGAACTAATGTGTGATGCTAGTGATTTCGCGATGGAAGCTGTTTAGGCCCTGCGTGGCATTTTTTCTAGTTTTTCTTTTTATTTTTAGAATTATTTATTTTGTATTTGTTTGTATAAAATGATTTTTATGGTGTGTTAATTTATTCTTATCTTTATTTATCTTTACAAAAACTCTAGTGTGGGGTAAAATTTTTGTACTACTAAAGTACAACCCCATCTTTTGTGTGATTAACATGATTGTTGACAGGTGCTTATGATGATGATGCATGCGACATAACGAAATACCATATTTTTATTGTGATAAAACGGATTGGATATGTTCATACTTAACAAAGGAAGTTCTATACACTGTACACTTTTTGTCCTCTCAAATTTATATATTTAATCTGATTTTATGTAATGAGGGCATTACATAATCTTAAGTGTGGGGTGGGAGTATATAAATTCTCGAGAACTTATAATTTAGTGGTTTTTATGAAAATTTTTAAACAAATATAACTAATCAATTTTTAAGGTAATAACGAGCAATTAAAGATTAGGTGTCAAAAACCGAAATTATTGTCTCATACATTAAAAATACATAAGTTTATTTGATTAAAACCTATAAAAGAAAATCAAGTATAGCAGAATTTATAAACCCATATGTTTAGAACCATTTATCACATGTTTCTATGAAGTTTATTGCAGATATCATTACTTTGAAATGTATAAACCTGAAAATCTCATTAAGGAAGTAAAGTCTTCCAAAATGACACACTTGCTAACTTATGTTAGAAGATGTAGTCCAGAACAGCTGTAGGTTGACGAAAAATCTTGAAAAGTCATCTCTGTCATCGACTGGAAATCCACCTCACCTCAACATCAAACAGGGTTTTTGGTGGTCAGACTTATCCTAACCATGAGATGGATCTGTCTCATACAATGGGGGGCACATTGCAAATTAGCTTTTAAGACTAATGAATCTAATCCCCAGATGGATGATCTCCGTAAAGATCAATCACATCTATGTTTGACCGCGGTCAACATACATATGCCATAACAAATTGAGGTGTGCAAACTCATGGTTCACCGATGATATTTGGACACGATATAATTTTATTCTAAAACTTATGCTATTTTATGAATTATATTGTGTAAAACCATTTTTAGGACATTCGGTTTCAAGTTCCATGATACTTCAATTATGGGGGCGGATAGCTTGCTAATCGCCGACTGAGACTACGGTTTTCAGTTACCCTCGACTGGAATTTGAGGTTAAAACCGGAAAACGTGTCTAGTGTAAAAACTAGCATGCCATTTTATAAAATCTTAAAACGTTTTCATAAGGTCCAATTTTCCCTAAGGATCCAAATTTTTAAACCTTAATCATGAGATTTCTACTTTGTTTCTGTTGTCAGAATTTCATTTCGTGTGGTGTGTGTGTGATCCAATAAAAATTGTGTAGTGTTTCCAACTTATTCCATATAGCGTATGTTTCATTTCGTGTAGCGTGTGTTGTGTGATTTAATGTTCGATATGGAAAAATATGTAATGTTCCGATTCTATTTAGAAGATGTAATTGCTTGAGGACAAGCAACGTTCAAGTGTGGGGTATTTTGATATTGCTTTAAACATACATATATTTCGACGCAATATCATTTATATTTCATCAGCTTTTACCGAAACGAAGACATTCAAATGTATAATTCACGAGAAAAACGACAAAAGTAAACACGAGCTTGAAGTTTGATAAAACAACGATAAAACGACGGATTTAAACCAAATATGTATCAAGATAATGTTTACCCAAATGCAAGTTCAAGATGATCGAAGAGAAGAGTTCAAATGAAAAGTTCCAAGTCGATATACGTCAACACGGGATTAACAAAGAACAAACGAAAAAATAAAAATAAGAAAACTGTCGTGTACTCCTACGCGAAACGTGTGGTTTTCTACGCGAAACGCGTAGTATTTAAGTCTTACACAGATCATGTGGGTATCTACGCGAAACGCATATTCTCCTGTCCAGATCCAAATTTTAAATACAAATGGGACGGCTGCTTTTGTATAAAATATAAATTCTTTAACAGCAATTCAGTTCTTTACACCAATACAAATTGCACTTTACAATTTTTTAAAGGAAACATATCACAAGATGAGAGATATACTAGTGCTATATACAGAGAAGGGAAGAGTCAGTAGAATACACACATCAAGATACATCACAAAAATTTATGATTCTCACTGTTTTTCATTTTATAAATTTCAAAGTACTCCGTATCAGATTATTTAGTTTCAAGTATAGTTCCAATTAATTTCCAAGGTTAAATTTTTAGGATAATTTCAGTTTTAAGGGTGTATTTTTCGTGATTAAGGGTATTATTGTACACGCTAAAGGGGTATTGTTATTGTAATTTTCTACCGTTTAAAGTAAATGAGAGTGAAGACTTTCGTAAGTATATCTGATTAAAATTATCGTTATCAATTTTTATCGTTATTATTATGTTTGTAGATTTATATTTTCATGTTTACCCTAGTATAATGAGTAGCTAATTTCCCTAGTGTTTGCTTAGATGTAGAGCCCTTAGTGAAATCGATTGTTATCATTTGTAAAAATTAAAATGTAAACTTAGTATTTTTAACATTAAGCCTAATTAAAAGAACCATTATTATGTATTTGGATATTTAACCCCTGTCACTTAATTTGTTAGATTAAAATAACGAAAGTTATTTTTATTTTTATAAATTAAGCTTCAACATTAAAAGTGATCTAGACGAACTTATAACTAATTTACTAACACTAAATTAAAAGTAAAGTTCGGTGGTTTGGGTAATATCATTAGTCATATAATAGTGAAATTGTAAAAAGGGAAACCGTTATGATTTGGGTTTTGGCGAAGGTCAAAACTGGGTTGGGTCTCAATTTAAATACTTAAGGATTAGTAACTATCTAAATATAATCCAATGAAAATTAGATTTAATTTAGTTAGCCAAAACTTTATATTTATTCGAAAGAAAAGTATAAAGTTTATTACTAAAACATTTTAAATAGGGCTTAAACTCAAAAACAATCCATGGATCTAAAGGTGACACATTTAAGTAAACACTCCCATTTATATATTGCTAATTATTAATATTATTATTTACGTATATTTATTCAGTAAAACTAAAAAAATTATACAACATTATAATTCAGTTTAAACATTACTGTTTTGTCACATCGATTATATCATACGCGGATCGTGTATACATCACACGATACGCGTACGTTTTAAAACACACGCGGAACGCGTATATCATTACGCAAAATGCGTAAGTATTAATACGAGTACTGTAGCAATTAGGTTAAAACCTAGGGTTTTAAATATTTTATTATTATATTTAAGTTATTAATTTATAACTAGTATTTAAGATAATAATTTATAATTAGTAATTAGTTTATAATTAGTTAATTATTATAATTCCTATTAATTTATATTAATTTAATTAAAATATGTTATTTAGTTAATTTAAATAAATTTATATTATAATTGCTCAAAACAAAATTCTAATTAATTAGTTTTATTAAAAGTTATTATTTTATTAATTATCATTTAGTAATAAACTTATTAGTATACTTTCAATTGATTCACTTTTAAGTTAATAATTATAAATAATGTATTTGTATAAATTAATAAGTAGTTCAATTAAATTAGGATTAAGTTATATTTTATTATTATTATGTAGTATTATAAATTCCTAATCCAAAACCCCCTTTAAATAAGTTTAACTTCAAAGACTATTAAAAAAAATTTTAATTTGAACACTGTCTCCCTGTGGAACGAACCGGATTTACCAACAAACTAAACTACATGGATAAGACTAGTTGCCTATATATGTTTGAAACCAACCTAAATTCATTAAAATACCATATATACAACAAATCAATTCGTGTAACAAAACAACTCAAATTCGTTCATAAATAAAGGTACTGTTTCAACGCATCACGCGCTAACCCACAAAGGAAAGAAGTTCATTTGGGAACTCGAACAGGAATCAGCATTTCAAACTTTGAAAATGAAGTTAACCACCGCACCTATCTTATCACTTCCTGAAGGCAGTGAGAATTTCGTCGTTTATTGCGATGCTTCGAAGAGTGGTTTTGGTTGTGTACTGATGCAATGCACAAAGGTTATCACTTACGCCTCTTCTCAACTGAAGATTCACGATCGAAATTACACAACGCACGATCTCGAGCTTGGAGCCATTGTCTTTGCATTAAAGTAGTGGAGACACTATCTTTATGGAACTAAGAGCACTATTTTCACCGATCATAAAAGCCTCCAACACATCTTCGATCAGAAGCAACTAAATATGAGACAGCGTTGATGGATCGAGACGCTGAACGACTATGATTGTGAACTTCGTTATCACCCTGGCAAGGCCAATGTTATAGCTGACGCTTTGAGTCGAAAGGAGAGGATGGCACCTCTTCGAGTTCGGGCACTGAACATCACCATTCATTCGAACCTCAATAGCCAGATCCGAGCAGCCCAAGATGAGGCTCTCAAGGAAGAGAACATATCTCACGAATACTTGAACATTCTCGTTTCTCGATTTGAAGTTAAGGAAACTGGACTTCGATATTTTGCCAGAAGGATTTGGGTACCTCGTTATGGAGATCTACGGAGTCTTATTTTAGATGAAGCCCACAAGTCGAGATATTTGTTCATCCTGGAGCGGGAAAAATGTACCACGATCTTAAGGAACAGTATTGGTGGCCTAATCTTAAGAAGGACGTTGCAACTTATGTTGGGAAGTGTTTGACTTGCTCGAAATTAAGGCCGAGCATCAGAGGCCCTCTGGATTACTTCAACAACCAGAAATCCCACAATGGAAGTGGGAAAGGATAACAATGGATTTCATTACCAAGCTACCAAAGACGGTGGGTGGATACGATACCATCTGGGTTATCGTTGACCGTCTTACTAAATCTGCACACTTCCTAGCCATGAAGGAAACGGATACGATGGAGAGACTTGCTCAACTATACATCAAAGAGGTTGTATCTCGTCATGGTGTACCTTTATCGATCATCTCAGATCGCGATCCCCATTTTGCTTCCAGATTTTGGCATTCTTTACAAGAAGCCATGGGAACCCTCCTCGACATGAGTACTGCATATCACCCACAGACCGACGGGCAAAGTGAATGCATAATTCAGACTTTGGAGGACATGTTGCGTGCATGTGTCATTGATTTTGGAAAGGCTTGGGAAAGGCATTTGCCGCTAGCCGAATTCTCTTACAACAACAGTTATCACTCGAGCATTAATGCCGCACCTTTTGAAGCCGCAAGTGCCGATCTCCTATTTGTTGGGCTAAAGTAGGCGAAAAGCAAATCACTGGACCCGAGGTAGTCCATGAAACAACGGAAAAGATTGCTCAGATTCAAGCGAGACTTAAGACGGCCCGTAATCGCCAAAAGAGTTATGCTGACCTCAAACGTAAAGACTTTGAATTCAACGTCGGTGACCGTGTAATGTTGAAGGTTGTACCTTGGAAAGGTGTGGTTCGTTTTGGAAAACGTGGAAAGTTAAACACACGATACATTGGTCCTTTCGAAATCTTGGAGCGTGTTGGACCCGTTGCTTACCGTTTGGATCTTCCCACTCAATTGAGCTCAGATCATCCTACCTTTCATGTATCTAATTTGAAGAAGTGTCTTGCTGACCCGGAACATATCATACCATGGGAGGAACTTACCATTGACGACAAACTCCACTTCGTGGAAGAGCCTGTTGAAATTATGGACAGTGAGGTCAAAACTTTGAAATGCAACAAGATTCCGATCGTCCGAGTTCGATGGAATGCCAAATGAGGACCTGAGTTTACCTAGGAGTGAGAGGATCGAATGATGCAGAAGTATCCTCACCTTTTCCCAACTCCTCCATCTACCTCAGCTTAAAATTTCGGGACGAAATTTTCTTTAACAGGTGGGTAATGTAACAACCCGGAATTTTCCAACGTTTATTATTAATATTTATTATTAATACTTGCGCTTTACTAAATGTATTTTATTACATTTACTTGTTACCGTATTTAACTTTCCATGGCCCGACAAGTCTTTGTGACACGCGTACTTTTCACGAATAATATTTTTGAATATTATTTACATTCATGATTATTTATTATTAATCATTTTAATTAACTAAGGTTAGTAGTTAATTACTTGGGCTTTATTTATTTAAATTGCATACTTACTTGTACTTGGGCTTGGACTTTTATTTCATGGACTAGTAATCCCACCCTACACATTTAATGGACTTGTAAGGCCATGTATTATACTAGTATTACATTAAGGTTAAGTATGAATTTATTAAGCTAATTAGGAGACAAATACTTCAAGCATGCTACACCTTTCTCCCATGCAATTTAACCTTATTACCCATTCAAGCTTTCACCACCGTTCCAATACTTGAAAGTGAAATTTGACTTCCCATTTATGCTAGGAAATCGTCGGCCTTGTAGGAGGTGTATGGGAGTTCAATTTTCATTTTAACTTGTTACATACTTACTAGTTCACCTCACTTTTTCACACACATTCAAACAACACTTTATTTTCTCTCAATATTCTCTCTTCTTTGTAAGTAAACAAACTTTGAATTCTCTCCTTTCTCCTATCTAAAAACCATAACCCATATCCATCATCATCATTGTTTCTTGTTTTGTTACTTGATTTATTACTTGTTGTGTGTTGTTGATGTTAAAGATCAAGTTCTTTAACTTGTATCTTCATAGATCTTGGTTACTTCCATCTCTTGTTTGATGAAGAACCAAGAACAAGAACCTAAACTTGTTAGTTTAAGGTTCTACTCTTAAATGTTTTCAAGATCTAAAGTTCATAAACTTGATGATCTTCTTTATGTTTATATTTTGTAGACTTGAATTCTTAAGATCTAAACATTGGTTTGAATCTTCTCAAGTATGAAGCAAATATGAACATAATACTTATAGATTTAACTTATTTCTCCATTTTATGTACTTTAAAGTTGTGATGTTGTTAATTTGGTCAAGTATTACTAGTTAATCTTGATCTCATATTTCTTGAAACTAAAAGTTAACTTTATAAGTTCAAGAACATAGAAGTATAACTTCCTAGTTATAACTTCATATACTTATGAAAGATCTAAGTTTCTATAGTTTATGGTCTACTTATTTTGTTGTAAACAAGAGCTTATGAGCTTACATACACTTTACAAGATAAAAATCTAAGTTTCATAACTTATGGTTTCATTAAAGTAAAGATTCATGTCTTATAACTTAGTATTTAACTTAAGAACATTAGATCTAGACTTTTGGGTCTAGGATCTTCAAGATCTAACTAAGAACTATGTTCTACAACTTAAGATCTTGATTAGTTAGTTTACTTTCAAGTTTGTAGCTTAATATTACTTTTGTAACTCATGTATGTGTCGGATCTAAGATCTTGATGTAACTTTGGTTCATCAAACTACATACAACTCTTAAGTGAGTTGTGCAACTTATCTTAGACTTACACTAGTGTTATGATGGTCAAAACTTGGCTAAGATGATGCAACCCCATCAACGAGTTGTACACTTGAAGCTATACGCATCAAGGATGAGAACCGTGGTGAGCATCAAGCACCAAGAACCCACCGGAAAACCTTTAGCTACTGTTTCTGGAACTGATCATACTACCTGGGCTACTGTAAAGTTGATTTTCAGTTAGTTCGGTTCTAGTAGATGATTTTCCATTTAGACCTCGTCTTAATCCGAGTTACGGTTTAGGATCTATGGCCCTCCGAACGTCACTATGTCCTTTTAACGTTGTGCTGAAAACTCTGACCTACTCGCACTTAAACCGTCGCCACGGTCAAACGAACACGAGTTTGGTTCTGGAATTTTTACGGAAACTAAAGGAGTCATATACGGAGCCATGTCCACTGGTCCCACCTCAATTCGGTTTGTGTAGAGGCCGTGGCGACTGATCGAAGTCAGCCTTTGTTTTAAACTCTTTTCTAGAATGAAACTTACTTTATACTTTTTGGTTGATGATGAATGATGATGACACTTAAGACCTAATTTACATACATTTAAACCTATTGGGACGATTTACTGACTTAGTAACTTTTGACTTAGGTTGAGGACCTTTTGGACAAACGTACTTGGTTACTTTTCCCGAGTCAACTTTACTACTACTTTTCCACTGTGAGTTATAGCATCCCTTTTTTTTACTTTAACTATTTTAGGAACTGAGAATACATGTGCATTTTACGTTTTACATACTAGGCACGAGTACTTAAACTTTATATATGTGTAGGTTATACAAAGGCATAAACTTTCCCCTTAGCTCGGTAACGTTTAGTCATTGGTCTTTGAACCGGTGAACGCGAATCTTAGATATGGATCCATAGGGTTTGACATCCCCACTCGGGCTAGTAGCACTAGCATTTAACGGTTGTTTAATACTTCATAAACATACGCACTCGCCAAGTGTACTTTTAGGGGGTAATAAACGTTAAGTTAGTTACCAAGTGCCCACGGTTATACATATACTTTTCATACTGTTTTGAAACACTGTTGAAGCACTGAAATCTCGTGACCTTCCTTACATTACTGTTATACTTAAACTATAGCTCACCAACCTTTGTGTTGATGTTTTTAAGCATGTTTTTCTCAGGTGCTTAAGGTTTGCTTGCTTCCGCTGTATAGTCATGCCTTGTAGACTCCGCTGCGCTTTAATAGAGATGTCACCGCATGAAACATTTTATCTTGCATTCTGAAATGTCCCGTTCTTATTGATTAAAAACGTTCCATATTAATTGATTTCGTTGCGAGGTTTTGACCTCTATATGAGACGTTTTTCAAAGACTGCATTCATTTTAAAACAAACCATAACCTTTATTTCATAAATAAAGGTTTAAAAAGCTTTACGTAGATTATCAAATAATGATAATCTAAAATACCATGTTTACACACGACCATTACATAATGGTTTACAATACAAATATGTTACATCGAAATCAGTTTCTTGAATGCAGTTTTTACACAATATCATACAAACATGGACTCCAAATCTTGTCCTTATTATAGTATGCAACAGCGGAAGCTCTTAGTATTCACCTGAGAATAAACATGCTTTAAACTTCAACAAAAATGTTGGTGAGTTATAGGTTTAACCTATATATATCAAATCGTAACAATAGACCACAAGATTTCATATTTCAATACACATCCCATACATAGAGATAAAAATCATTCATATGGTGAACACCTGGTAACCGACATTAACAAGATGCATATATAAGAATATCCCCATCATTCCGGGACACCCTTCGGATATTATATAAATTTCGAAGTACTAAAGCATCCGGTACTTTGGATGGGGTTTGTTAGGGCCAATAGATCTATTTTTAGGATTCGCGTCAATTAGGGTGTCTGTTCCCTAATTCTTAGATTACCAGACTTAATAAAAAGGGGCATATTCGATTTCGATAATTCAACCATAGAATGTAGTTTCACGTACTTGTGTCTATTTTGTAAATCATTTATAAAACCTGCATGTATTCTCATCCCAAAAATATTAGATTTTAAAAGTGGGACTATAACTCACTTTCGCAGATCTTTACTTCGTCGGGAAGTAAGACTTGGCCACTGGTTGATTCACGAACCTATAACAATATATACATATGTATCAAAGTAAGTTCAAAATATATTTACAATACTTTTAATACATTTTGATGTTTTAAGTTTATTAAGTCAGCTGTCCTCGTTAGTAACCTACAACTAGTTGTCCACAGTTAGATGTACAGAAATAAATCGATAAATATTATCTTGAATCAATCCACGACCCAGTTTATATGTATCTCAGTATTGATCACAACTCAAACTATATATATATTTTGGAATCAACCTCAACCCTGTATAGCTAACTCCAACATTCACATATAGAGTGTCTATGGTTGTTCCGCAATATATATATAGATGGGTCGACATGATAGGTCGAAACATTGTATACGTGTCTATGGTATCTCAAGATTACATAATATACAATATAAGTTGATTAGGTTATGGTTGGAATAGATTTATTACTAACTTTCACGTAGGTAAAATGAGTAGTTTTTATCAATCTTGTTTTACTCGCCATTTCTTCGTTTTTAATCCGTTTTGAGTGATTCTAGTGGCCACGGTTTCGTATTGAACTTAACTTTATGAATCTAAATTGAAAAAGTATAAGTTTATAGTCAAAAATACAAGTTACAAGTCATTTTTGAAAGAGGTAGTCATTTTCGTCGAAAGAACATCTTGATGAC
Organism: Rutidosis leptorrhynchoides; assembly: GCF_046630445.1. Lineage (NCBI taxonomy): Eukaryota > Viridiplantae > Streptophyta > Magnoliopsida > Asterales > Asteraceae > Rutidosis > Rutidosis leptorrhynchoides. The sequence goes on from NC_092335.1 coordinate 690,820,255, forward strand.
CATTTTGAAAAACATACTTTCACTTTGAGTTTAACCATGATTTTAGGATATAGTTTCATGTTCATAAGAAAAATCATTTTTCCAGAAGTATAGCTTTTAAATCAAAGTTCTTCTTAGCTTTTAATTATCCCAACCAAAACAGCCCCCGGTTTTACTACGACGGCGTATATCCAATTTTGTGGTGTTTATCGTGTTTCCGGGTTTTAAATCATTAGGTTAGCATATCATATAGATATATAACATGTGTTTAGTTGATTTTAAAAGTCTATTTAGAAGGATTAACTTTATTTGCGAACAAGTTTAGAATTAACTAAACTATGTTCTAGTGATTACAAGTTTATAACATTGAATAAGACAGCTTTTTATGTATGAATCGAATGATGTTATGAACATCATTACTACCTCAAGTTCCTTGGATAAACCTACTGGAAATTATAAAAATGGATCTAGCTTCAAAGGATCCTTGGATGGCTTGAAAGTTCTTGAAGCAGAATCATGACACGAAAACAATTTCAAGTAAGATTTCTACTCGAAATAAGATTGTTATAGTTATAGAAATTGAATTAAAGTTTGAATATGATTATTACCTTGTATTAGAAAGATAACCTACTGTAAGTAACAAAGGTTTCTTGATCTTGGATGATTACTTGGAATGGATTTAGAAAACTTGGAAGTAAACTTACAATCTTGGAAGTATTCTTGATTTTATGAAACTAGAACTTTCGAAATTTATGAAGAACACTTAGAACTTGAAGATAGAACTTGAGAGAGATCAATTAGATGAAGAAAATTGAAGAATGAAAGTGTTTGTAGGTATTTTTGGTCGTTGGTGTATGGATTAGATATAAAGGATATGTAATTTTGTTTTCATGTAAATAAGTCATGAATGATTACTCATATTTTTGTAATTTTATAAGATATTTCATGCTAGTTTCCAAATGATGGTTCCCACATGTGTTAGGTGACTCACATGGGCTGCTAAGAGCTGATCATTGGAGTGTATATACCAATAGTACATACATCTAAAAGCTGTGTATTGTACGAGTACGAATACGGGTGCATACGAGTAGAATTGTTGATGAAACTGAACGAGGATGTAATTGTAAGAATTTTTGTTAAGTAGAAGTATTTCGATAAGTGTCTTGAAGTCTTTCAAAAGTGTATGAATACATATTAAAACAATACATGTATATACATTTTAACTGAGTCGTTAAGTCATCGTTAGTCGTTACATGTAAGTGTTGTTTTGAAACCTTTAGGTTAACGATCTTGTTAAGTGTTGTTAACCCAATGTTTATAATATCAAATGAGATTTTAAATTATTATATTATCATGATATTATGATGTATAAATATCTCTTAATATGATATATATGCATTAAATGTCGTTACAACGATAATCGTTACATATATGTCTCGTTTCAAAATCATTAAGTTAGTAGTCTTGTTTTTACATATGTAGTTTATTGTTAATATACTTAATGATATGTTTACTTATCATAATATCATGTTAACTATATATATATCCATATATATGTCATCATATAGTTTTTACAAGTTTTAACGTTCGTGAATCACCGGTCAACTTGGGTGGTCAATTGTCTATATGAAACCTATTTCAATTAATCAAGTCTTAACAAGTTTGATTGCTTAACATATTGGAAACACTTAATCATGTAAATAACAATTTCATTTAATATATATATAAACATAGAAAAGTTCGGGTCACTACACATTCAAACTTTATTACTTTTGAAACAATGTATTTGTAACGACCTATGGGTCACGTACTATTATTGCTTGCTCTTCTTAGAAGCATACTTTTGGTTGTTAAACATTTGACGTTGGTTAAAACGTCACCTTTATTCATGAATGCCAACTTATTTTGAAACAGCATATAGTGTTTGACCTTGTAATGATCCTGTTGTTGATGAATCGTACACGATGGTTTTGTACGGGGCATCACAATTTACATATTGATGGATTGATCTATTTAGGATGTGCAAAGACGAGATTTTTATGTGTTTCAATTGTTCAACTTAATTGTTAGTGTTAAATAGATCGATGTACCTAGTCAATATGACGATGTAAGGTATGAATAAAAAATGAGTCAATCAGATCATTAGATATATTCTCCTATATTTTAAAGATGAAACTATTGGTTATTGATCATTTTATTTAATACTTCTCTATATACTAATTCTTCAACGCCGGTTCGTCATTTTTATAGAACCTATCATTTTCTACTGTTTATCTTGGTTAAGAATGTAATGTTGGAGTACGAATCGAGTTAAACAAGAACATGTTGCTGGGCTGATGTAAACTCGCGATCGGGAAAGCCAGACTCGCGATCGCGAGCCTAATACACTTGCAAACCGGAGCTTGAATATTGCGACTAGAGTTTGGCCTTGAACTGTGATTCGCGATCGCGAATGGTATGAAAGCAGGGACTCGCGATAGCGAGTATACCCCTGGGCTGCCATAAAATTCTAGAAATAGGAAACTTGCGCGTTAAGTTGTTTCCGTGTTTGTTTTCTCCTATAAATACCCCATATGTAACCTGTAAATTTGGACCACGAATATTATCAATAAGAATACTCTTTATTTGGTCGAGGATTAAAGTAATCATCTTTGATTACACATAACCTCTTTATATTCTCATGTTTTTTATCGTTCTTTCTAGTTTTCTTCGTGTTCATCACATATTTTCGTTTATTGTAAGTGGGTTTGATAACTTGGGGTTAGCAAGTCTTGTTAGGGATCACCTAGGCAATCCTAGAAAGTGGTATCAGATCTTAAGCTCAGGTTTTTGCGGGAACGATGACGGAAAAGAGTGATGTGAAGATCGATCAGTTTGATGGCGCCGATTTTATTTTTTGGAAGATGCAAATTGAAGATCTAATCTATCACAAGAAGCATTACCAACTGTTAACTGGTATTAAATCGGAAGAGATGGCTCACGGCGAGTGGGAGTTGTTGGATAGGCAATCCCTAAGAGTTGTTCGACTTTCTCTGGTCAAGAACGTTGCTTACAACATCGTGGATGAAACCACAACGGCGGAATTACTTACGGCTTTATCTAACATGTATGAAAATCCATTCGCTTTGAACAAGGTTTTCTTGATAAGGCAATTGGTAAATGCTAAAATGAAGGGGGTTCTTCGTTGGCGGATCATATGAACGAATTTAATTTAATTCCGGCCCATTTGAAATCGGTTGATAATAAATTCGATGATGAGCTACAAGCGTGTTTTGCTATGTTCACTACCCCATAGTTGGGCCGGTACGGTAACGACGGCCAGTGGTTCATCCGGAACTACTAAACTCACTTTTGGAGGAATTCATGATTTGATTCTTAGCGGAGGTATTTGAAGGAAAGATTCGAATGGGAGTTCGGGTTCGGTTCTAAGTATTAGTCGGGGAAGATCTAGGTTAAGGAGTTCATCAAGGAGCAAGAATGTGATGTGTTGGAATTGTCAATAAGTTGGTCACTACAAATCAAGGTGCCCGAGTTTAAAGTCGGGTGGGAGCGCAACGAATATGGTGATCGAATATGCGTTGATGTTCCAAGAAGAGGTTCTTGACCAATCTTTAGTTTTAGATTCGAGTGCCTCGTATCATGCTACCCCATACGTGAACGAGATGTTGAGTTTCAAGAGTTATTCTGATAAAGTCCGAGTTGCGGATGGGAAGACACTTGATTTCTCGGGTGTGAGTGGCCCAGTTGTTAGACACTTGAATTATGCATGGATCTTAAGGAATGTGAGATTCATCTCAAAGCTCAAGAGTAGGTTGATCTCGGTTGGGCAATTGAATAATGAAAGGTGTCATGTTCTATTTGGAGATCAAAGATGAATGGTGTTTAAAGGAGGTCTTGTGGTTGCTTGCGGGTACAAGAAAGGAACCATGTATATGGTTGCAGAGTTGCTAGGTGATTTTTTGGGTGTTAAAAGTCCTAGCGTGCTAATGCCTTCTGTTATTGTTGAGAGGTCTTTTTGGAGAGGGAGCTCAAAAGAAGTTGAAGCTAGTAGAAATTTGGGTCGAATTGGGTGCACTAGAGCTTTTCTCACTTCGGGTATATCTTCTCCAATGGCAACTTTGTTGCGATCGGTCGAGGAAGATGAACAAGAGATTTTCCTGATAGTCACTATCAAAGATACATCCATACAGTTGGAGTTGGCTTGGGATGGAAAATTAGGTTTGTCAAAAGACGTGTGCACGCATGTGGTTGGTGTTTCAATGGTAAAAGCTAAGGCGGTTATGTGAAAGATCAAGGGTGTGATTGCGTTCTCACGCGGCTACCTTGATGGGGTTATCCACATGTTTGTTATACCAGTGGGTTTGTTCTTTATTGGAAAGATAAATCGGGTGGATGGAGTTTTGTACGGGTGAATCGCTTGGGCAATGAGGTTAATTGGGTCGGGTCGGACTCAAACGACCCATTATCTCCAAACCTATGGAGGTGGGTGCCATAGCCAGATAGTAGTTCTTGTTTCCCAAGCTAGTAACAAAAGGAACGAATTATAACTCAACTATATTTTTTTGGTGTTGAAAGACTTCACTTGCTCGAAGGTCATCGGGTGATGTGCGGTGTGACTCGAGTGCAAATCCGACGGTATCAAAAGGATGTGTAATTAGTGGGTCGGGTCGTTGTTGTGGGATGATGATAAGTCATGTTAAATATGGATGTTGTTTAACGTCTCTTCGAGTGGGAGATTATTGGAGTGCGAATCAAGTTAAACAATAACATGTTCCTGGGATGTTGTAAACTCGCGATCGCAATCCTAATACACTCGCTAACTGGAGCTTGAATATTGCGACTGGATTTTGGCCTCAAAATGTGATTCGCGATCGCGAATGGTGTGGAAGTAGGGACTCGCAATCGCGAGTATGCCCCTGGCGGCAAGAAAATTCTAGAAATAGGAAACTTGCTCATTAAGTAGTTTCCGTGTTCGTTTTCTATAAATACCCATATGTAACATGTAAATTTGGATCAAGAATTTTATCAATAAGAATACTCTTTGGTTGGCCGAGGATTAAAGTAATCATCTATGATTACATATAATCTCGTTATACTCTCGTGTTTTTGTCGTTCTTGCTAGTTTTCTTCGAGTTCATCACATATTTTCGTTTATTGTAAGTGAGTTTGATAATTGGAGTTATCAAGTCTTGTTAGGGGTCACCTAGTCGTTCCTAACATGTAATTTCACCGGATTTTACATATCTTAGTACATATTGTTTGAAATTTATTTTAAAATTCACTTTTAGTCAGCCTAAAAACTATAATTTATTTTCATTTAACGCTTAAATGCTTATTGTTCTTTGACATACGCTTTCATGGTGGTTAGAAAACTGGTCTACATATTAAATGCACAAGGTCAAGTATATCATTCTATATATAGAAAAATCAGTCTTTGTCCTTTGAATGAGTCCTTCTATATCTATATATAGATAAATCATAAGTCAATAGAAGTACTACCAGTATTTTTATAGGTTCAAAATTTAAGAATCTATATACCATCTTATAAAGCAAAGGAATAATATGTCTGACGTGTCAGACTGTTAATTATTCTGACAACGTAACTGATGACCTGTTAAATGGAGATTAAATCAATTTTAACTCTAGTTAATTACAAGAAAATGACATGTTTGCCTATGGAATGAAGGATTAGAAACTCAACCCGTCGTATTCAGTTTTAGGGTCTGCAATCCATTCTTATTTAGGGTTCTTCCAATGACACTACCATTCTTACTTACTCTCCTTCCATTCAAAGTCAAATTTTCTTCTTCTGTTCAAAATCATCGTTCGATGACCGTCTACCTATCTTTCAAATTCTTCTCAGTTTATCTATACCAAAATCGACGAAGCATCGAGTAATCGTTTTTTATCATCACCGATTTGCACGTATTTTGCCTAATATAAAAATTTAATTCCTATTATTTTATATCATCATCATCAATTAACTGGAGCTTTTCGTTGTAGGTGAGATTAGGATTTTGAAATTCATATATCGCGATTTACAACCTGTTTGTCAACGAATAATCAACCTTCAGTTTTGATTCCGCAACGTTTTAAACTTTGTTGATTCTTATTATGTTCAAATAGGGATTAGGAATAAGGATGATCAAGTTAGATCGATTATTCATATGTGATCGAATATTCAACTATTCTCGATTATTTGATTATAAGTATTCAAAAGTTTGTATTTAACAGTTAAAATTTGATTTTTTATTGATCGTTAAAAGAAAGTCTATACATTGGAATCACAGATTAAACGATCCTAATAAAATTTAATCGTCAATTTTGATTGAAAATTTATTTGTTCTATAGTTGTTGGATGTACGATTTTCGCGGAGAGGGACATGTGGTGTTAATGCAAATGAGGTGATTTTGAGTTTTCAACAGTTTTATTACCACTTTTTGATATATTTGTTGTAAATCTATGAAATCATCGTACTTATTTAGTCTAGAAATGCTTAAATCACTTGGTCAGTAACTATCGATCTGGGATTGCATGCAACAATCAAGAAGTAGTAAGTAGTAGTAAATGCTTGATGAAGTGAGGTTGACTTTGAGAATGAAAAGTTGATTATAAGTACACATTAATGTTAACATTTGAGAATTATATTGTATAAAACATAACTAGAAGTTAAAAATTAAAGGAAATTTCATCTATCTACATCTACATATTCAATATATCAAAACACCAATCTCCAACAATCGACGCCACGACATCTGCCGATTTTTTTATCGTCTCAGAAAAGTCAATTACCCTTGCCTATGTAATGTCAGCCGTTTTATCAATTAAACGTAATGGCAAAGAGGCCGATGAGCGTGTTCTCGAAATTAAGTTAATATCTAAATAGTTAAAGAGTGTATTAAGTACTCCCTCCGTCCCAAGTCTATCATCTTCAATCAAAAAACACACTGTTTAACATGTACTTTTTTGTTAACTTTCCGATCTTATCCCTTACTTTTTACCTATCTTTTTGTCCTACATGAATAAAGTAGAGGCACGAGATATTTCTATCACATTATTCTTTTCTATTTATGGAAACGAACAATTAATTTGTGGCATCCCAAACTGAAATAACGGATAATAGAAATGGGACGGAGGGAGTAAATTATTGTGAAGGGTAAATCATTTTTTTTCCCGAAAAGTATAACATCTGACTCCAAGTCAATGTAGATCATGGTTTTAAATGATCTTAGAGGATTAGTTAGTATTTCCTTAATACATATCCTGAATAGAAATATCCAAATAATACTCGTAGTTATTTTTCTAATAAATTTCTAAATTTAATACTCGTATTCTTTTCTTGAACAATAGTACGGTTTTTATTATTCGTTTCGAGAAAAAATAATGTTCAATTTCTTGAGTAATTAACATTTACTTGTTGTGCATTAGTAAGTACCAACAATAGCCATCGATACAACAATTGTCAATAACAAACTTTTACTTTTCATAAATATATATACAAACAATTTTTTACGTTGCATTATGGCCCTAAACAAACTTAAATGAACAAATGACAAGACATGTAACTGGTGGTCCTGCATCATAATTCCCACCGATAACAACACGTTGGAAACTTTCAAAGATGACAAATAGAATTTTTTTGTATTGTATCACGCTTAGCTATCAAGACGATAATTTCTTACTTTTTTATTGGCTGATAGTATTTGTTGCCGAAAAAATGTAAGCCAAGAGAAGTTCATTCCAAATATCAGGAACTCCAGGAAGACACCAATGTGTACAATCAGAAGTACGTGCAGGGTTCTTTATTTGCTCGTCCGTTAAGGGACGCCATAATCTTCTATGAAGAGTTGGGTGCCCATCTTTTCGTTGTTGTGTTAGTTGTGTTATATTTACCAGCTGAACATTCACCCCTTTCGCTTTCAATTTTCCCAGTGTTGACTCCAATATTCTTAGCATTTTCGGATCAGTTCCGCTTTCCCAATAATTTTCGTCCTTAACTGGCTCTTTCTCTTTATAACATGTTCCAAGGTGCTTTCCGCCCCAATCTTCAGCCCTACAAAATGAAGAAATAGGTTCATACTATCAGGATGTCATCCTCTTATAAACGCACAAAGACATATATAGTTTAGTGGTTAAAGTTTGACTTTTTTAGAAAAAGTTTCAGGTTCTAATATTCACTAGGATTACATTTTGCGGTGAATGGATAAAAGGGTCGAAAACGATCATGAGATAGTAGAGTTAGGCCGCATACATCTTAGTAAAAATAACTCATTTTTGGGAAGGCTTAACATAGAAAACCTTATCCCCATACCCATTTACATTTTAACCTTATAATTATCATAATTATTTAAACTTCGTACCTATAAGTGTATACATTATTAATACGTACATATAAGTGATAGTCGACAATAATACCATGAATAATGGTGACCGTGACTTGCAGCCAAGGTTGAAAAAGACGCGAGACGGGGCCGAAACGGTAGCGACCTCAAAATGTCGCAACGAAAAAAACGGGGCCGAGACGGGGTCGAAACGGATGTTGACTAATGTTGACTTATATATATATAAATATATATTTACACATATTTTAGAGCTAAAAAACCTTCGTTGACAAGTTTGTACCTATAATTGCTATTAGCGTTAATATAATACAAAATAGAATACTAAACTAAGTCAATTTTGATTGATTTGACTTTTGATTGATTGATGAGAATGATGTTTGAACCTGAGCTATCATCATTTTATTTATTAATTTTTTATTATTATTAATTAATTCTCATGCATTTAAAAGTGTATAATTTTTTATATACATATCATAAAGTCATAATTGAGTGTGTAACTATATTGATAAATTAGTTAAGAGTGTCTAGCTAGACGAAAATGAACCAGCTGACAGAAAATTTTTGTCATTTCGTACTTTGAATGAGTAGCGGTAACGCCCATGAAAAACATCTTGGTCCTATCACGGTTGATATTGGCATGAACCCATTGGGACCACGTGTTTAGAGCCATCTTGTAGGCACGTACGTTATCCACCATATCATATACTTGATTATCACCACCCAACAATGATCCAGGACTCTTCCTGATGAGTGAACAGAAAGAAACCTAATCAGGACCGAGTAACACATTAAATGCTTCTTAAATAATTGAGTATTAATCTTTAAACAATAAAAACTTAACTATATGATAGGTTGATATAATATAATATTGTGCGGTGTTTCTTACACCACTAACTTTTTATCATATACTATCAAAATATTATTTACACTATTTTATTTTACTCTTTACCAACTTAAAAATAGATCACACAGTTTTACTTGCCCTTGATGACAAAATAGTTTCAAAAGTATTTTAAAGCTATATGACAAAAAAAAGTTGTTTTTTATTTTTTTTCGGAGAAAAAACAGAAAACTTCATAAAAACATGGGAACTTCAACAAAAATTGAAGCCCAAATAACGTACAACCAAAATCAACCGAGCTTAAAACAAAACTACAAACCAACCAAGCTCGAACCTAACTTACACAGTTAGGTTGTTGATGTTATTAACACCTTAAAATATCAAACAAAACACGTGATTTTTTTAAAGGTCTTAATTAGTATCCAAACTTACAAGAGCTTTACTTGGGGTAATCTCCACCAAAGATAAGAATTAAAGATAAGTATATCTGCATCAACCCAATGCCTAGCATGTTTCTCAATGGACTTTACTCGAATTGTTCGATGATCAAGTCGATGGTTAGATGGATCGTCCCCATTAGATTCTACCAACATAGGAGCCCAATAGTAGTCAATCGATATATTGTAGTCCTGAAATGTTTCACCAGTTTATTTTGTACGTGATTTAATGATGGAGTACTAATTAAGTACGGAGTATATATTGTATATAGAGCAAAATGTAACGTATTAATACTTACATTAGACCTAAAGGTATACAAGGTCTTATTTAGACCTACACCAAGCTTCTTCTCTCCTGGAATTGATGTATGGAGTAGGCACATCATTGAATCCCATTGGTTCCTATTTACCGAATCACCTACAAACAATAACCTTTTATTCGTAAGTTTCTCTAGCATCATCTTGCCATCAAACCTATTCATCGACACACAAATAATACATATATATTAGCACAAATAAAGATGGTAGGTCGTAATATATTAGTATATCAACAAAAATACTTAATCCCACTTGTACAAGGTATGAATAAGGTTAGATGTAAGCAGTCATTTCTCTATGTTTAGGGTAAAGAGAGCCATTTCTCTACTTTATGAAGTATAATTTACCGGAAGGTACTATAAAGAAACTGCTTTTGAAAGGACATCCGACCAGCATGAAATTATATATATATATCAATAGAAACTATGAATTCACTATTTACTTCATTATTTTATTAGTAAAATGTATTTTAATCTTTTTAACCTCTAGATATTTATCACCACCACTTCATCTCCCATTCATTTAACCCTTATTTCTCCAAACTAAACATTGTGTTGTTAGTTAGTAATCAATATTATTTATTTTATTATTAAAGGTATTTTAATCTTTTTAGTCCCCAGATATTTATCACCACCACTTCATCTCCCATTCATTTAACCCTTATTTCTCCAAACTAAACATTGTGTTTTTTAGTTAGTAATCAATTTTATTTATTTTATTAGCACTGATTTCGGTTTAACCCTTAATGTACGCTTTGTAATTATAGATTGTTGGAAGAATGTTAATTGTATTGACCAAAACCATAGATCTCAGTAGTGCACGGGCTTACGACACATTTTGTTTACAACTATAATAAGTGTTTGATATGTTGAAACGTATTAATTGCTGTTCGGTTATGTTAAACTCATTAACGTAAAAATAGTTATGTACTACAAAAAGTTTTTCGTAAGCAGCAAAGAGGTGGCCGCCGCAACGTGCGGCCGACCACCATGCTTGTTATAATAATTAAATAAAAGAGCCCAAATAGTTATGGTAAATGGTAATTGGTAAAGTTGTTTTGTTTACCTAGGGAAGTCACAATCATGAGGTTGCCATCTCCATTTTTGATACTTAGAATCCTTTCTTCCATAAGTTTGGCAAGCTAAATCACCATGCAAATAAGAGCACTCATTTTCTTTATACAAAGGGTAATGACTCTTGTTATCATAAACCCAATGGCCAGAGAATAAATCACAAGTTTCCGTCAACGACGGCATGGCAATCTTCAGACTTCTCTCATGATTAAGAGGTTGTGTATCCGTATCACTTTTTTGAATTTGTGTATCTTCATTGGTATTTGGACTAGGGTCACTTTTTTTAATTTGTGTATCTTCAATTGTATTCGTATAAGTTTCTTGAACTTGTGTATCTTCATTTGTATTTGAAGTATCACTTAATGCATTCGTTGTTGTAATTGTAGTTGTTGTTGTAAGAGTAACAACCTTAAGGTCGTGACTCACAACCGCTTCTTGAACATTGTTTCTATAAAAGTAGAAAGTAGCAATTCCTCCAAGGAAGAACATGATGATGCTACAATGGAACATGGTCTTCATGTCCCATGATCCCATTGAGGAAGAATGCTTCTTCCCCATATATCTTATATCTAACGTACAAAGACAAAATTAAGAAAGTACTAATTAAGGGAGGTGAAGAAATTAGGAGGTCGAGTTTTGTGCAAGTAGAAACACTTAGTTTGAGTCTATTTATGGGCCATTTTCGTATGTGCATGAGGAGTTACGATGCTCATATTGCTTTAATTAACCACATGCTTGATGTTCATCTATACTATACGACTATGTACGTGTAAACAATTAAACATTGTTTGTAGATACTACTTGTCATTATTATTATTTTGAACCGTATCTGATAATAATATTATGCATGAGACCCATTACGACTATTCAAGCTCTGTGATTGAACTACAAATATCTAACTTAAATTCTAACGTTACATTTGATATAATTGCTAAATAATTTCGTTATACTGTTTAAATAGACTTCACAGGGTCCCAACCGTATGTTTAGCTAGCCGGTTTCGAAACATAACATGCATCGTATGCAACTCAACTAGTGAACTTTTTATTAATTTCTTCTATCTAAAGTCGATCCACAATGTACAGATCGAGAACATAACTTGCTTTACTCAAAAACAAGCTCATCAAGCTATTTTTTTTTGGTAAAGTTGGAGTTCGCTTACGACATTTTCATTAATTTTTCAAGATCATTATTAGGTTACATATTGTAATTGTACCAACAAGCGTCGATTTATTGACGACTTGACTGCCACTTAGAGTCTAAACTGAATGTGCAGGCTTTGAAACTCATTAAAATTTGATCATACAATTTTCATGACGTATTGGGTTTTGTTGTTATTGTTGATATTCTAATTGTACCAATGACACACAAAAAAAAAACTACTCCGTAATTACTAAATTTAGCGATACCAATTATCAATATATATTAAGTTGTACTCCGTAATAAATAGTGTACAATAAGGTGGCGGGGTACGTACTCTCCCTCTTTACAAGTTATCCTTGTTTACAGTTATCATTGGATCTAGCATGGAAACATTTATATATTTATAAAGTCGACGAATCAACCATTAAGCAACGGAAATCAGTAACTACGTGCATTGAATTCAGTGAATTTGTTAAGTCATATATATCGAGACATTAATTGCACTTTTACTCCTATACTTTAGGAATTACTACAATTGCCACACCAAACCTTTTCAGATTGACAGAGAACATGCTTAAATTTAAAGATCGATTGACTTTATTTACAAATGAATATTAGGTAATTAAGCACATAAATTAAACAATCACTATATTTTTAAAAATGATTATACTTATGACGATGTTATCATATGCAGAAGTAACTAGGTACGAAGTCCTGCGCGTTGCGTTGATGATGGGCAATATATTTTTGGTATGTACGAACTTGGTTGTCATAAGTATAATCTAAATTAACTATTTGATTGGACGATAAAATAATAAATAGTTATTCCTTCCCTCTTAATTCAATTGTTAATGTTTGACTTTACAGGTTTTTTTATTAACTTTGACTTAAAATATATATATTTGTGTTATGTACTATTTTTGTTCCAAAGTTATTGTCCAGTATTTTATTTTGAGATTTCTCAAATTTAATTGGTTATTTTCATAAGGGGACCAATTCGTACACCACTTGAAATTATCCATACACCACTAAATATGTTTTAGAGAGTTGTACAGTACAACACTGTATTGCATATTTAGTGGTGTATGGATAATTTTAGTGGTGTACGAATTAGCTCCCTTTTTATATATGAAAAAAAATAATGTGATAAAAAGTTTTTGTGCCCCTACTCTATTCATGTAGGACAAAAAGATGAGTAAAAAGTAAAGGGTAAGACTCAAAAGTTAACAAAAAGGTACATGTGACAAGTACTTATTGTTAAATTGTGTATTTTTTTCTGTAGACAATAAATTTTGGGTTGAAAGAGTATTATTTAATACTCCCTCCATCCCACATTAATCGTCCAAAATTCCATTTTGGAATGTTCCAGATTAATTGTCCACTACCAAATATGAAAAGTAAATTTAGTCAAGTTTACCATTTTGTCCCTAATTAATTAATTAAATTACAACAGTAAATCGGTTTTCTAATTAATTGATTGAGGGTAAAACTGTAAAGTAAAGAAAAAGTACAGAAAATGTACATGTGACAGTTATTTTTTCTTAAACTGTGTGATTTTTGTCTGGGGACAATTAATCTGGGACGGAGGGAATAAAATTTATATAAATGTATTGGTCATTTAACGTGTTTCATTTATATAAATTTTATTAAATAATAGATAATACAAACAATGATAAATCAAGACTGAGAAATAAAAACTTTAAAATTCAAACAAGGACTATTAAATTGAGAGAGTGAAAATGAATACAAAATATATCCTAAGACAATGATAAAAATTATTTTTGAAAATGGTGTGAGATACTCATTGTATGATCGATAATTTTTTTTTTTTTTTACATAAACTCAGGGACGGATTTGAGCATGTTCTAAGTGTGCTATAGAATAGGGCCCATAATACGGATGGGCTCAAGAAAAACCCAACATATTATATTTAGTAATCCACCGCAAGTCCATTAATTGTTTGATATTAAGTTTTTTGCAACCGCCATATTGAAATATGGTAGTACTCATGATATTATTAGTTTTATAGAACTTATTTTTATATATATGAAAAATTTTACGATACAAAAGGCCCAATTTGTATTTGCTGAACAGGGCTCATATTTTTTACGGGACGGCCCTGCATAAACCTAGCTATATCAATTTTTCAAACCCTAAAAATGTGTTACCAAGCGAAATGATTTTGCTCTATTTGTTTAAAAAATGTTTATATACTTTATAAAGTTTTTAGAAAAGGAAAAAAAAAATCTATGAATTCAATATATATTCTATAAATAAATTTATGAACAACTAAAAAAGAATTTTGGAAAAAGTTCATTTGAAAAGTAATTCACAACAACATAAATAATTTAATTAGTACGGAGTAGATAATAATTATATATACATGAAAATTAATTAAAGAAGAAAAAAAAAAAAAAAAAAAACATGCATATCACGTGAACATCAATAGAGGATATGGATCGGGTTAGCTGGGCTACTTGGTACGTGTAATTGCTGCCTTCAATTCTTGGGGGTATATTCATCATTTGATGCAACCAGTTTTGATTGGTTGCTAGCCTTATGTCATAATAAAAAAACAGAGAGTTTTTTTCTAATATTAGTCTTAGAGGCTACCTTTACAAAATTAGGACATAAATTGAATTATTGTACAATTTAGTAATTACTTATTGACTTTTAAAAACCACCTCAACCACTTACTTGACGTACAACAAATCATGCATTCAAAAACCCCTTAAATATAGCCCTACTGGCTATGATTAGACAAATTTTAAAAACAATAGCAAATGACGTTAACACTTACATTTTGTCTTCTACCTACATTTAGTTTTAGGATAGGTATATAATATAAAGTTCATGTTCTATTATACATATGGTTAAATTATACACTATATCATAGATGTAAATCTTCAATCTCAGTAAGTTTTTTTTTCCTTTTCTCGGAAAAACACATATTAAACAAAATTATATCAAACGATATCATCTTAATGAGTTATAGTTGATTCATACTCATCCGTGTTTAATTACACCCCCTTATCTATTTGAAACTAGTGAACCAGTCATTAAGCGTGGAACAAATACACAACAAACACTAATAAATGATACAACAAATGATACAAATAAATAAATTGTCAATACTCGTAACCTCACACAACAAGACTCAAATGCTACAATCGAAAGAAGTGTTGGTGATTTTAGTGTTATCTAACATTCATTTTAGTGATTTGAGATTTACTTGCATGCAATTGTTAGCTAGTTATACTTAACGACTTCGGAGAGTGTGGAGTACACGCCCGTAAGAGTTGGCTAGCAACTGACACGCAAATAGCGTGATTAGCCCCCTGGCGGGGTCTAAGGGGCAGCGCCCCTGACGTGGTCTAAGGGGCAACGAAAAGACACTTCACAATAACACTATTCGTTTTAATGAAAATCTGTCTTTCAACCGATTTTTCCACCTAAAATGAAGAGCTATGACTCTTCATGATAACTACTAAAAACATATTATATTTCAGTTTTCAAAGAATTCTGCATTCATCAAAACACACAGAAACATAGATTCTCTAATAAGTAATTTTGATTTCTTCTTGTCTGGAAAAAAAATCGCTCTTGTCTTAACCTAATTAGAATTTCATGTAAATTCGAGACTTGTGAGGGGCGAAATACTTAATTAAAAAAGTGTTTAACGATTAATGAAACAATCCAGATTGTCTGTTTTCATACCCGTTTTCTTACAAGAAGTCGCCACCTGTAAATAGTATAAATCTACTTAGTCACCTGTAAATAGTATAAATCTACTTAGTCATAATTATCTTGCGTAACGAGTAGTTTAGACTTTCATGAAAGTAAAAAGGTACGATTATTTATTTATAGTTGTTAACACAGAGGTACTAACGCTAATATATTTGTTTGACAAATCTGACTAGTTATAAAGAAAGTGTAAGAATTTATATAGCTTATAGGACAGTCATTAATTGTTCTTACACACTATTTGTCACTAACTTTTGATCGTCTAATCACTAAAAATCCCTCAATAAATAGTACACACTAGTGAAATGACCTATGAAATTACAAGTTTATTTAAACGAAAACGTTTAATAATATGTTTTAGGTATTATGTGAACGTAAATGCTAAAATCATTTAGTTTAATGACCCGTGAAACCATATAGTCCGACTAAGAAACTCATCAGCTGAACATTTCATCAAACACCTAAAATGTATATTAAACAATCTACATCCAATCATAAGAGATAATATTGGTTGTCATTTTATTTTAAAAGTGTAAATTAAAATATAAATTTAGAATTGGTTTTGTTCTACCTAACTTTTATACCTTCTCGTACTCAATTCAAAATAATTAATTAAAATAATTCAAAATTATTTAATTTTAATAGTTAAAATAATTATTAATAAGATTTAATATTAATTAATTAATAAGATTTAATTTTAATTCAAAATTATTTAAATTAATGACATCACTTATCATGCTTAAATTTTTTCTTTTTATTTTTAATTTTTTCTTAACAAAGGAATTAGTCTAATAATGAAATCATCATTTTAGAGATTTAATAGAAACTATAGATACAATTTACATTTTCAATTCGTATAATATGGTTAAATTATTATAGTGATACTAGTAACATGAATTTTGCATATTACACATATGACAATTGATATTTCCATATACATTTTCTATAAATCCACCATTTGTATATTGTGGTACCTAAAATACCCTCTCTCCACCAAATCACCAATAAATTTCTCTTTCTTCCAACACTGTCTTTTCCCTGCGTTCTTCCCACCTACTCGTATCTATTTTATCTTTCATCTTGGTAACAGAGCATTTCTATAACTATTAAGGGTAGTTTTAATCTAAACAATAATGAACTCCACTTTTTTTCTTGAATCAATAATGGTATGTATCGCCTTTTTTTCTTTCTTAAACAAATGCAAACACAAGCCTCAAAAATTATGAACTCCCCCATTATTGTAAGTTTCCACTAAATTAGAGGGTTTTTCTTATTGTTGATGGTATTTCGTTGTTTTGCTGTATAGCACTCATGAGTCTCAAAGTACTCTAAAACCAATAAACCCAACAATCCTCCCCTCAAACCGAAGACCACATTACCTGGCCTCCCCTTCAACGATATTTCATACAGAATCCACTCATCTTATATCGCGGGCCACTTGCCGGAACACTCAACCTGACCTGGACCTAATCAGGGAGACTTTGATATAAGGCACACACATGATCCATTATCGTTGGCAAACCGAGGGGCGATTCATCCACATTATAATTTTTGAGCTAACCTGAGCTCTGATACCACTGATAGGACCAATTACAGCTCAACAAGCGTCAACCGTATAACACTCATGAGTCCCAAAGTACTATAAAACCAATTGTTAGTAGAGGAAGACATCCATGAGCTTATATATTAGCCTTGATATTTATCCCCAACCAATGTGGGATTGGGTTTGCACCCAACAATCCAAATTGTTAATAGTATTTTATTTTAGCTTATGAATGCAATTTTGCATTAATGGTTGGATTATCTGGATGGAAAAGATGGAACTTCATCATTTAAAGTTACATTAAAAAGAAAACTAGGACTCCCTTGTGTAGACGTTGATTTGAAGGATCTTAGGTTGCCTATGATCGTGACTAGAGGCGGAATTTACAAGAGACGACTAAACCGAGATATGGGTCGTGTCGGATTCATTTTGGTCAAACCTGTAGTGCAAACTAGATTAGAACGAAGCCTAAACGTGTTATTTCGGTGGTATTTGGTGTAAGCTATCGCGAGAGAACGAGACCAGTCGATTAGGGTTAATGGGGTGTGTAACCTCAACAATGAGGCTTAAACCCGTATATATACTGCATGCCAGACACACTCGGTCGAGTGTGTCACATTGTCTGTCGACTGTCTCACTCAGTCGGTCGAGTGTGTGGACACACTCGGTCGACTGTGTATGCAGTTTAACTTATTGATTATTTAACTAATTAAGCACGCACAATCACATATATAATCAATAGTCACAACGATACATTATTACATGACCAAATTTATTAAACGATAAGCTATCTACGTCTAGGGATTACATGCACCAACAAACTCCCTCTAAGACCTAGCCGTAGATCAGAAAAAATTTAGCCATCAATCAGTATAAGGATCAGTCACCTAGTTCTTCAAATAACAGAGTTTCACAACCCTGCAATACTGTTCAGCTTGCACACGATTCTCTGGGCGATAGAGCATCCTGTTATAGTGTAGGGTAAACATATCTTCTTCACATCAGTTTCGCAGCCAAACTGGATCTAAAAACCTGATACTATCATTTTCGTCACCTCCATCCTTATTTAACACGATAACCGCTTCCTCCGAGCGGTCATCGTAATACCACCAACGAAAACGTGGGCTGAAGTGCTGCGGAATTTTCATATTTGACTATCTTCCTTCGTAAGCCCGTTTTCTTGTTCGTCCTGTAAGAGATCTTTGGAAATTAGGGTCGAAAACCTTTGAAGTTAGGTAACCGAAATGATCGTCTTATCTTACAAACCAAAATGTCAGGAATACCAGCATAATCCTGATACAACATCTTAAGCCTAGCAACCTGCATAAATTGAAAATAAGGTAATGAAATGAACTCGTGTGCATGTCTGATGTAGTCCACTCCATGTTGTTTCTTGATAGCATAAATATCAAACTCCTTTATGTATGCCCAGGCTAAGATCTTTCCCTTAGCACGTAAACTCTCACAGTGCTCAATAAACTTCAAATACTGAGGCTCCACCTCAGGTTTCATCAAGTACTTTCGAATCCTCATCGAAATCTTCCATTCTTCTTCCAACACTTCTACCTTTTCTTTATTTATTTTCACCGGCAAAAACCCTTCTGGCAACTTTTCTTCATCTTCTTTACGTTCCTTCTCACTACACTTCCTATTCAAAAGTTCATCATCCATTCGATAATAATCAGCAGAAGTTGGAAGATCACTATTATCAAAACCCTCATATCTAGGATAAGGCTATGTGAAATGTCCCGTTCATATTGATTATAACCGTTCCATATTAATTGATTTCGTTGCGAGGTTTTGACTTCTATATGAGACGTTTTTCAAAGACTGCATTCATTTTTAAAACAACCATAACCTTTATTTTATCAATAAAGGTTTTAAAAACATTACGTAGATTATCAAATAATGATAATCTAAAATATACTGTTTACACACGACCATTACATAATGGTTTACAATAGAAATATATTACATCGACATATGTTTCTTGAATGCAGTTTTTACACAATATCATACAAACATGGACTCCAAATCTTGTCCTTATTTTAGTATGCAACAGCGAAAGCTCTTAGTATTCACCTGAGAATAAACATGCTTTAAACGTCAACAAAAATGTTAGTGAGTTATAGGTTTAACCTATATATATCAAATCGTAACAATAGACCACAAGATTTCATATTTCAATACAAATCTCATACATAGAGATAAAAATCATTCATATGGTGAACACCTGGTAACCGACATTAACAAGATGCATATATAAGAATATCCCCATCATTCCGGGACACCCTTCGGATATGATATAAATTTCAAAGTACTAAAGCATCCGGTACTTTGGATGGGGTTTGTTAGGCCCAATAGATCTATCTTTAGGATTCGCGTCAATTAGGGTGTCTGTTCCCAAATTCTTAGATTACCAGACTTAATAAAAAGGGGCATATTCGATTTCGATAATTTAACCATAGAATGTAGTTTCACCTACTTGTGTCTATTTTATAAATCATTTATAAAACCTGCATGTATTCTCATCCCAAAAATATTAGATTTTAAAAGTGGGACTATAACTCACTTTCACAGATATTTCCTTCCTCAGAAATAAGACTTTGCCACGGATCGATTCACGAACCTATACAAATATGTACATATATATCAAAGTATGATCAAAATATAATTATAACCATTTTTATTATGTTTTAAAGATTTGAGTGTATTAAGTCAGCTGTCCTCGTTAGTAACCTACAACTAGTTGTCCATAATTAGATATACAGAAATAAATCGATATATATTATCTTGAATCAATCCACGACCCAGTGTATACACGTCTCAGGCTAGATCACAACTTAAACTATATATATTTTTGGAATCAACCTCAACCCTGTATAGCTAACTCCAACATTACTGCATATAGAGTGTCTATGGTTGTTCCAAATAATATATATAGATGGGTCGATATGATATGTCAAAACATTTGTATACGTGTCTTGGTATCCCAAGATTACATAATATATTAGAATACATGTATAATACAATATAAGTTAGCTAGGATATGATTAATATAGATTTGTTACCAATTTTCACGTAGCTACAACAAGCAAAAATAACCAATCTTGTTTTACCCATAACTTCTTCTTTTTAAATCCGTTTTGAGTGAATCCAATTGCTATGGTTTCATATTGAACTTAAGTTTATGAATATATACAGAAAAAGTATAAGTTTATAGTCGGAATTACAGGTTACAAGTTGTTTTTTATAAAGGTAGTCATTTCAATCGAAAGAACGACGTCCAGATGACCATTTTGGAAAACATACTTCCACTTTGAGTTTAACCATGATTTTTGGATATAGTTTCATGTTCATAAGAAAAATTATTTTCCCAGAAGAACAACTTTTAAATCAAAATTTATCATAGTTTTTAATTAACTAACCCAAAACAGCCCGCGGTGTTACTACAACGGCTTATATCCGGTTTTACGATGTTTTTCGTGTTTTCCGGTTTTAAATCATTAAGTTAGCATATCATATAGATATAGAACATGTGTTTAGTTGATTTTAAAAGTCAAGTTAGAAGGATTAACTTTTGTTTGCGAACAAGTTTAGAATTAACTAAACTATGTTCTAGTGATTTCAAGTTTAAACCTTCGAATAAGATAGCTTTATATGTATGAATCGAATGGTGTTAAGAACATCATTACTACCTCAAGTTTTGTGGATAAATCTACTGGAAAAGAGACAAATAGATCTAGCTTCAAAGGATCCTTGGATGGCTTGAAAGTTCTTGAAGCAGAATCATGACACGAAAACAAATTCAAGTAAGATCATCACTCGAAATAAGATTGTTATAGTTATAGAAATTGAACCAAAATTTGAATATGAGTATTACCTTGTATTAGAAAGATATCTTACTATAAATAAGAAAGATTTCTTGAGGTTGGATGATCACTTTACAAGATTGCAAGTAAGCTAGCAAACTTGGAAGTATTCTTGATTTTATGAAACTAGAACTTATAGAATTTATGAAGAACACTTAGAACTTGAAGATAGAACTTGAGAGAGATCACTTAGATGAAGAAAATTGAAGAATGAAAGTGTTTGTAGGTGTTTTTGGTCGTTGGTATATGGATTAGATATAAAGGATGTGTAATTTGTTTTCATGTAAATAAGTCATGAATGATTACTCATATTTTTGTAATTTTTTGAGATATTTGATGCTAGTTGCCCAATGATGGTTCTCACATGTGTTAGGTGACTCACATGGGCTGCTAAAAGCTGATTATTAGAGTGTATATACCAATAGTACATACATCTAAAAGCTGTGTATTGTACGAGTACGAATACGGGTGCATACGAGTAGAATTGTTGATGAAACTGAACGAGGATGTAATTGTAAGCATTTTTGTTAAGTAGAAGTATTTTGATAAGTGTCTTGAAGTCTTTCAAAAGTGTATGAATACATATTAAAACACTACATGTATATACATTTTAACTGAGTCGTTAAGTCATCGTTAGTCGTTACATGTAAGTGTTGTTTTGAAACCTTTAAGTTAACGATCTCAATTAATGTTGTTAACCCAATGTTTATTATATCAAATGAGATGTTAAATTATTATATTATCATGATATTATGATGTATGAATATCTCTTAATATGATACATACATTAAAATATCGTTACAACGATAATCGTTACATATATGTCTCGTTTCGTAATTCTTGAGTTAGTAGTCTTGTTTTTACATATGTAGTTCATTGTTAACATACTTAATGATATATTTAAATATCATTTTATCATGTTAAATATAGTGTATCAATATCTTAATATGATACATATGTATTTAGTAGACGTTATCATAACGATAATCGTTATATATATCATTTCGAGTTTCTTAACTTAGTAATCTCATTTCTTATGTATATCACACATTGTTAATATACTTAGTGAGATACTTATTCATCATAATCTCATGTCAACCATATATATATGTCTATATATACAACAACATGTAGTTTTCACAATTTTGTAACGTTCGTGAATCGCCGGTCAACTTGGGTGATCAATTGTCTATATGAAACTTATTTAATTTAATCAAGTCTTAACAAGTTTAATTTTTTAACACATTGGAAACATTTAGTCATGTAAATATCAATCTCAATTAATATATATAAACATGGAAAAGTTCGGGTCACTACAGTACCTACCCGTTAAATAAATTTCGTCCCGAAATTTTAAGCTGTTGAAGGTGTTGACGAATCTTCTGGAAATAGATGCGGGTATTTCTTCTTCTTCTGATCTTCACGCTCCCAGGAGAACTCGGGTCCTCTACGAGCATTCCATCGAACCTTAACAATCGGTATCTTGTTTTGCTTAAGTCTCTTAACCTCACGATCCATTATTTCGAAGATTCTTTAATGAATTGAAGTTTTTCATTGATTTGGATTTCGTCCAACGGAATAGTGAGATCTTCTTTAGCAAAACATTTCTTCAAATTCGAGACGTGGAAAGTGTTATGTACAACCGCGAGTTGTTGAGGTAGCTCCAGTTGGTAAGCTACTGGTCCGACACGATCTATAATCTTGAATGGTTCAATGTACCTTGGATTTAGTTTCCCCCGTTTACCAAATCGAACAACGCCTTTCCAAGGTAAAACCTTAAGCATGACCATTTCTCCAATTTCAAACTCTATATCTTTTCTTTTACTGTCCGCGTAGCTCTTTTGTCGACTCTGGGCGGTTATCAATCGTTGTTGAATTTGGATGATTTTCTCGGTAGTTTCTTGTATTATCTCCGGACCCGTAATCTGTCTATTCCCCACTTCATTCCAACAAATTGGAGACCTGCACTTTCTACCATAAAATGCCTCAAACAGCGCCATCTCCATACTAGAATGATAACTGTTGTTGTAGGAAAATTCTGCTAACGGTTGGTGTCGATCCCAACTGTTTCCGAAATCAATAACACATGCTCGTAGCATGTCTTCAAGTGTTTGTATCATCCTTTCGCTCTGCCCATCAGTTTGTGGATGATAGGCAGTACTCATGTCTAGACGAGTCCCCAATGCTTGTTGTAACGTCTGCCAGAACCTTGAAACAAATCTACCATCCCTATCAGAGATAACAGAGACGGGTATTCCATGTCTGGAGACAACCTCCTTCAAATACAATTACGCCAACTTCTCCATTTTGTCATCTTCTCTCATTGGCAGGAAGTGTGCTGATTTGGTGAGATGATCAACTATTACCCAAATAGTATCAAAACCACTTGCAGTCCTTGGCAATTTAGTGATGAAATCCATGGTAATGTTTTCCCATTTCCATTCCGGGATTTCGGGTTGTTGAAGTAGACCTGATGGTTTCTGATGCTCCGCTTTGACCTTAGAACACGTCAAACATTCCCCTACGTATTTAGCAACATCGGCTTTCATACCTGGCCACCAAAAATGTTTCTTGAGATCCTTGTACATCTTCCCCGTTCCAGGATATATTGAGTATCTGGTTTTATGAGCTTTTCTAAGTACCATTTCCCTCATATCTCCAAATTTTGGTACCCAAATTCTTTCAGCCCTATACCGGGTTCCGTTTTCCCGAATATTAAGATACTTCTCCGATCCTTTTGGTATTTCATCCTTTAAGTTTCCCTCTTTTAAAACTCCTTGTTGGGCCTCCTTTATTTGAGTAATAAGGTTAGTGTGAATCATTATATTCATAGATTTTACTCGAATGGGTTCTCTGTCCTTTCTACTCAAAGCGTCGGCTACTACATTCGCCTTCCCCGGGTGGTAACGAATCTCAAAGTCGTAATCATTCAACAATTCAATCCACCTGCGCTGTCTCATATTCAGTTGCTTCTGATTAAATATATGTTGGAGACTTTTGTGGTCGGTATATATAATACTTTTGACTCCATATAAATAATGCCTCCAAGTCTTTAATGCAAAAAACAACAGCACCCAATTCCAAATCGTGAGTTGTATAATTTTGCTCATGAATCTTCAATTGTCTAGACGCATAAGCAATCACCTTCGTTCGTTGCATTAATACACAACCGAGACCTTGATTTGATGCGTCACAATAAATCACAAAATCATCATTCCCTTCAGGCAATGACAATATAGGTGCCGTAGTTAGCTTTTTCTTCAATAACTGAAACGCCTTCTCTTGTCCATCCTTCCATTTAAATTTCTTCCCTTTATGCGTTAATGCAGTCAAGGGTTTTGCTATTCTGGAAAAGTCTTGGATGAACCTTCTGTAGTAACCAGCTAGTCCTAAAAACTGGCGTATGTGTTTCGGAGTTTTCGGGGTTTCCCACTTTTCAACAGTTTCTATCTTTGCCGGATCCACATTAATACCTTTTTTGTTCACTATGTGACCGAGGAATTGAACTTCTTCCAACCAAAATGCACACTTTGAAAATTTAGCGTACAATTCTTCCTTCCTCAATACTTCTAGCACTTTTCTCAAATGTTCTTCGTGCTCTTGATCATTCTTTGAGTAAATAAGTATGTCATCGATGAAAACAATGATAAACTTGTCAAGATATGCCCACACACTCGGTTCATAAGGTCCATGAACACAGCTGGTGCGTTAGTCAATCTAAACGGCATAACCATAAACTCGTAATGACCATAACGCGTCCTAAAAGTAGTTTTTGGAATATCATCCTCCTTTACTCACATTTGATGATATCCAGAACGTAAATCGATTTTTGAATAAACCGACGAGCCTTGTAGTTGATCAAATAAGTCGTCAATTCTCGGCAGTGGATAACGGTTTTTGATGGTAAGTTTATTCAACTCTCTATAGTCAATACACAACCTAAATGTACCATCCTTCTTTTTGACAAACAAAGCAGGAGCTCCCCATGGTGATATGCTTGGTCGAATGAAACCACGTTCTAATAGTTCTTGCAGTTGGCTTTGCAGTTCTTTCATCTTGCTGGGTGCAAGTCTGTAAGGAGCACGAGCTATTGGTGCAGCTCCTGGTACAAGATCTATTTGAAATTCAACAGATTGATGTGGAGGTAGTCCCGGTAATTCTTTCGGAAATACATCGGGAAATTCTTTTGCGACGGGAACATCATTGATGCTCTTTTCTTCAGTTTGTACTTTCTCGACGTGTGCTAGAACAGCATAGCAACCTTTTCTTATTAGTTTTTGTGCCTTCAAATTACTAATAAGATGTAGCTTCGTGTTGCCCTTTTCTCCGTACACCATTAAGGGTTCTCCTTCTTCTCGTACAATGCGAATTGCATTTTTGTAACATACGATCTCTGCTTTCATCTCCTTCAGCCAGTCCATGCCAACTATTACATCAAAACTCCCTAACTCTACTGGTATCAAATCAATCTTAAATATTTTGCTACCCAGTTTAATTTCTCAATTCCGGCATATATAATCTGCTGAAATTAATTTACCGTTTGCTAATTCGAGTAAAAATTTACTATCCAACGGCGTCAATGGACAACTTAATTTAGCACAAAAATCTCTACTCATATAGCTTCTATCCGCACCCGAATCAAATAAAATGTAAGCAGATTTATTGTCAATAAGAAACGTACCCGTAACAAGCTCTGGGTCTTCCTGTGCCTCTGCCGCATTAATATTGAAAACTCTTCCGCGGCCTTGTCCATTCGTGTTCTCCTGGTTCGGGCAATTTCTAATAATGTGGCCCGGTTTTCCACATTTATAACAAACTACATTGGCATAACTTGCTCCGACACTACTTGCTCCGCCATTACTTGTTGCAACACCATTTGTTCCTTTCGTTCTGTTAACCCCTGGTCCGTAGACCTCACACTTCACCGTGCTATGACCATTTCTTTTACACTTGTTGCAAAATTTGGTGCAAAACCCCGAGTGATACTTTTCACACCTTTGGCATAGCTGCTTCTGATTGTTGTTGTTGTTGCGGTTGTTATTGTTATTGGGATGATTGTTGTAGTTGTTGTTGTTGTTGTTGTTGTTGTGCAGTTTGTTGTAGTTGCGATTGTTGGGATAGTTGTTGCTGTTTTGGTGACTCTTATCACCGTTTTCCTCCCACTTTCTTTTGACTAACTTCACGTTGGCCTCTTCGGCCGCCTGTTCTTTAATTCTTCCCTCAATCTGGTTCACTAGTTTGTGAGCCATTCTACATGCCTTTTGTATGGAGGCAGGCTCGTGTGAACTTATATCTTCTTGGATTTTCTCCGGTAACCCTTTCACAAACGCGTCGATCTTCTCTTCCTCATCTTCAAACGCTCTCGGACACAATAGGCACAATTCTGTGAATCGTCTTTTGTACGAAGTAATATCAAATCCCTGTGTTCGTAACCCTTTAAGTTCTGACTTGAGCTTATTGACCTCGGTTCTGGGACGGTACTTCTCGTTCATCAAGTGCTTGAATGCTGACCACGGTAGCGCATAAGCAGCATCTTGTCCTACTTGCTCTAGATAGGTATTCCACCATGTTAACGCAATACCTGTGAAGGTAGGCGTAGCGTACTTCACTTTGTCTCCTTCAGCACACTTACTTATGGCAAACACCGATTCAACTTTCTCGGTCCACCGTTTCAATCCGATTGGTCCTTCGGTCCCATCAAATTCTGAAGGTTTGCAGGCAGTGAATTCCTTGTAGGAGCATCCTACACGATTTCTTGCGCCGTTAGCTGTATTGCTAGATTCAGAGTTATTGTTGGTATGTAGCGTGGCCTGTACTGCGGCTATGTTTGAAGCAAGAAAGGCACGAAATTCCTCTTCGCTCATATTCAAGGTGTGTCGAGTAGTCGGTGCCATTTCCTTCAAAATAGTCAAATGAAACAATTTAATCATACAGAATATTAAGAGTAGTCAATAGTATCTTGTAGCATAATATGAACTCATTTATAAAAGCTTTTTCTTCATATTAGCATTTTATAAGTTTAAATTCGGGTACTACCTACCCGTTAAGTTCATACTTAGTAGCTAATATACAATTCAACTACTACAATTCCATATGAAAAACTGATTATAATAATATATCACATACAAATATTCTTCAAACTTACAACTTCGCTATATTACATATAACATGAAATATAGTAAACTATGATACAGGACAGTTTTGAAGATAAATCTAGTTAATACGCAAGTTGTTCAGCAAAGGAAATAAAGACACGTAATTCATAAGTCCAGAAACAAGTCATGCATTCTGGTTCTACTAAGACGACTTTCCATCCTTGGTCTTGTGGAAAATAACCGTTATGACCATTGGCTAGGTAGCATGTTGTAATGTCGTCAAAAGGACGAGGGTTTCGTAATGTCCAACAGCCCCGTAATAATCTAAAAACCTTGTTTCTCACCCCAACTACTGAATCCGTCACTTGTGGGAAAGTTTTATTTAAAAGCTGCAATCCGATGTTCTTTTTCTCACTTTGGTAAGAAGCGAACATCAATAACCCGTAAGCATAACATGCTTCTTTATGTTGCATGTTAGAAGCTCTTTTAATTCACGAAATCCTATGTTGGGATATGTTGAGTCAAAATAGGTTCTTAACCCGTAGCGTAAAATTGCATTTTTTTTCCCTGCATTTAACGCTTTAAAGAAAACACGGTGTAATTTACGTTCTCCCAAATGTGATATACCCCACCTATCAAAGGAAAGCCTTTTATAAACTAAGGCATTTCTGGAAAGTATTTCAAATGTTTGACAAGTTAATTTCGCCATAACTAAATGTGCTGATGAATTCTGACCGACTCTAGACAAGATTTTCTCAATCATATCCTCTGGTAGGTCTTCTAAAATATTCGGTTGTCTACCCTTAACGTCCATTTTATTTTTTATACTGTAAAATAGACAAGGATTAGATTCGTAAAAGATAATTAATAAACAATACAAGCAATTTTTACATAGAACATAAAAGTACAAGCACACTACAATACATATAATACACAACATGATTACAACCTTCTAATCTGAATCACTGGTTTCTTCTTCTTCGGACTTGGTTCGTTTCCCTAATTTTCTAGGAATATATGGTGTTCCTCTAATACGAGCCGTCGTTTTCCACAATGGTTTAGAAAAACCTGGTGGTTTAGAGGTTATCGGGTCATTGTTACATTTTAGGAAATACAGATGTTGTCGATACATATAAAGTTCATCGGGGTTGGAATCGGGTTTCTCTATTTTTATACCTTTTCCCTTATTATTTTCTTTCGCTTTATTAAATTGGGTCGGGGTAATTTCTATAACATCATCGGAATCCTCATCGGGATCCGATTCATCGGAAAATTGGTAATCTTCCTAATATTTTGCTTCCTCGGCGGAAACACCATTGACCATTATTAACTTTGGTCTGTTGGTTGAGGATTTTCTTTTATTTAATCGATTTACTATAGGTATCAATATTTCTTCCTCTGGAACCTCTTCTTCTGGTTCCTCCTCTTCCGATTCCTCCTCTTCTGGTTCATCTTCTTCCGGTTCCTCCTCTTCCGGTTCTTCTTCCGGTTCCTCTTCGGGAATTTGTGAATCTTCCCAAAATATATTCGACTTTTCATTATTATTAGGTGAGTCAATGGGATTTGTGCTAGAGGTAGACATCTATCACACAATATCAAACATGTTAAGAGATTAATATATCACATAATATTTACATGTTAATAATATATAGTTTCCAAAAAAAATGTTAAGCAATCATTTTTAAAGAAAACACGGTCGAAGTCCAGACTCACTAACGCATCCTAACAAACTCGATAAGAAACACTAATGCAAATATTCTGGTTTTCTAAGACCAACGCTCTGATACCAACTGAAATGTCCCATTCATATTGATTATAAACGTTCCATATTAATTGATTTCATTGCGAAGTTTTGACCTCTATATGATATGTTTTTCAAAGACTGCAGTCATTTTTAAAACAACCATAACCTTTATTTTATCAATAAAGGTTTTAAAAATATTACGTAGATTATCAAATAATGATAATCTAAAATATACTGTTTACACACGACCATTACATAATGGTTTACAATAGAAATATATTACATCGACATATGTTTCTTGAATGCAGTTTTTACACAATATCATACAAACATGGACTCCAAATCTTGTCCTTATTTTAGTATGCAACAGCGGAAGCTCTTAGTATTCACCTGAGAATAAACATGCTTTAAACGTCAACAAAAATGTTGGTGAGTTATAGGTTTAACCTATATATATCAAATCGTAACAATAGACCACAAGATTTCATATTTCAATACACATCCCATACATAGACATAAAAATCATTCATATGGTGAACACCTGGTAACCGACATTAACAAGATGCATATATAAGAATATCCCCATCATTCCGGGACATCCTTCGGATACGATATAAATTTCAAAGTACTAAAGCATCCGGTACTTTGGATGGGGTTTGTAAGGCCCAATAGATCTATCTTTAGGATTCGCGTCAATTAGGGTGTATGTTCCCTAATTATTAGATTACCCTACTTAATAAAAAGGGGCATATTCGATTTCGATAATTCAACCATAGAATGTAGTTTCACGTACTTGTGTCTATTTTGTAAATCATTTATAAAACCTGCATGTATTCTCATCCCAAAAATATTAGATTTTAAAAGTGGGACTATAACTCACTTTCACAGATATTTCCTTCCTCGGAAATAAGACTTGGCCACGGATCGATTCACGAACCTATACAAATATGTACATATATATCAAAGTATGATCAAAATATAATTACAACCATTTTTATTATGTTTTAAAGATTTGAGTGTATTAAGTCAGCTGTCCTCTTTAGTAACCTACAACTAGTTGTCCATAATTAGATGTACAGAAATAAATCTATATATATTATCTTGAATCAATCCACGACCCAGTGTATACACGTCTCAGGCTAGATCACAACTCAAACTATATATATTTTGGAATCAACCTCAACCCTGTATAGCTAACTCCAACATTACTGCATATAGAGTGTCTATGGTTGTTCCAAATAATATATATAGATGGGTCGATATGATATGTCAAAACATTTGCATACGTGTCTATGGTATCCCAAGATTACATAATATATTAGAATACATGTATAATACAATATAAGTTAGCTAGGATATGATTAATATAGATTTGTTACCAATTTTCACGTAGCTACAACATGCAAAAATAACCAATCTTGTTTTACCCATAACTTCTTCGTTTTAAATCCGTTTTGAGTGAATCCAATTGCTATGGTTTCATATTGAACTTAAGTTGATGAATCTATACAGAAAATGTATAAGTTTATAGTCGGAATTACAGGTTACAAGTCATTTTTTGTAAAGGTAGTCATTTCAGTCGAAAGAACGACGTCTAGATGACTATTTTGGAAAACATACTTCCACTTTGAGTTTAACCATGATTTTTGGATATAGTTTCATGTTCATAAGAAAAATAATTTAGCCAGAATAACAAATTTTAAATCAAAATTTATAATAGTTTTTAATTAACTAACCCAAAACAGCCCGCGGTATTACTACAACGGCGTATATCCGGTTTTACGGTGTTTTTCATGTTTTCCGATTTTATATCATTAAGTTAGCATATCATATAGATATAGAACATGTGTTTAGTTGATTTTAAAAGTCAAGTTAGAAGGATTAACTTTTGTTTGTGAACAAGTTTAGAATTAACTAAACTATGTTCTAGTGATTTCAAGTTTAAACCTTCGAATAAGATAGCTTTATATGTATGAATCGAATGATGTTAAGAACATCATTACTACCTCAAGTTTTGTGGATAACTCTACTGGAAAAGAGACAAATGGATCTAGCTTCAAAGGATCCTTGGATGGCTTGAAAGTTCTTGAAGCAGAATCATGACACGAAAACAAATTCAAGTAAGATCATCACTCGAAATAAGATTGTTATAGTTATAGAAATTGAACCAAAGTTTGAATATGAGTATTACCTTGTATTAGAAAGATATCTTACTATAAATAAGAAAGATTTCTTGAGGTTGGATGATCACTTTACAAGATTGGAAGTAAGCTAGCAAACTTGGAAGTATTCTTGATTTTATGAAACTAGAACTTATTGAATTTATGAAGAACACTTAGAACTTGAAGATAGAACTTGAGAGAGATCACTTAGATGAAGAAAATTGAAGAATGAAAGTGTTTGTAGGTGTTTTTAGTCGTTGGTATATGGATTAGATATAAAGGATGTGTAATTTTGTTTTCATGTAAATAAGTCATGAATGATTACTCATATTTTTGTAATTTTATGAGATATTTGATGCTAGTTGCCAAATGATGGTTCCCACATGTGTTAGGTGACTCACATGGGCTGCTAAGAGCTAATCATTAGAGTGTATATACCAATAGTACATACGTCTAAAAGCTGTGTATTGTACGAGTACGAATACGGGTGCATACGAGTAGAATTGTTGATGAAACTGAACGAGGATGTAATTGTAAGCATTTTTGTTAAGTAGAAGTATTTTGATAAGTGTCTTGAAGTCTTTCAAAAGTGTATGAATACATATTAAAACACTACATGTATATACATTTTAACTGAGTCGTTAAGTCATCGTTAGTCGTTACATGTAAGTGTTGTTTTGAAACCTTTAAGTTAACGATCTCAATTAATGTTGTTAACCCAATGTTTATTATATCAAATGAGATGTTAAATTATTATATTATCATGATATTCTGATGTATGAATATCTCTTAATATGATACATACATTAAAATATCGTTACAACGATAATCGTTACATATAAGTCTCGTTTCGTAATTCTTGAGTTAGTAGTCTTGTTTTTACATATGTAGTTCATTGTTAACACACTTAATGATATATTTAAATATCCTTTTATCATGTTAAATATAGTGTATCAATATCTTAATAT
The DNA here is from genome assembly GCF_046630445.1 of Rutidosis leptorrhynchoides. Classification (NCBI taxonomy): domain Eukaryota; kingdom Viridiplantae; phylum Streptophyta; class Magnoliopsida; order Asterales; family Asteraceae; genus Rutidosis; species Rutidosis leptorrhynchoides. The sequence goes on from NC_092335.1 coordinate 690,852,517, forward strand.
GATACATATGTATTTAGTAGACGTTATCATAACGATAATCGTTATATATATCATTTCGAGTTTCTTAACTTAGTATTCTCATTTCTTATGTATATCACACATTGTTAATATACTTAGTGAGATACTTATTCATCATAATCTCATGTCAACCATATATATATATGTCTATATATACCACAAGATGTAGTTTTCACAATTTTGTAACGTTCGTGAATCGCCGGTCAACTTGGGTGATCAATTGTCTATATGAAACTTATTTCATTTAATAAAGTCTTAACATGTTTGATTGCTTAACACATTGGAAAAATTTAGTCATGTAAATATCAATCACAATTAATATATATATAAACATAGAAAAGTTCGGGTCACTACACTATGTAGGCTCATCCTCTATGATAACTTCATCAAAACTATCATCACTTTCATCAACAGCTTCCGATTCACTCAAATCTTCGTCAAACCGATTTACCCCTGACGACGAGGCTTTTGAGGCAGGGTCTGCAGATTCCTTACCTTCTTTGCTCTAGACGCTCCATCAATTCCTGCTCAGTTTCTGTGAGATTCGGAGGGATCTCCCCTTCTTCTAAATAATCATAAACAGCAGTGTGATTAAGATGATCCTGCATAGATAAATAGTCAGAAACTATTATTACTTGAAGCGAAGTTACGTACAGTGGGTTATCCTCCGTATAGCATTTAGCAACTTCAAGAACCAGGTCCTTCTCATTATTGAAAGTACCGAAAGGATCTGGCCCCTCCTCAAGCTCTTCAATCACAACCTTCTTCTCTCATTCGTTCAATCATTCGGTTAGATCACGAGTCTCAGTCTGCAATGACACAATCTCTCCATCTTGATTCTCTACTGTCTTTTCAAGTTCATTAATTCTCAGTTGCTGTCTATCAACCAGATCTCTCATCGCAAACATCTCAGAATCTCGCTTTAGTTTATCCTCCTCAGCAGCCTTTTGAAATTTAGCTAAATCAGCAGATAATTGAATAAGGCATCGATTAATCATCCCAGATGTCTGAACTTGTAGGCTGCTAAGAAGTCTGAACTTGTGATGGTTGTTGTGTTTGTTGTTGTTGAGTAGGTGGAAGATGAGTTGAACCAACAACATCAGCAGCAGGTTAAGTAGTTGGAGTGACTTTAGGTTGCGACTTCGTTGTTGAAGACGAACTTCCATCTTTAACAGTTATTTTCAAACGCTTCTACCTCTGCTTAGTTGAAACTTTAGGAGCTTCAGCCAACTTTCTTTTTACCAACTCAGATTAAGAATCATCAAGAGCGGTTACATCATCCTCATCAACTAACCTAGGACCAGTTTATTTTGGTAGTGGCTGATTAACCTCTTCTTCACCAGCAATTGTGATATTTGTTTCATCACCAGACGTGTTGTTTTCATGTCGACAGCTTAAACCCTCAGGACATACATAGTTTTCATTGGCCAGATGACCAATCAGCCTCTTTTCTGGAATCACAACTGAACCGATTCTGTTTTGCATAAACCGATTAAAAGATTGATCATTCAAGTGATTCAGTTTAAGCACATCCTGTGGGATTTTCACCAAACCCTGAATCTGCTTCTCCAACATGATTTGCAGGAACCGTGGAAACACAAGATGAATCTTCTTCTTCACATTCAGAACCATTACATCAAAAACAACTTGCGATAAATTGAAATCAGCATTTAGAACTAAAGCTACAAACATCGAGCTGTAGGTTTCTATTATCTCATCGAAACCACCCTTCATCGGACTCAAACATCTCAAGAGCACATAGGTGAAGTATCTGTACTTTTAACTAAACTTTGTATGCCTCACTGCCTTAGTAATATCACCTGCATAACCACAACATTTCAGACATCTTCGCACTTTCAATGCCGGTAGTGATGTTGGCATTGTATCATCATCAGGAAATCTAATATCCTCTCGAATAGTCTGTGCTGAGATTCGCACAATAGTGTTGTTAACCGAGCTGAGTATTACAGGCATATTATCCTCAACAACGACTCTAGCAACCTCCCAGAAAGTTCTCTGATGTGAGTAGTACGGAGTGCTCTCGATAGTAATCGCCTTGAAGATTCTAGATCGCTTCAGAAACGCAATAATAGGACCAAACTTTACTCTCATAGCCTCTGATCCAGTGTCATCAACACAAGCTAAGACATTCGTATCTTCACATCCAATCAAACTGGGCAATTCAGATGATAATGGAATATGGGGTTCAGTTGGAACAGTTTCCTCCGAAGATTGTTGTTGTTCGTGAGACATTCTATATAACTGTAAATCACTCAAAACAAAACAACTAATAAGCAATCACCACCATGAATCATGGGGTATCAAGTTTAATCATATGAATCAGTAAATAATTAAGCAATATAACCACAATAACTGATTAGCATACAATTACATAGATCAGAGGTGACTGTTAGGTTATTACACACCAGAATTTCAGGCTAACATGCTAGCCTTTTAAATTACACATCAAGCATAATTAAACATAACATTGAAATACAAACCCTTGACTTATCCCACAATAACATCTTCTGTAATGGGTTTCATGTTGTAATTCTTGTCCTCAAATAAATCAAGTTCATCAAATAGATGATTCAAAAGAACGGCATAAGGAAATGGTCTTCCCTCTGTATTCAAAACATCCTTTATTATATTAATGAGAATCTGACCAAAATTCACTTTAATTCATTCCATGAGACAATATAACAGAACTGCTTCGGTACCAGAAAGCATATGATCATTGACATCTCTAAAAATCACATTTCGTTTGATAATCCTCTGGTGAAGTATCAAGTCGTTTCGAACATCACCGTCTCCAACCTCAATTCTACCATTACCCAGTGTATACCCTGGCTTACAGATATGAGTAGCCACCCTTCCAGCATCGATCTTGCTAGGAATTCTCCTAAGATCTTTGCTAGGACTATAGATCTTGGCTCCCAGTATGGCACTTGAATATGATCTAAGAACTCATCTAAGGTCCACTTAAAAGATTTTTCGAAAAAATTTGCATGAACATACTTCTTCTTACCCTTTTCTAAGGTTACACTAGTATAGAATTCTCGGATAAGCTTGGGACAGTAATAATCTCCTATCTCAATGAAGGTCAAGCATTCTAGACCCTTCCATTGTTCATGAGTGGTCTGAGTGGCAACTACTTTCGATTCCACTCGGATAGGCCGGTGTTTGGCCAAAACTCTCCTACGGTCAATATCAAATGTCCAAGTTCCAACAAACAAACCACCTGACATACTTAGAACAAGACTATACCAAACATTCAGAATAATATATCATGAATTCAACAAAATAACCAAAAAACAGCAAATTACTAAAAATTAGGGTTTCAACACACTCGGTCGTGTGTGTAGAGACACACGGTCATCCATGCAGACAACCGGTCAAGTGTGTGGACTCACTCGGTCGAGTGTGTCACACACTCGGTCGAGCGTGTTCTTCCAGATCTGGATTCACCCAATTTGACAAATCGATCAAATCTGTTGTTTTGGTTCAAATCCTGCTCGCATAGGCCACTAAAATAGCCGATAATCACATTTATAACATCAATTTTATCAGATAAAGTCTAACAAGCATTCGATTAAGTGTTTCACATCCGAACATAAAATCAATCATAACTAACAGATGGAAACGAGTTAGGATACCTCGTTTGTGGCGCTGTAATCACAAAGAAAAGTTGTATCAAAAACACAAGATCAAAACCTTCCTCTTTATCTTTGAGAAATCTAGGTAAAATTCGTCCAAAATCACACAAGTGGACTGAGCCATCTGACGATCAAAACCATTTATACCCACAGACACACTCGGTCGAGTGTGTCACTCACACAACCGTGAGTGAGACTCACTCGGTCGAGTGTGTATAAAACACATCTCATTCTCTTACATATACAGTTGGTCATGTGTGTCCCTCACACGATCATGTGAATATACTCACTCGGCCGACTGTCTTCACCTTTTAAAGCTTAAAAATTTTCGATTTCAAATTTAACAAACCTTTTCACGTCCACTCCCTCTGGGACTGATCTCTACAGTAACATTTAGTCACGCTATGTTCCATTAAGCTTCAAAGCACTAACTTTCAGTTCTAAAATATCGAGATTCCTTACACAGTGAGTCTTCCCGAAATCTAAGCTGTGAGGCTATAGAACCGTAACTAAAAGCAAAGTAACAATGATGCAATCTTTTAGATTTTTCACATATAAACATGCAAAGCTACAAAGCTAACAATTGTACAAGATCCATTGTGTCATGATAAACGATGTTATATCAAGCATATTCAGTAAAGTTTCAACAAAACAATGTCCGCACCACTTCAAATGCAATTAAGTATCTAATTCAGAAGTTAAACATTATCACTATAAGCACAGATATCATCATTTATCAAAAATAGCACAGATAACACAAATCACATGTTTATGCGAGTTAAATTATCACACTATTTCAACTGTTATTTCAGGGATCAGAACTGAACTAGTATGACACGTCATTTCAGAATTCATTTCAGTAAAGCATATACAAGATAAGTTTCAATCATTTTAACAAGCATTCACCAACTTTCATCCTAGAATTTGATGATCACGTTATATTAATTACTTTAACATTTTTCAATGCTATATTTTGATCAAGAATCGGTCCACATTTGAGATCGCGCGATGTTTCAGGTAGAACAATTGAGCACAAATATATTGATGTTATCCTTTATCACCTCAATGTACTTTCGATTTGATTGAACAGAACCATCTTATGATGTTTCTAGTAACCCTGTCAGCCATGAGCTTCTACCTTAAACTTATACCTTTTGTTTCAGATAACGTTGTATGTCTCAAATTTATTGCATACTTTGACCAGATGCATACTAGCCGCTATAAAACTCATACTTGAACGAAAATCGTATGATGTATAGTGGATGTATGGTGGTGATATATTTGAGTGATGGAATGATATTCTAAGATATCCTCCAGACAATATGTATAGTGGATGTATGGTGGTGATATATTTGAGTCATGGAATGATATTCTAAGATATCCTCTAGACAATGTTTCTCTGAGCCAATAGGTGCAATCTCATACCACAGATAAAAGATGTGAATGATTTGTGTTCTCTATATCTGATAATCTGACGATCTTCTCCCCCTCGAATGTAGATAACCAAATCTTTCCAATGAATCTCTGATTAATGATCCTTTGTGTTGTAATGTGGTGCCTCAACTTTATTTACAACCAAACATAAATAGTTAGCCTTTTTTTTTTTTTTTGGATTTTCTGATGCTGCATTTTTCTCAGAACTATAATACAAGACATAAATTCAAAATACATATAAACGAAGTCTCAAAATTACACAAGACACGATGATGCACCACTGACTTTGATTTTAGTCGTGTCTTTTTCAGAAAAACAATCTCTTGATCTTGAAATCGGTTTCCCGATGATGTTGCATATCTAAATCATTCAATATCTGTTTTATAAAGTTTCACTTCTCAACCCATTTATGGAGAAACACTTTCCTTTGGATACCCGACATGTATGATGCTGACTTTCGGTCTAAGCATTAAGAGTAAATAGAAACAAGTATGCACGCTAGACAAAGTATGCTCACCTCGGGGACATAGCAAATTATCCTTCGCTACCGAGTATAAATCGTAGTAGGGGAAACCTCAACCTGATGTTGAGTTTCTGAACAATCATTTCTCAGTACATGTTCAGTGATAATTAGGTGACTACCCTCAACCGCTGTAAACCTTTCCATGATTTCCTCATCATGATATTTACATGTTCTTAGTGTGATCATCTATATCTAGAATTAGGCCAGTAACGTCTAGTAATACGTTATCAATCATCATGTACTACTTATATACATCAGTAACATGTCAGTTCAGTATTGCAATAACTTCCCCACATATACAATAAGCAACTCCTTTTTTTAAGTTTTTCAGAATTTTTTTTTTTTATGGTTTTTCTGTTTTCTCTATACAAAAGCAAAAGAAAAGAAACAAAATAACCTAGCATGCAACACATTCAGAAATAAACTAACTATCATGCAAACAGAAATTAAAACATGCAGGCAACTAACCGTATTATGCAAATGAACACTAAAATATACAAGCGGTTCTATAGCACTTACTGCTCAATTTCTGTGTCTGGTTCCACTGTGTTTGGAACCTCAGTTTCAGGAACCACATCGTTTAAAAGTTTAATACCAATTTCTTTCAACAAGAAATCAAAACATGGTTTATCAAAAGCTTTCGTGAAGAGATCAGCCCTTTAGGTTGTAGTGTGTAGTGACCCGAACTTTTCCATGTTTATATATATTAATTGAGATTGATATTTACATGATTAAATGTTTCCAACATGTTAAGCAATCAAACTTGTTAAGACTTGATTAATTGAAATATGTTTCATATAGACAATTGACCACCCAAGTTGACCGGCGATTCACTAAAACTTGTAAAAACGACATGACGATATATATATGGATATACATATGGTTAACATGAGATTATGATAAGTAAGTATCTCCATAAGTATATTAACAATGAGTTATATACATATAAACAAGACTACTAACTTAAGGATTTCGAAACGAGACATATATGTAACGATTATCTTTGTAACGACATTTAAATGTATATATATATCATATTAAGATATATTAATATATCATAATATCATGATAATATAATAATTTAACATCTCATTAGATATAATAAACAATGGGTTAACAACATTAATTGAGATCGTTAACTTAAAGGTTTCAAAACAACACTTACATGTAACGACTAACGATGACTTAACGACTCAGTTAAAATGTATATACATGTAGTGTATTTAGATGTATTAAAATACTTTTGGAAGACTTCAAGACATATATCAAAACACTCATACTTAACGAAAATGGTTACAGTTACTTTCCCATTCTTTTCTTTCATCAAGAATTCTAGTCGTATTCTTACCCGTATTATACACAGCTTTAAAACGTACTTACTATGGGTATATACCAATAGGAACTAGCATGGGATTCCACTCTTGATTATGTCATGTATGACTAATCAATTTTAACTTCTACCATGAGCTAGTCAACTAACTAGAGCTCCTTTTAACCCCACTCACCACTCACCAATTACCACTCATCATTCACTCCATTTCACTTCCAATTCTCTTTCTAATTCTCTCTCAACACACACACACTATTATGAACGTATTTTTCCAGTAGTTAATCATCATCTTCATCAAAAATCACTTCAAGAATCAAGCTATAATCATCATAGGAAGAACACTTCAAGAACACTTCAAGAACACTTCAAAAATCCCTTCAAGTTTACTAATTTACTTCCAAGCTTTCTAATCCATTCCAAGTAATCATCTAAGATCAAGAAACCTTTGTTATATACAGTAGGTTATCTTTCTTATTCAAGGTAATATTCATATTCAAACTTTGATTCAATTTCTATAACTATAAACTATCTTAATTCGAGTAAAAATCTTACTTGAACTTGTTTTTGTGTCATGATCCTTCTTCAAGAACTTTCAAGCCATCCAAGATCCTTTAAAGCTAGATCATTTCTTGTCATTTCCAGTAGGTTTACCTACTAAACTTGAGGTAGTAATGATGTTCATAACATCATTTGATTCATATATATAAAACTATCTTATTCGAAGGTTTAAACTCGTAATCACTAGAACATAGTTTAGTTAATTCTAAACTTGTTCGCAAACAAAGTTAATCCTTCTAAATTGACTTTTAAAATTAACTAAACACATGTTCTATATCTATATGATATGCTAACTTAATGATTTAAAACCTGGAAACACGAAAAACACCGTAAAACCGGATTTACGCCGTCGTAGTAACACCGCGGGCTGTTTTGGGTTTGTTAATTAAAAACTATTATAAACTTTGATTTAAAAGTTGTTATTCTGAGAAAATGATTTTTATTATGAACATGAAACTATATCCAAAAATTATGGTTAAACTCAAAGTGGAAGTATGTTTTCTAAAATGGTCATCTAGACGTCGTTCTTTCGACTGAAATGACTACCTTTACAAAAACGACTTGTAACTTATTTTTCCGACTATAAACCTATACTTTTTCTGTTTAGATTCATAAAATAGAGTTCAATATGAAACCATAGCAATTTGATTCACTCAAAACGGATTTAAAATGAAGAAGTTATGGGTAAAACAAGATTGGATAATTTTTCTCATTTTAGCTACGTGAAAATTGGTAACAAATCTATTTCAACCATAACTTAATCAACTTGTATTGTATATTATGTAATCTTGAGATACCATAGACACATATACAATGTTTCGACCTATTATGTCGACACATCTATATATATTTTGGAACAACCATAGACACTCTATATGTGAATGTTGGAGTTAGCTATACAGGGTTGAGGTTGATTCCAAAATATATATAGTTTGAGTTGTGATCAATACTGAGATACGTATACACTGGGTCGTGGATTGATTCAAGATAATATTTATCGATTTATTTCTGTACATCTAACTGTGGACAACTAGTTGTAGGTTATTAACGAGGACAGCTGACTTAATAAACTTAAAACATCAAAATATATTAAAAGTGTTGTAAATATATTTTGAACATACTTTGATATATATGTATATATTGTTATAGGATCGTGAATCAACCAGTGGCCAAGTCTTACTTCCCGACGAAGTAAAAATCTGTGAAAGTGAGTTATAGTCCCACTTTTAAAATCTAATATTTTTGGGATGAGAATACATGCAGGTTTTATAAATGATTTACAAAATAGACACAAGTACGTGAAATTACATTCTATGGTTGAATTATCGAAATCGAATATGCCCCTTTTTATTAAGTCTGGTAATCTAAGAATTAGGGAACAGACACCCTAATTGATGCGAATCCTAAAGATAGATCTATTGGGCCTAACAAACCCCATCTAAAGTATCGGATGCTTTAGTACTTCGAAATTTATATCATATCCGAAGGGTGTCCCGGAATGATGGGGATATTCTTATATATGCATCTTGTTAATGTTGGTTACCAGGTGTTCACCATATGAATGATTTTTATCTCTATGTATGGGATGTGTATTGAAATATGAAATCTTGTGGTCTATTGTTACGATTTGATATATATAGGTTAAACCTATAACTCACCAACATTTTTGTTGACGTTTTAAGCATGTTTATTCTCAGGTGATTATTAAGAGCTTCCGCTGTCGCATACTTAAATAAGGACGAGATTTGGAGTCCATGCTTGTATGATATTGTGTAAAAACTGCATTCAAGAAACTTATTTTGTTGTAACATATTTGTATTGTTAACCATTATGTAATGGTCGTGTGTAAACAGGATATTTTAGATTATCATTATTTGATAATCTACGTAAAGCTTTTTAAACCTTTATTGATGAAATAAAGGTTATGGTTTGTTTTAAAATGAATGCAGTCTTTGAAAAACGTCTCATATAGAGGTCAAAACCTCGCAACGAAATCAATTAATATGGAATGTTTTTAATCAATAAGAACGGGACATTTCAGTTGGTATCCGAGCGTTGGTCTTAGAGAACCAGAATTTTGCATTAGTGTGTCTTATCGAGTTTGTTAGGATGCATTAGTGAGTCTGGACTTCGACCGTGTTTACTTGAAAAATGATTGCTTAACAAATTTTGTTGGAAACTATATATTTTTAACATGTGAATATTATGTGATATATTAATCTCTTAACGCGTTTGATATTATGTGATAGATGTCTACCTCTAGAACAAGTCCCATTGACTCACCTAATAATAATGAAGAGTCAAATATAAATTGGAATGATTCGTGGACTGATTCACAAGTTCCCGAAGAGGAACCAGAAGAAGAGTCGGAACCGGAAGAAGAATCGGAACCGGAAGAAGAATCGGAACCGGATGAAGAAATAGAACCGGTGGGGGAAATAATAAAACGGTTAAGTAAAAGAAAATTCTCAACCAACCGACCAAGGTTAATTATGGTCAATGGTGTTTCCGCCAAGAAAGCAAAATATTGGGAGGATTACCAATTCTCCGATGAATCGGATTCCGACGAGAATTCCGATGATGTTATAGAAATTACCCCAACTGAATTTAAAAAGGCAAAAGAAAATAATAAGGGAAAGGGCATAAAAATAGAGAAATCTAATTCCAACCCCGATGAACTTTATATGTATCGTCAACCCCCGAAGTCCTTAAGTTGTAACAATGACCCGGGAACCTCTAAACCACCAGGTTTTTCTAAACCAATGTGGAAAACGACGGATCGTATTAGGGGAACATCATATATCCCTAGAAACTTGGCAAAACGAACCAAAACCGAAGAAGAAGAAACAAGCGAGTCGGAATAAGATAGTTGTATTCGTGTGGTGTAATATATGTAATATAGTGTGCTTATGCTTTATGATATATGTAAAAAATTTTTGTATTAATAAGTATTTTTTTTTATGAATCTAACTCTTGTTCTATTTTACAGTATAAAAACACAAAATGGATAGACAACCCAATATTTTAAGAGACCTACCCGGAGACATGATTGATGAAATCTTATCTAGAGTCGGTCAGAATTCTTCGGCACAACTATTTAAGGCGAGATCAGTTTGTAAGACATTCGAAGAACGTTCCAAGAATGCCTTGATTTATAAAAGGCTTTCGTTTGAAAGATGGGGGATATCACATTGGGAAATCCATAAGTTACGATGTGTTTACTTTTACGCATATATTGCGGGGAACCCAAATGCTATTTTACGCAATGGGTTAAGAAATTATTTTGACTCAATATATCCGAATATTGGACTTCGTGATTTAGAAAAAGCGGCTAACATGCAACATAAAGAAGCATGTTATGCTTACGGATTAGTAATGTTCGCTTCTCACCAAAGTGAGAACAAGAACATCGGGCTACAACTATTAAACAAAACGTTCCCACAAGTGACGGAGTCGGTAATTGGGGTAAGAAATGAGGTTTTTAGATTGTTACGGGACTGTTGGACATTACGTAACCCTCGTCCCTTTGACGACGTTACAACACGCTGTCTTATCAACGGCCATAACGGTTATGTTCCACAAGACCAAGGATGGGAAGTAATCCTAGTAAAACCAGAATGCATGACTTGTTTCTGGACGTATGAATTACGTGTCTTTAGTGCCTTTGCTGAACGACTTGTGTACTAGCTAGAATTATCTTCACAACCATCTTGTATCAAAGTTATTGTGTGCTATATTTCATGCTATATGTAAAATAAGCGGTATTGTAAGTTTGTAAAATATTGTGTAAAAGTTTGAACGCGAAATATTATTATAATCAGTTTTTCATATAGAATTGTAGTAGTTGAATTGTATATTAGCTACTAAGTATGAACTTAACGGGAAGGTACTACCCGAATTTAAACTTATAAAACGCTAATATGAAGAAAAAGCTTTTATAAATGAATTCATATTATGCTACGAAATACTATTAACTACTCTTAATATTCTGTATGATTAACTTGTTCCATTTGACTATTTTGAAGGAAATGGCACCGACTACTCGACACACCGTGAATATGAATGAAGAGGAATTCCATACTTTTCTAGCTTCAAACATAGCCGCAGTACAGGCTGCGCTACATACCAACAATAACCTTGGATCTAGCAGTACAGGAAATCGTGTAGGATGCACCTACAAAGAATTCACTGCCTGCAAACCTTTGGAATTTGATGGAACCGAAGGACCGATCGGATTGAAACGGTGGACCGAGAAGGTCGAATCGGTGTTTGCCATAAGTAAGTGTACCGAAGTGGACAAAGTGAAGTACGCTACGCATACCTTCACAGGTTCTGCGTTAACATGGTGGAATACCTATCTAGAGCAAGTGGGACAAGACGATGCGTACGCACTACCATGGTCAGCATTCAAGCACTTGATGAACGAGAAGTACCGTCCCAGAACCGAGGTCAATAAGCTCAAGACAGAACTTAGAGGGTTACGAACCCAAGGATTTGATATTACCACGTACGAAAGACGATTCACAGAATTGTGCCTATTGTGTCCGGGAGCATTCGAAGATGAGGAAGAGAAGATCGACGCGTTTGTGAAAGGATTACCGGAAAGAATCCAAGAAGATATAAGTTCACACGAGCCCGCCTCCATACAACAGGCATGTAGAATGCCTCATAAACTAGTGAACCAGATTGAAGAAAGAATTAAAGAACAGACTGCTGAAGAGGCCAATGTGAAGCAAGTCAAAAGAAAGTGGGAGGAAAACGGTGATAAGAATCACCAATACAACAACAACAGCAATTACAACAATAATCGCAACAATTATCCCAACAATCGCAACATCAATCGCAACTACAACAAACGGCCCAACAACAACAACAACAACAACAACAACAACAACAACATCAACTACAACAATCATCCCAACAACAATAATAACCGCAACAACAACAACAATCAGAAGCAGCTATGCCAAAGGTGTGAAAAGTATCACTCGGGGTTCTGCACCAAATTTTGCAACAAGTGTAAAAGAAATGGTCATAGCGCAGCGAAGTGTGAGGTCTACGGACCAGGGGTTAATAGAACGAAAGGAACAAATGGTGTCAGAACGAGTAATGGCGGAGCAAGTAGTGTCGGAGCAAGTTATGCCAATGTAGTTTGTTATAAATGTGGAAAACCGGGCCACATTATTAGAAATTGTCCGAACCAGGAGAACATGAATGGACAAGGCCGCGGAAGAGTTTTCAATATTAATGCGGCAGAGGCACAGGAAGACCCGGAGCTTGTTACGGGTACGTTTCTTATTGACAATAAATCTGCTTACGTTTTATTTGATTCGGGTGCGGATAGAAGCTATATGAGTAGAGATTTTTGTGCTAAATTAAGTTGTCCATTGACACCTTTGGATAGTAAATTGTTACTCGAATTAGCAAATGGTAAATTAATTTCAGCAGATAATATATGTCGGAATCGAGAAATTAAACTGGTTAGCGAAACATTTAAGATTGATTTGATACCAGTAGAGTTAGGGAGTTTTGATGTGATAATCGGTATGGACTGGTTGAAAGAAGTGAAAGCAGAGATCGTTTGTTACAAAAATGCAATTCGCATTATACGAGAAAAAGGAAAACCCTTAATGGTATACGGAGAAAAGGGCAACACGAAGCTACATCTTATTAGTAATTTGAAGGCACAAAAACTAATAAGAAAAGGTTGCTATGCTATTCTAGCACACGTCGAGAAAGTACAAACTGAAGAAAAGAGCATCAATGATGTTCCCATTGCAAAAGAATTTCCCGATGTATTTCCGAAAGAATTACCGGGATTACCCCCACATCGATCCGTTGAATTTCAAATAGATCTTGTACCAGGAGCTGCACCAATAGCTCGTGCTCCTTACAGACTCGTACCCAGCGAGATGAAAGAACTACAAAGCCAATTACAAGAACTTTTAGAGCGTGGTTTCATTCGACCAAGCACATCACCGTGGGGAGCTCCTGTTTTGTTTGTCAAGAAGAAAGATGGTACATTCAGGTTGTGTATCGACTACCGAGAGTTGAACAAACTTACCATCAAGAACCGCTACCCACTACCGAGAATCGATGACTTATTTGATCAACTACAAGGCTCGTCTGTTTATTCAAAGATTGACTTACGTTCCGGGTATCATCAAATGCGGGTGAAAGAAGATGATATTCCAAAGACTGCTTTCAGAACACGTTACGGTCATTACAAGTTTATGGTCATGCCGTTTGGTTTAACTAATGCACCAGCTGTGTTCATGGACCTTATGAACCGAGTGTGTGGACCATACCTTGACAAGTTTGTCATTGTTTTCATTGATGACATACTTATTTACTCAAAGAATGACCAAGAACACGGTGAACATTTGAGAAAGGTGTTAGAAGTATTGAGGAAGGAAGAATTGTACGCTAAGTTTTCAAAGTGTGCATTTTGGTTGGAAGAAGTTCAATTCCTCGGTCACATAGTGAACAAAGAAGGTATTAAGGTGGATCCGGCAAAGATAGAAACTGTTGAAAAGTGGGAAACCCCGAAAACTCCGAAACACATACGCCAGTTTTTAGGACTAGCTGGTTACTACAGAAGGTTCATCCAAGACTTTTCCAGAATAGCAAAACCCTTGACTGCATTAACGCATAAAGGGAAGAAATTTGAATGGAATGATGAACAAGAGAAAGCATTTCAGTTATTGAAGAAAAAGCTAACTACGGCACCTATATTGTCATTGCCTGAAGGGAATGATGATTTTGTGATTTATTGTGATGCATCAAAGCATGGTCTCGGTTGTGTATTAATGCAACGAACGAAGGTGATTGCTTATGCGTCTAGACAATTGAAGATTCACGAACAAAATTATACGACGCATGATTTGGAATTAGGCGCGGTTGTTTTTGCATTAAAGACTTGGAGGCACTACTTATATGGGGTCAAAAGTATTATATATACCGACTACAAAAGTCTTCAACACATATTTAATCAGAAACAACTGAATATGAGGTAGCGTAGGTGGATTGAATTATTGAATGATTACGACTTTGAGATTCGTTACCACTCGGGGAAGGCAAATGTGGTAGCCGATGCCTTGAGCAGGAAGGACAGAGAACCCATTCGAGTAAAATCTATGAATATAATGATTCATAATAACATTACTACTTAAATAAAGGAGGCGCAACAAGGAGTTTTAAAAGAGGGAAATTTAAAGGATGAAATACACAAAGGATCGGAGAAGCATCTTAATATTCGGGAAGACGGAACCCGGTATAGGGCTGAAAGGATTTGGGTACCAAAATTTGGAGATATGAGAGAAATGGTACTTAGAGAAACTCATAAAACCAGATACTCAATACATCCTGGAACGGGGAAGATGTACAAGGATCTCAAGAAACATTTTTGGTGGCCGATTATGAAAGCCGATGTTGCTAAATACGTAGGAGAATGTTTGACGTGTTCTAAGGTCAAAGCTGAGCATCAGAAACCATCAGGTCTACTTCAACAACCCGAAATCCCGGAATGGAAATGGGAAAACATTACCATGGATTTCATCACTAAATTGCCAAGGACTGCAAGTGGTTTTGATACTATTTGGGTAATAGTTGATCATCTCACCAAATCAGCACACTTCCTGCCAATGAGAGAAGATGACAAAATGGAGAAGTTGGCGCAATTGTATTTGAAGGAGGTTGTCTCCAGACATGGAATACCCGTCTCTGTTATCTCTGATAGGGATGGTAGATTTGTTTCAAGGTTCTGGCAGACGTTACAGCAAGCATTAGGAACTCGTCTAGACATGAGTACTGCCTATCATCCACAAACTGATGGGCAGAGCGAAAGGACGATACAAACGCTTGAAGACATGCTACGAGCATGTGTTATTGATTTCGGAAACAGTTGGGATCGACATCTACCGTTAGCAGAATTTTCCTACAACAACAGCTACCATTCAAGCATTGAGATGGCGCCGTTTGAAGCACTTTATGGTAGAAAGTGCAGGTCTCCGATTTGTTGGAGTGAAGTGGGGGATAGACAGATTACGGGTCCGGAGATTGTACAAGAAACTACCGAGAAGATCATCCAAATTCAACAACGGTTGAAAACCGCCCAAAGTCGACAAAAGAGCTACGCTGACATTAAAAGAAAAGATATAGAATTTGAAATTGGAGAGATGGTCATACTTAAAGTTGCACCTTGGAAAGGCGTTGTTCAATTTGGTAAACGAGGGAAATTAAATCCAAGGTATATTGGACCATTCAAGATTATTGATCGTGTCGGACCAGTAGCTTACCGACTTGAGTTACCTCAACAACTCGCGGCTGTACATAACACTTTCCACGTCTCGAATTTGAAGAAATGTTTTGCTAAAGAAGATCTCACTATTCCGTTAGATGAAATCCAAATCAACGAAAAACTTCAATTCATCGAAGAACCCGTCGAAATAATGGATCGTGAGGTTAAAAGACTTAAGCAAAACAAGATAACAATTGTTAAGGTTCGATGGAATGCTCGTAGAGGACTCGAGTTCACCTGGGAGCGTGAAGATCAGATGAAGAAGAAATACCCGCATCTATTTCCAGAAGATTCGTCAACACCTTCAACAGCTTAAAATTTCGGGACGAAATTTATTTAACGGGTAGGTACTGTAGTGACCCGAACTTTTCCATGTTTATATATATTAATTGAGATTGATATTTACATGATTAAATGTTTCCAACATGTTAAGCAATCAAACTTGTTAAGACTTGATTAATTGAAATATGTTTCATATAGACAATTGACCACCCAAGTTGACCGGCGATTCACGAACGTTAAAACTTGTAAAAATGACATGACGATATACATATGGATATACATATGGTTAACATGAGATTATGATAAGTAAGTATCTCCATAAGTATATTAACAATGAGTTATATACATATAAACAAGACTACTAACTTAAGGATTTCGAAACGAGACATATATGTAACGAATATCGTTGTAACGACATTTAAATGTATATATATCATATTAAGATATATTAATATATCATAATATCATGATAATATAATAATTTAACATCTCATTAGATATAATAAACAATGGGTTAACAACATTAATTGAGATCGTTAACTTAAAGGTTTCAAAACAACACTTACATGTAACGACTAACGATGACTTAACGACTCAGTTAAAATGTATATACATGTAGTGTATTTAGATGTATTAAAATACTTTTGGAAGACTTCAAGACATATATCAAAACACTCATACTTAACGAAAATGGTTACAGTTACTTTCCCATTCTTTTCTTTCATCAAGAATTCTAGTCGTATTCTTACCCGTATTATACACAGCTTCAAAACGTACTTACTATGGGTATATACCAATAGGAACTAGCATGGGATTCCACTCTTGATTATGTCATGTATGGCTAATCAATTTTAACTTCTACCATGAGCTAGTCAACTAACTAGAACTCCTTTTAACCCCACTCACCACTCACCAATTACCACTCATCATTCACTCCATTTCACTTCCAATTCTCTTTCTAATTCTCTCTCAACACACACACACTACTATGAATGTATTTTTCCAGTAGTTAATCATCATCTTCATCAAAAATCACTTCAAGAATCAAGCTATAATCATCATAGGAAGAACACTTCAAGAACACTTCAAAAATCCCTTCAAGTTTACTAATTTACTTCCAAGCTTTCTAATCCATTCCAAGTAATCATCTAAGATCAAGAAACCTTTGTTATATACAGTAGGTTATCTTTCTTATTCAAGGTAATATTCATATTCAAACTTTGATTCAATTTCTATAACTATAAACTATCTTAATTCGAGTAAAAATCTTACTTGAACTTGTTTTTGTGTCATGATCCTACTTCAAGAACTTTCAAGCCATCCAAGATCCTTTAAAGCTAGATCATTTCTTGTCACTTCCAGTAGGTTTACCTACTAAACTTGAGGTAGTAATGATGTTCATAACATCATTCGATTCATATATATAAAACTATCTTATTCGAAGGTTTAAACTCGTAATCACTAGAACATAGTTTAGTTAATTCTAAACTTGTTCGCAAACAAAAGTTAATCCTTCTAACTTGACTTTTAAAATTAACTAAACACATGTTCTATATCTATATGATATGCTAACTTAATGATTTAAAACCTGGAAACACGAAAAACACCGTAAAACCGGATTTACGCCGTCGTAGTAACACCGCGGGCTGTTTTGGGTTAGTTAATTAAAAACTATGATAAACTTTGATTTAAAAGTTGTTATTCTGAGAAAATGATTTTTATTATGAACATGAAACTATATCCAAAAATTATGGTTAAACTCAAAGTGGAAGTATGTTTTCTAAAATGGTCATCTAGACGTCGTTCTTTCGACTGAAATGACTACCTTTACAAAAACGACTTGTAACTTATTTTTCCGACTATAAACCTATACTTTTTCTGTTTAGATTCATAAAATAGAGTTCAATATGAAACCATAGCAATTTGATTCACTCAAAACGGATTTAAAATGAAGAAGTTATGGGTAAAACAAGATTGGATAATTTTTCTCATTTTAGCTACGCGAAAATTGGTAACAAATCTATTCCAACCATAACTTAATCAACTTGTATTGTATATTATGTAATCTTGAGATACCATAGACACGTATACAATGTTTCGACCTATCATGTCGACACATCTATATATATTTCGGAACAACCATAGACACTCTATATGTGAATGTTGGAGTTAGCTATACAGGGTTGAGGTTGATTCCAAAATATATATAGTTTGAGTTGTGATCAATACTGAGATACGTATACACTGGGTCGTGGATTGATTCAAGATAATATTTATCGATTTATTTCTGTACATCTAACTGTGAACAACTAGTTGTAGGTTATTAACGAGGACAGCTGACTTAATAAACTTAAAACATCAAAATATATTAAAAGTGTTGTAAATATATTTTGAACATACTTTGATATATATGTATATATTGTTATAGGTTCGTGAATCAACCAGTGGCCAAGTCTTACTTCCCGACGAAGTAAAAATCTGTGAAAGTGAGTTATAGTCCCACTTTTAAAATCTAATATTTTTGGGATGAGAATACATGCAGGTTTTATAAATGATTTACAAAATAGACACAAGTACGTGAAACTACATTCTATGGTTGAATTATCGAAATCTAATATGCCCCTTTTTATTAAGTCTGGTAATCTAAGAATTAGGGAACAGACACCCTAATTGACGCGAATCCTAAAGATAGATCTATTGGGCCTAACAAACCCCATCCAAAGTATCGGATGCTTTAGTACTTCGAAATTTATATCATATCCGAAGGGTGTCCCGGAATGATGGGGATATTCTTATATATGCATCTTGTTAATGTCGGTTACCAGGTGTTCACCATATGAATGATTTTTATCTCTATGTATGGGATGTGTATTGAAATATGAAATCTTGTGGTCTATTGTTACGATTTGATATATATAGGTTAAACCTATAACTCACCAACATTTTTGTTGACATTTTAAGCATGTTTATTCTCAGGTGATTATTAAGAGCTTCCGCTGTCGCATACTTAAATAAGGACGAGATTTGGAGTCCATGCTTGTATGATATTGTGTAAAAACTGCATTCAAGAAACTTATTTTGTTGTAACATATTTGTATTGTAAACCATTATGTAATGGTCGTGTGTAAACAGGATATTTTAGATTATCATTATTTGATAATCTACGTAAAGCTTTTTAAACCTTTATTGATGAAATAAAGGTTATGGTTTGTTTTAAAATGAATACAGTCTTTGAAAAACGTCTCATATAGAGGTCAAAACCTCGCAACGAAATCAATTAATATGGAACGTTTTTAATCAATAAGAACGGGACATTTCATAGTGTCTATCTGCACTATGTCAATTAACTTCTTTTCATAGCAGTCTCTAATGAAATGGTATTTAATCCCAATGTGTTTGGTTTTAGAATGATTAACAGGATTTTTAGTGACAGCTATAGCGGCAATATTATCAACAAAAATAGGAGTGTTAGAAATATGTAAACCATAGTCATGTAGCTGCTGTTGGATCCAGATGACCTGAGATGTACAGCTTGCTGCAGCAATATATTCAGCTTCACAAGTAGACCGAGCCACTATCGTCTACTTTTTACATTGCCAAGTAACTAATCTGCTTCCTAAAAATTGACACCCCCCAGAAGTTGACTTGAAGTCTTTCTTGCATCCGCCATATTCTGAATCACTATACGCAGTAAGCTCAAAACCATCATCACACGAATACCATAACCCCAAAGTTGGTGTATCTTTCAAATATCTTAGAATCTTCTTGACCACGAGCATATGATGAACATTTGGATTCGCTTGATTACGAGCACACAACCAAACTGCAAACATAATATCTGTTCTAGAAGCTGTAAGATACATTAGAGACCCAATTATCGCCGTGTATAATGTCCGATCCACCTTAGCACCTTCACAATCTGGTGAAATACCGTGATTCACCGAAAACGGAATCTTTGCTGGTCTCTCAGCTTCCATTTGGAAACGTTTTAGAATATCAGCAACATACTTGATTTGATGCAAGAAGATGCCTTTATCCATCTGAGCTACCTGCAAGCCTAAGAAAAACTTGATAGTTCCCATGAAACTCATTTTGAACTTCCGTTGCATAACCTTCTCAAACTCATTGACCATCGACTTATCTGTTGATCCAAATATGATATCATCAACATAAACCTGCACTAGCATGAGATGCTGTCCTTTCTTCTTGATGAAAAGTGTTTGATCAATCAAACCTCTTCTGAAACCATTCTCAAGCATGTAGTTGGACAAAGTAGCATACCACGCTCTTGGAGCTTGATGAAGCCCATACAGTGCCTTTTCTAGTCGATATACCTTTTCGGGGAAATGAGGATCTTCAAAATCAGGTGGTTGTTCAACATATACTTTCTCATTAATCTCTCTGTACAAAAATGCGCTTTTCATATCCATCTGATAAACTTTAAATCCCATGAAGGACGCAAAGGCCAAGAAAATTCTAATTGCCTCAAGTCTAGCTACCGGAGCAAATACCTCATTGTAGTTAATTTCAGGGATTTGTTGATATCCCTTTACCACCAACCTAGCTTTATTTCTGATAACAATACCCTGTTCATCCTTCTTATTCTTCAATACCCATCGAAGACCAGAAGGTTCACATCCATGTGGTGGATTGACTAATCTCCAGACTTTCAAATGCTTAAACTGCAACAACTCTTCCTGCATAGCACTAACCCACTCATCATATTTCAATGCCTCAAAGGAATCTTTCAGTTCAATCTGACGTACATAGCATGAGTCAGCGTGCACAAACACTCTCCCCGTCTTATTTAACGAAGAATAAAAAGGTGTCACCACATTTGCACTCTCTGTTTCATCATCTTCTGCTGTCGTTGGACTTTCACTTACTACAGGAATCTCAGATGTAGTAGGAACTTTAGACGTTGATGCTTCATTAGTATTAGTATGAGGAATACCAATATGAGGGATGCCCCTTGTATCCACAAAATAATCATCCAGGCGTTTTGGGGGCATGATGACACGGTTTGATCTACGTACACCTCGTGCTTCAGTTGGATGTTCAGGCACTGTTACAGCTGGTAGTTGATTATAAAGAGGATTAAGATGTTCCTATATCAACCGTGCCTGACTAACTTCCTCATCTTCTTCAAACTCACTGTCTTCATTAGTATCTACTACCTCATCCACATTCGAATCAGTATTACCTCGAAAACTCTGCGGACTTGGATGCAAGCTAGATATCGGATTCTGAACCTGCGCTGGAATAGTAATGATATCTTCAGTATAGTTTTGTGAATCAAACAACATCTGAGTTATCACATCTTCATCAGTAACTCTTGGTGGAAGATTGAAAGAATTAAACAATTTATCATATTTAAACTGCCATGCGAACCCTTTACTAACACGAGCCGGAGCGTTACTCTGAATATCAACCTCGAAACGTTCTTCAGCACACTTAGATTCAGTATTGTACACTCTTATATTCGGATTCCCATAGACCAAGAAGATACCAGTGACAACCTTTGAATTAAATTTCCCTCATGTGTCTCGTACCAGGATAGTACAAGGAGCACCAAAGGGTTCAAAATGTTTAATATAAGGCTTTTTCTTGTGTAACAGTTCATAACATGTTTTTCCATGTCTTTTCACAACTAAGACTCTGTTCATCACATAACACGCTGTACTCACGGCTTCACCCCAGAAAACAATGGGTAAACATGAATCAGCTAACATAGTTCTTGCGGTCTCAATTAATGTCCTATTATTTCTTTCAGCAACACCATTGGACTGTGGCGTATAAGCAGGAATGAACTGTTGTTGTATCCCCTGTTCATTACAAATGTGCAACATCTGATGATTCTTGAATTCCGTACCATTTTCAGTACGAATCTTTCTAACTTTCAACTTATACAAACATTCAAGCTTCAGAATCAAAACTTTAACGTGCTCGAAAGTATCTAATTTATGCTTCAGCATAACAACTCAAGAGAAACGTGAATACTCATCTGTAACCACCAAGCGGTATGACTCTCCAGTGATAGTCTTGCAATTAACTGGACCAAAAAGATCCATATGCAACAATTCAAGAGGAATATTAATCGAATGATGCTTCTTGGTAGCATGAGACTTCTTAACCTGTTTCCCTTGTTTACACGGAAGACAACCTTCAGGAATATGAAAACTTTTAACATTAACACCATCAACTAGTCCATTGTGAACTAGATTATTCATCTTCCTGAGACTTAGATCACCCATACGCTTGTGCCAAATGATAGACTCCTGTTCAGTAGCCTTAGAAATGAAAGCCTGATGGTCTGTAGCTGCTTTAACATGAGCCTTACGCATATCAAGAATATAAAGATCCTTGCACCTTGGAGCAGTCATCAAAATCATATCTTCCGGAATCACAAACTCTTTCCTCAAAATATAATAGAATTTGTCATCAAATGCAACTGTATACTTTTTGTCAGCAGCCTGTGAAACAGAAAGCAGATTGTTCGACATCTGCTCTACAAAATTTACTTTATCAAAGCTGACATTTTCGTTAGCTATCACTCCTTGCGCAGTAATAAAACCTCCTTCACTACCTGCAAAAGAAACTGGTCCCCCATTCACTGTTTTCACATTAGAAAGTAAGGACAAGTTCCCTGTCATGTGCCTGGACACCCCACTATCAACAATCCATGTACTGCAGCATGGATTGTAGACGACCTGCACATGAAAATAAGGAGATTAGTTAGAAAGGGCCACCCATGCCCTAATGGCAGTGGGTTTCCCATCAACGCCAACCACTGGCAACTCCACCTATTATCCCTTAGATCCAGAAGGACCTTCAGCATTTTGGACACCCTTAACTTTTGATTTACGTTTCCAAACAGTATTTTTCGGTAATGGTTTCCGGTAGTAATCGTTTGTTTAAAAAACTTTAGTTTCATTTGTTTGAACAGAAGTAGATTTAACCACAGGTGAAGATGATCTTCTATTGAAAGCACGTTTAGGACTAAGATCAATCTTCCTATGTGGTGTCTGTCTAATGGGTTTACAATTTGCAGACCTATGTCCCAACATCCCACAATTGAAACAATTAACATTATCAAAGTTATTAGAATTAAACACTTGACGTCTAGGTGGTGAAAACTGTCTCTTAGATGGTGTAGTCTGTTGTCTAGTCGTAGGGGGAGACGAGACTTGTTGTTTAACAGTCTGTCGACGACTAGGTGAAACATATTTCGTCACGCTGCCAGAATTTGAACTCTCACATTTTGGTGGATGTTCAGAGTTAGGATCAACAACCTGTGAATTCAAAGTACTACTTCCCTTAACAAACTTAACAGGAGTGAACTGAGTGTTTTTCTTCCTATTTTTTTTGGCTTTTCAACACTCTTTATCTGAGTCTTCTGACTCTCACTCCTATTATTATCGTTCTTTGAATTCTTTAAAATCGTGATGAGTTTAGTCACAAGTACAAAAGGTTTGCTGTCCTTTTTGGTATCAACATCAGTGTCGGACTCCGTTTCATAGACAACATCTAAAGGTTTCTTACTCTCAGCATCCTTACTTTTACTCTTAACAGGTGTTTCCTCAGACTTACCATACTGCTGTTCTACAACCTGACCCTTACTCTTCTCAACAGGCTTATTAACATACTCATCCATAAGCGGTGGGGCAACCTGATCATAACCTAACCCTTGTTTTTTAGGATGATTAAAAATTTGTGTCACGTATGACATTCTCTGCTAATTATCAATCCTAGCCTTTTCTGATTCATATTTTAACTTATATGAATCTTTTTCTACCTTAAGTGCTTCTATCTGGCTCAAATACAGATTAATCACTTTCTGATCATCTATAACAGTTGATTTTATGTGACCTACCTGATTCTCTAAGGACTTAATGACATCAACATACTCTTTCTGCTTATTAAGGTAGTAAAGAGCATCATCATAGTTCTTCTTGTTTGTCTGATTTTCTAGACTCAAATTCTTAAGTTCAAGTCTAAGTTTTGGACAAGTTTCACAAGTAGCAGGGATTTCATTAAGCTTAGAAACTATACATTCAAGTCTAGCTATATCTTGTTCAAGGTTAATCCATTTAGAACAAACAAAAGCTAAATCATTACATACCTTGTCATTGCTGGACGTGTTAGCCATGAATGCATAATCATTTCTACCATCCTGTGAATCTACATCTGATTCTGATTCAGACTTTGAACTTGTACTGTTTGAATAATCAGCATCATAACCTCCCGCGCACTCAACTTTAGTAGAACTATCAGAACTCTTCACCGTAACTATCTTCTCTTCAGTATCTTTAACCTCACTGGTAATCAAATGTTCAAGTTCTTTTCTTAACCAGGTACTCGTATGACAACTCATTCCCAAGGATTTATCATCATCGGAAGAATCAGTAGTAAATTCAAGATTAGACAAGTCCTTAGCTTTGCGGAACTTATCATACAGCTGATCCTTGATTCTCTTCTTAAGACACATCTTCATTACCTCCTCTACCCTTTTCATTCTAGCGTCACATCTGCACACATAGCATGCGCAATCACGATTATCTTTACTGATACAACCAGCATTCCTTCTCACAACCCTTTCTTCCTCTATCTCAGCTTCACTCTTACCCACAAAAACAACATTCGCTTTCTCAGAATCTACCGAAATAGACCAATCACACACCTCATCAGCATAAGTAGTAGTCAATGCTTTGGATTGACATGTTGCTGCAGCATCCTTCTCTACACTTGAACTCACTTGTTTTGGATTCACTTCAATGGTTGTATTATGAAAAGGATTAT
The DNA here is from genome assembly GCF_046630445.1 of Rutidosis leptorrhynchoides. Taxonomy (NCBI): domain Eukaryota; kingdom Viridiplantae; phylum Streptophyta; class Magnoliopsida; order Asterales; family Asteraceae; genus Rutidosis; species Rutidosis leptorrhynchoides. Next base: position 690,877,416 of record NC_092335.1, read on the forward strand.
GAAAACCAGGCTTAGGTGGTCTAGTACACGTCCTCTTAAAGTGATCCAATTCATCACAGTTATGGCATCTAACCTTGGACATGTCAAAACCGAATTTAGTGTTCCGATTTAAACTCAAGGTTCTCTGACCTGTTCTTTTCAAATACTTTCACGCTCGTCTCACAATACTACCCATTCCATACAGTATATCCATTCTCTCAATCTCATCCTTATCAATTTGGTCATAATCTTCATTCTCAAGATGACCATTAATTATCTGACCATTAATCATATCATTGTACGAGTTGAAAACAACAGCTGCTAGTGCCATATCCTCCTGAATTGATTCCAAAGACCTATTCTTGATATTTTCTGTTTTAAGCACTGGTGTTTGAGTCTGTTGAATTGGAGAAGACTCAATGACTTTAGTAGTTGAGCTCTGAGATTGAGATTTAGCATGAAAATAACCAGACACTGACTGTGGTGCCGAGGTCTGTGCATCATTGGTTGAAATGTACGTTATCTGTAATGGAGCATGAAATCCAGAGGATGACCCAATGGTAGAAGAAGAGGCTACAGTACCAAGCCTCTTTCGCTTAGCTTCAACTTGAATATCCTTTTCCATCAGTTTGGATGTAAAGGCGATTAATGTTAACGTACGACCCGATTCAATGTACCTGTTTTGAATCTGCTCAATCTCAGTATGCCATCTTTCAGGAACCATCCTTCAAAACCCTGATAGCCTTGATATCTGACACTTCTATTCCATAATCAGCCATTTCAGCAACCAGTAGACAGTATCGCTCCAAAGTCTGTCCAAGAGTCTCGGAAGGAAGAGATGCAAACACTCTCCATTCATCCTTTAAAACCTTGCCCTTAGTGGCACGATAAGTTGCGGTACCCTCTGTGGCTGACTGAAGAGCAAGCCAAAGGGTGTATGAAGTCTTGTTTCTGTTCTTGAACTGCTGAAAGATTTCCTTAGACAGTGCCCGTGTGAGCTGTGCATAACACCTACATTCCAAATTATACTGTTCACGCTCAGCAGGATTAAACTGTGAAGTTTCCTTTGGTTCACCATCTGCTTCATCTGGCCACACATACTCAGTTTCTATAAACTCCCACAGCCTAGAGTCAATACCATTCAGATAGATCATAAATCGGGCTTTTCAGTCCAAAAAGTCTTTCAGATTCTCAAGTTTAAGAACCTTATTGGAAGTTCCAGACTCACTTTCGGAAAGGATTAATTTTTGAAGTCCAGGAGCAATCACTAAAGCACTGTATTCATTAGCCACTTGTTCATTAGTGTCTGACATTCTGATTAATTAAATTGAATTAAGTGTAAATTAAAATTCTGATTAAAAAGACACACTGTCGGTTGTCTAAGTCACACAGTCGGTTGACTATGTCACACGGTTGGTTGTCTAAGTCACACGGTCAAGTGTCTAACAAAAATTGGGTAGCACTTCGTTACTAAAGTTCACTTTGGTATTATAACTCCCACGGTCGATTGTCTTAGTCACTCGGTCCATTGTCTTACTCACACGGTCGGTTGACTGGACTCACACGGCCGATTGACTAGGCAAAACTCACACTACTTAACAGGAACTCACACGGTCGACTGTATGACTCACTCGGTCGATTAAGTAGCTCACACGGTCGTCCGTGTTCTTGACAGTAGCAGGTCATTTTTTAGGGTTTTCTAGAGGAAAATCGATTTTTCGATCGATTTTTGACAAGATTACCTAAAACAAAACGTATAACTATTTTATAAACACACTAGAAACAAAATTTGACACCAAAAACAAATATTATAACGTAAAAACTCGGATTAATTTTGAAAACAAAAGAAAACACCAAAAACCTAAAACTTTGACCCAAAAACAATTTTGATAAGCAAAACCAGAGACTCCGGCTCTGATACCACTTTGTAGACGTTGATTTGATGGATCTTAGGTTGCCTATTATCGTGACTAGAGGCGGAATTCACTAGCGATGACTAAACTGAGATATGGGCTGTGTCGGATTCGTTTTGGTCAAACCTAGAGTGCAAACTAGATTAGAACGAAGCCTAAACGTGTTATTTCGGTGGTATTTGGTGTTAGGTATCGAGAGAGAACGAGACCAGTCGATTAGGGCTAATGGGGTGTGTAACCTCAACAATGAGGCTTAAACCCGTATATATACTGCATGTCAGACACACTCGGTCGAGTGTGTCACACAGTCGGTTGACTGTGTCACTCAGTCGGTCGAGTGTGTGGACACACTCGGTCGACTGTGTATGCAGTTTAACTTATTGATTATCTAACTAATTAAGCACGCACAATCACATATATAATCAATAGTCACAACGATACGTTATTACATGACCAAATGTATTAAACGATAAGCTATGTACGTCTAGGGATTACATGCATCAACACCTTGAATAAAAATCATAAGTGAATTGGGTCATGCTTTTGCCGTGAAAGAGTAAAAGGAAATATAATACCAATATGGAGTAATTTTAAATTATTTGTATAAAGTACTTATTTATACACCGAAAAAAACAAGGTAGGGGCATTTTAGGAAGTTCAGTAAAATGTTGGTGGATCTTTAAGAAAGGTGTTTAGAAATATCACTTCTCTTTCTCGCATGTGCACGTGTTCATTGGGTAGGTAATAGGGCTAATAGCGGGTTCCTCATTTTAACACAAGGAATGATGACACCGAAATTTCAATATTAGACGAAGGTTGAGTAGAAACTTTGAAGTTGAAATTGTGGATGAGAGGTTCATTGTACTCTAGCATACATATTGAACAATAGAAAAAAAAAAGAATGAAAAACATAGCTACCCAAAATATCTCTTGAGACGTTGACATGGAGCCACAAGTGCAACGTCGAACTAGAGTGGTGAAACACTGAATCTCGTCGTTCCACATGTTTAACTTTGACATCGACGAGTGAAATCTTGACCACTCCTTATGTTGTAATTATTACACAAAATATATATACTAGATTTGCAAGGCTCGAAAATTCCTTATGCTCGTACTACCCAAAATCGACATGTACTAGATTTGGAAAGGAAAAAATTATTTTATATGGGTCAAGGGGATTATACCTAGGTGAAGATGTTATAATTTATAAAATATTACAAATGAGAATAGCAGTGCGAAAGACAGCAAAACCTTTGATGTCAACTACGACAACGGCCAAAAACCAGACAAATAGTCTAACATACAACTATACAAGAACTAAACACATTAATGAATCATCAAGGTTTCACTACTAGAAATACCATTTTTTGTGGCGATTAAAATCGCCGCATTAAATGGGGTTTCTCGCCGCAAAAGATTTTTGGCGGAGACCCCTCGCCGCTTATAAGGTCGTCACCGTAAGTGCGCCGTCTAAAATCTTTTGCGTCGTTTTTTTGCGGCGGACAAAAATGGGGCCCACTATTTAATAAGAAAAAAGAAAAGAAAATATATATTCTTTTTTGCGGCGACTAGATGGCGCCAAACGTTCCCGGCAAAATCTTGCAAGCAAGTGTCAGTTCTTGCGGCGAGTATTTGCAGCGAGGTGTCCCTTCTTTTGCTGCTATTTTTTGCGACGATTATCGCCCGATTTTACAGCATCCCGCCCGATGGTTTATAAGATAATCTTACCTGATGGTTTTAACAGAATTCTGTTGTATTTACAGCATCCCGCCCGATTTTCTGGGCGTTTTTCCGAAACATGTTTCATACAATTTAATAGCACCTATAACAACGTATATAACTCCAAAACAACAATAAATGTAATTTTTATATTTAAGTTTATAAATTAGTAAACCGCACACATTATCGTCATCACCGTCATTAGCGTTATCATCGTCATCTTCATCACCGTCATCATCATCCATCACTGTCATCATCGTCCATCACCGCCATCACCATCATCGTCCATCGTTGTCATCTTCATCATGGTCATCACCGACATCACTTTATTAACGTTACTTAATGACGTTACTTTACGACGTTATTTGATGACGTTACTTGATTACGTTTCTAGTTTCAGTTTCTAATTTAACTTATTTAACAATGTGTTTTAGTTTCTAATTAATATGTGTTGAAGTTTCTAATTAATTAATATATGTGTTGAATTTTCTAATTGAACGATAATTAACTCCTAATTAACCCCAAATTAACATATCAACTAATTGGGCGGGAAACTTTTGGCGGAATATCTTGGGCGGGAAACACTTTGTGGCAGTATATGTTTATGGCTATTTAAAGACTATCCAATGCACCCATGTGTTCCTTCATATCCACCATCTCAACTCAATTCTCTATCCTAATTACACAATGAATCACTCTGTGATCGGTAGACCTATTAGTGAACGTCGTGAGGTCAATCTAGAAGATCTTCCAGAAATCGAGCACGAAATTCGAAAGAATGGGTTGGCTTCCTTTCATTCAGGTTAATAAGTACTTGTTTCATCTTCTCGTCTATCAATTCTATTCAAACTTTCAATTCATTAATGAACAAACAGTGAGGGTTCGAATCGTTGACCATCCATATGAGTATACTCTTCAAGAATTTGGTGCACTATTGGGCGTTCCATTTGAAGGTATAAATATCTATTATCCCGATGAAGACCTTCAAGATCTTCCTGTGCGTATTGTACCACATCAAATAACCATACTTATATGCCGTACTTGTGTTCCATACAAGAACATAGTACGTACGGGCATCCTTGACGATTATATTCGTCCTGAAATTTCCACAAGAAATGAAGTTATCTCAAGTAACATGTACTACCGTGATCCAAATGTCAGTCATTTGTCAATGACTGAAGTTTTGATTCACGGGTGCATGACTCACAATATTAGAGTTAATATTGCTCATTTAGTCGCTTCCCGAATGAATGAGCTTCATAATGAAACAAGACCTCTTCCATATGGAGCGTTTTTGAGTCGTTTATTTACTAATATCGGTGCGGTTAATGGTTTGGTAGGATGACATCTTTTAAGTACGGTACCTATTGACATTTCCTTCGTTGCTGAAACTTCGGCAGCATCGGGCTCGGGTTCTGAAAATTCGTCCACTAGGTCGGATGCTCGCAGTCATCATCGTCGTGGTTAGTAGTGTGATTTAAGTTCAGTAACTTTGTAAGATCGTCATTTAATAATTTATGTTGAAGTGTGTGTTTAATTCAGTAACATCGTATGACCTTTATTTTATGTTTGTCGTTTGCAGTGCTTAATTCACAATCTTTGTATAATATTCGATTGAATGTTTGTCGTTTGTCCGGTGTTAATTAAAGTAACATAAACGATACAACATAAAAACGATACTAATAACATAAACGATAGATATAAAACGATACCAATACTTGAAAACTAGAAAATGACAATAACATAAACGACTTGAAAACTAGAAGATGACAATAACATAAACGATACAACATAATAACGATACTAATAATACTAAATTTAACAGTTTAGTAATAATACTAAACGATACTAAAACATTTCTTCATCTTCTTCGAAAACTAAATAGAGAGAAATGCGATTGGAACGCCAATTCAATGTCTCTTTTATACCGTTCTACTCATCTTCGGTACGGAGATATTTAGCGGATATTTCCGGAACATAGTCATCTTCGTAATACAACACGTCAGTGTGTTCAAACAGAACCATTTCTTTCAAAAAACATAACAGGTCCTCTAAACCTGCGTGGCGAACATCAATTTCTTTGAATATAGATTGAGAACTACGGGCATAATCGTAATCTCTCCTTTCATTACGGAAATTACTTCCGTAATAAACTTCCACTGAGACAATCATCGGCGCAACGATAGTCATTTTGTGTATTGTTTGTGTGTAATATATGTGTGTGTAGATTGTGTGTGTTTGATGATAAGTTGTTCAGCTTGTTAAATAGAAAAAAAACCTTATTATTTGCGGCGACTCTTTTGCGGCGAGGTGCAAATTGGAGGGAATTTTTTTTGCAGGAAAAAATTGGAGGGAAAAAGTACCATTATTTGCGGCGAGGTGCATCGCCGCAGAAAAATATATTCAACGCTTTGACGTCTGTCATAAAAAGAAAAGGAAAAAGAAAATAAATTACCGATTATTTGCGGCGAGAGATAAAAAGTATCGCCGCAAAAAAGGATGGACCCATCTGTGGCTAGAAAAGGAGTCAAAGAACGTGAATTTTTTGGCGTTTAGTGGCTTATTTGCGTCGACCTCTAAGCGCCGCAAAAAATGGTCGACGCCTGTTATGTTTTTTCTTGTAGTGTTTGCCTTAGCTCTTGAACATGTCTTGAATCCTTGAACTTGATTATCATCAACTTGAGTCGCACAGGAAGAAAATTTGAGGTACATATGCTAGCTAGTTTCATATCCATACATGGTACACAACACAAAATGCAATTGTACCATCATAACAAGTATAATAAAGACACCCATTCATAACAATTAAAGTAATATGATATTTTCGATGTTCTTGAGCACTCCATTTCACTAAACATAATACGTACACATCTAAAAGATACCGTACAATCTCTATATCTCAATTCTCAATATATATATATATATATATATATATATATATATAACAAACACAAAAATAGATTATCCAAATTTCTATCTATTAATCCAACCCGTTCATTAGTAAATATCCACTTAATCTACACCCTTAAAATCTCCATCTCATGATTATGACCTCATAATCTCAATCAATAATAGTAATTAGACTAAATTACCCCTCAAATTAAAAACATACGGGTGGTACAATTAAATTTAGGGTTTTAAACCTTCACATTCATTCACAATTTTCATACATAAAATCCCTAGGTTTCTCCCTAAATGCTCGCCACTGATGAAAATTATTATGATGTAGAACATAATTTCGATTTCTGAATTAGGTAACAGTCTAGCGGCTGAAAGCGATGAAGATCCATTTCCCTATCCCTTTGTAAGGAAATCCTTACAAATTGAATATTTATAATTCATATTAATTCAGGTTTGACTCTTTCTACTGAACAAATTGAATATTTTTAGTTAGGTCTTGCGATTTATGCTCTTATGGTTAGGTTTTTAGATGAATCAGTGATTTTGTAATTGATTATGTATTTGAATTTATTTGGGTTTTGGTAAATTTATCAGCCATTTTTGTTTAGGAATTAAGGCCTTTGGGAATGAAGATCCGCTTCTTGGGGTGATGAGGTTATTTCTTTTTAACTTTTTGTTTCTATGGAATTATTATGTTACATCATATATATACATCAACTTTAGATGTAGTTATCAATAATAATGTGGGGTATTAAAAGTAACACTAGATAATACTTTCTACATATGTTGATGGTATATTATGTGTTTGTTCAATTATTAGTGATGTTTTTAAGAAATATATCAGAGTTATGTTTGTAGAATGATGAATGTAATTGAAGAGATTACTATGTACTAAATTTGTTTTAGTTCTTTGTTGAGATTGCCATGCTAATGTATGCCTTATTTCATGTTTTGGTACAAGCATAATGTATTGCAAAATCCAAAGTTTATCCCTTATATTGCAAAATCCAATGGCATTCCGTCAAATGCAACTGCATTGGACGTTTATCCATGTTATTGGACAGTCCCAGCAGAAAATATATCTTTCTCTGATTAGAATGTGTAGTATAGTGTGTGTGTGTATATATACTCTGTATATAATACTGTTTTTCTCCTTATAATTCCACTGTTTAGTTTTATATGCATGTTAAGTGTGATAAAAATTATGTAGCCTTGTGTTGATTCTTTACTTTTTGGTGTCAATATCGATATATAGCAGTATCAAGTCTTTGGTATTTATATTTAATTTTATATGCATGTTAAGTGTGATGAAAATTATGTAGCCTTGTGTTGATTATTTAGTTTTTAATGTCATATTCGATTGATTGCAGTATCAAGTCATGGGTATTTGGATTAACAAGCCTACAAATACATGGGTTCTGCTACTTTAAGTCAGGTGCTATCAAGTCATGGGTATTTGGATTAACAAGCCTACGGATACATGGGTTCTGCTACTTTAAGTCAGGTAAGAATTGTATATTTCATTTTTTTTTTTGTTAGTATATATATATATATATATATATATATATATATATATATATATATATATATATATATATATATATATATATATATATATATATATTTTGCAAGATAGTAAATATCTTATTTTCATATTTACTTATAAATTCATATGACTATGATACACTATAGTCATTTGGATATTTTGAATCCGCATTTTTTGATCTCAAATTAGTCATGGTAACTTTATTGAGAACTGCACGATTCTCATTCTATTATGTTCTCTTTGAAAATATTGTGATAATATAGTCCTTGAAACATAAATACATGTAAACTTTTGGGATGTTATAAATCCTCTATGTCGACATAGTGAATTTATATTGGTCGGGAACTTTATTACTTGGTTATGTTTGTATCAAAAGCGATTAAGAGTAATAACCAGTTGAGCCTAACTATTATATGAGGTTTTGTAGGTGGAGTACTTCAGACTTTGAAGCTTTCGACCGAATTCCGGTTAAAACGTTAACATCTCGATATTGTGTAGAAAGAATCAAATGGTTAATTGTACTATATCAGATGATGTTTAACAGAAAAAGACAACATGTAGGTAACTACCTTTTAACGAATTTACTAGTGGTATTTAACCAATAAAACATGGACAAAGATGTGTTTAAGATCGCCAGGGATCAAATTTATGTAAAGCGAACTGTCATTTTTTCATTTACTTTTTCGTTAACCAAGCAAAAAAAAATTTCGCTTTGATTCACGATTTTGACTCTACTGTGTATATAATATTATTCAACTTTTCTTTTAGAAAAGACATGCCACGAGACTGATGCTCATTTAGACTGTTAGAACCATTGATGCAAGGGAGCTTAAGCAAAATAATTTATGAAGTACTGAATTTACTACTTGCCGGAGGTCGAGGCTCCATTCTCATTCGGCGGTAAGCATTTTCAATATCTTCAAATAGTTTCTTCACAGTCTACCGCTTTGTGAAAGGAAGGCTTCATAAGCAATCTAATACATGTATTAATCAAACGTAATTTGCTTTTGCAGGGTTGGTGGACCTTTTGCATGTAACCACCTCCTCTATTCAATCTTCCATTTATCGAGTGGTTTATGAAGAAAAAAAAAATTGAATCTTAATTGTCTACTTTTATTATTCATGATATATGTACGTATCGCTTGATGACAACTATATTTAGATAAGGAGATCTAATTTCCTATCAAATTGTATGTCCACTCATCGAGTTATACCGAGTTTTACAACACTATTGAATGTTTGATGTTTTGGGTTTAGTGGCTAATGCTAATCCACCTTACTACTCAATTTGCAATATGAATTTCACTTTGATGTGACTCAAGAATTTGTAATCACCATCAATAAAATGTTTACTACAAAAGTTGTGCATATGTGTGCTTATTGTAGGTCAGGAATTGGTTGAAGATAACCGATGGTGATATGTATGCTTAAAACAGAACATCATGAAAATAGTATGTCAGTACACTAACCATTGATTTGTAGTTCAACCGGTAGTGGCCCGCCTCTCTTAGCGAAAGGTCAGGAGTTTGACTCCGCTGGACTGCAACATTGCACTCAATGTTATCCCGAATATGAAGTATCAACTCAAGTCGCATCTCGCTTAATGCGGGGGCAGCGGGGAGGGGGTTTTACCGACCATGTGCTCGGATTGGTCAGGGTTTCTTCCAGGGAAGTAGTTGAGGCGGGTTATGCAACTACGGGAGATGAACGCGTTGATAGTTAAGTTCTCCCTGAGTGATTTGAAACTAATGTAAAAAAAAGTATGTCACTACACTAAGAGGTACTCCACTTTTCCGGTTGTTACAACTTTGATGGAAGTTTAAGCGCATACTACATTTGGTGAATGCCTTGAATATACAGGCAAGTAAATTATTAGGGTAACTAGCTTGACCACGGCATGAGATTCATGTATTCATGTGCGATGTATGTTAGTTTGATGGATTTTAAGTCTTAGATATCTATTTAAATGAAAAAACACATGGTTCAATGAGTTATCTCCAATCAAAAGTTTTTTATGGATCCGTTTTATATATATATATATATATATATATATATATATATATATATATATATATGTGATAGAAGTTCAGTGTAATGGTTTTTAACTTTGTGTTATTTGTATTGTTTTTCAGGTTATAAATTGCTAAATGTATTATCAGTAATTTAACTTTAGTACTCTAACTAATTCGATTTATTAATAACCTAACAATTCAATTTTTGATTCGTCCCTAAAAAAATCCCGCGAATTCGCGGGTTTTAAGCTAGTTTAACATGTAAACATACACAAAATTCATACAATTACTTTCAATTTTCGTATTCTCTACGAATACTTCCAGAAAAAAAATTTAACAATTAGTCACGCCTTAACAAACATAAGAATGAATAATTTACAAGTTGCGTGTATTTGCATGTTTTAACGACACAAGTCATGCAGGCCAATTATCGCATGAATTATTATGTATTAGTTGGTGTAGGAGTATTGTAAAATAACATAATGCACTTATATGTATTTTTTGATATTTGATAATGACCAAACCATCATTTACTTCCAAATTTGTTTAATTTGATAGGAACTTAAGATTCTGGCACATGCTATTATAACGCTATGCTTACTGTCAACATATGGTGTCTATCTTTCCTGCCATTCAAATGCTATCTTTGATAAATAATCGGTTAACTTGACACCATGATATGATGCTGTAGTTTTGTGTTAATATTGGCGGCTTCTTATAAATATCTTGCTCCCACCATAAGTTCGTTATTGACATTTTAAAGTCTTTGTTTATTAACTTTAACTTTAAGTTTTTTTATTTGTGTTATACAATATTTATTAAGAACTTTATGAATGAATTAAATTTTAAATGTGTTTTCATTCATATAATTTTTATTAAATATTATATAATACAATTATAAATATTTACTGTTAAAATTGAAAAGACAAATAAAGATTTTGAAGTTGGGGTCCGATTCCTATCAGTCCACAACTTCAAGTCTTTGGCTTAATATTGTTGCAACACGTACAACGATCGAAGGTTTGGATATCAGTTTTAAAGATTCTTCCAAAAAGGTCATCGGCAACGGAGCAGACACAAGCTTTTGGACGGATCAGTGGGCGGGTAACTTCAAGTTGTGTGAGCGATTTCCCCGTTTGTTCAGGCTCGAAAACAATCAGGCCTGCAATGTAACGACCCTGGATTTTTCCAACTTTTATTAATAGTATTTATTATTAATGCTTGCGTTTTATTAAATGTATTTATATACATTTACTCGTTGGCGTATTTAACTTTACATGTCCCGACTTGTCTTTGTGACACACGTACTTTTCACGAATAATATTTTGGATATTATTTACGTTCATGATTAATTATAATTAATCATTTTTAATTAACTAATGCAACCAGTTAATTACTTGGGCTTTGTTTATTTATTTGTTACTTACTTGGACTTGTGCTTTTATTAATGTACATGAACTTGGAAGCCCACCCTACTTTCTTAATGGACTTGTAAGCCCATCTTTTAAGCTAGTGATTCATTAAGACTAAAACAAGGTTAATTAGCTTAATTAGAAGACAAAGTGTGCAAGCATGCTAGCACCAAGCTCCCATGCAACTTAACTTTAATCTATTCTAAGCTTTCACCATTCTCCCACATTAGAAAGTTGAAGCTTGACTTGCCTCTTTGGGACACCCCAAACCGTCGGCCACCTAGGGAGAAAAGAGGATTCAAACTTTTTTTTTGTTACTTATTTACTTGTATTACTTCACATTTACACACACTTCATTTTACACTTTCATTTCTCTCATCTTTTCTCTCTACTTTGTAAGTAAACAAGCTTTATTCTTCTTCTTCTTTTCCTTTGAAAACCGCCACCATCATCATCATCAATTTACTTGTTCTTTGTTTGTTGTTTACTTACTTGTTGTTTGTTGTTGTTAAAGATCAAGTTACCTAGCTTGTATCTTCATATAATCTTGGTTACTTTCATCTTTGTTTGATGAAGAACCAAGAACAAGAATCTAAACTTGTTAGTTTATGGTTCTACACTTAAATGTTTTCAAGATCTAAAGTTCGTAAGCTTGGTGATCTTCTTTGTGTTCATGTTTTGTAGACTTGAAGTTCATTTTCTTAAGATCCAAACTTTGATTTGAATCTTCTCAAGTATGAAACAAACATGAGCTTAATACTTGTAACTTTAGTTTATTTCTTCATTTTATTTATTTAAAGTTGTGATTTTGTTAAATTGGTCAAGTATTACTAGTTAATCTTGATCTCATATTTCTTGAAACTAAAGTTAACTTTATAAGTTCAAGAACATGGAAGTATAACTTTCTAGTTATAACTTCAAACAGTTATGTTGGATCTAAGTTTATATAGCTTATAGTCTTCTAATTTTGTGGTAAATAAGAGCTTACAAGCTTACATACATTTTACAAGATGAAAATCTAAGTTTCATAACTTATGGTTTCATTAAAGTGAAGATCCAAGTTCTATAACTTAGGATCTAACTTAAGGACACTAGATCTAGACTTTTTAGTCTAGGATCTTCAAGATCTAGCTAAGATCTAAGTTCTACAACTTAAGATCTTGATTATTTAGTTTACTTTCAAGTTTGTAGCTTAATATTACTATTAGAACTCTTGTATGTGTCGGATCTAAGATCTTGATGTAACTTTGGTTCATCAAACTACTTACGACTCTTAAGTGAGTTGTGCTACATATCTTAGACTTACACTAGTGTTATGATGGTCAAAACTTGGTTAAGATGATGCAAACACATCAACGAGTTGTACACTTGAAGCTATACGCATCAAGGAAGAGAACCGTGATGAGCATCAAGCACCAAGAACCCACCGGAACACCTTTACTTACTGTTTCTGGAACTGATCAGACCACCTGGGCTACTGGAAAGTTGATTTTCAGTTAGTTCGGTTCGAGTAGATGATTTTCCGTTTAGACCTCGTCTTAATCCGAGTTACGGTTTAGGATCTATGGCCTCCCGAAAGTCACTACACCCTATTAACGTTGTGCTGAAATTTCTGACCTACTCGCACTTAAACCGTCACCACAGTCAAACAAAGACGAGTTTGGTTCTGTAAATTGGTCAGTACCTAGGGGACTCATATACGGATCCATGGCCACTTGTCTCACCTCATTTCAGTTTGTATAGAGGTCGTGGCGACTGAACGAAGTCAGCCCTTGTTTCAAACCCTAGTCTTGACTTAAAACTTACTTTACACTTTTTGTTTAATGATGAATGATGATGGTACTTAAGACCTAATTTACATACTTTTAAACCTTTAGGAACGATTTACTGACTTAGTAACTTTTGACTTAGGTTGAGGACCTTTCGGACCAACCACTTGCTTACTATTCCCGCGTATCGACTTTTACTACTTTCCACTGTGAGTTATAGCATCCCTTTAAACTATTTTGGGAACTGAGAATACATGCGCATTTTACGTTTTACACACTAGGCACGAGTACTTAAACTTTATATATGTGTGGGTTATACAACGGCATAAACTTTCCCCTTAGCTCGGTAACGTTTAGTCATTGGTCTTGGAACCGGTGAACGCGAATCTTAGATATGGATCCATAGGGTTTGACATCCCCACTCGGGCTAGTAGCGCTAGCATTTAACGGGTGTTTAATACTTCGTAAACTTACGCACTTGCCAAGTGTACTTTTAGGGGGTGTTATTTACGTTAAGTTAGTTATCAAGTGCCCACGGTTATACATATACTTTTCATACTGTTTTGAAACACTGAAATCTCGTGGCCTACCTTACATTACTGTTATACTTAAACTATAGCTCACCAACCTTTGTGTTGACGTTTTTAAGCATGTTTTTCTCAGGTGCTTAAGGTTTGATTGCTTCCGCTGTAGTTGCCATGCTTTGTAGACTCCCGCTGCGCTTATTAGAGATGTCTTCGCATGAAACGTTTACTTTGCATTCAAACTTTATTACTTTTGAACAATGAATTTGTAACGACCTATGGGTCACGTACTATTATTATCACTTTCTATTCGTAGAAGCACACTATCGGTTGTTAAACATTTGACGTTGGTTATGACGTCACCTTTTCTTATGAATGTAAACTTATTTTAAAACAGCATATAGTGTTTGACCTTGTAATGATCCTGTTGTTGATGATCAGAGCATGCTGCTGCTTACTTTTACTGCTATATGTCTTATACTGTTACTTGCTTTCACTACTGCATGCTATTATCTGCTTTCGATTGCATGATACTTGTCGCTATTGCCATGCTACTTACTGCTATAGATGATCTAGACTGTCGTAGTTACTTTGCCTAATACGTGCTTGCTTTATGACTTACTGACATGAAAAAAGTTATTTTTCCTTGTTCAGATGTCGGATATCCCGCCTGTTATCATTTTGGAGAGCGACTCAGACTCATCCGCCACCTCGCCTGCCATTGTTGCCGATTCACAGATCCCGTCCTCTTTATCCTCCAGCGACTCTGGCGCTCCGTCCTCTGGAGACAGTAGCCATGCACCCGACCCAGTGATCATCTCAGATGGACATGAGGATCCACCGGAGATTCCAGCACCACTCATCCCAGGACCCTCGGAGCCACAGTACCATTCCGGTGGTGCTGTGATTCATGGGGAATATGGGGACGTTTCGTTCTGTAATGAGCATAATCATTGGGCTAGATGCCTACCTGATGGATGTGTCGTGCCGATTCCACCCAGCAGATACCGACTGATGACTACCGGCCGAGCACATCTACCTTCCGATGATTCTGACGACTCATCATCTGACGACTCATCATCCGATGACTCTAGCGACGATGATTCTGACGAGGACCCTGAGGAGGCACCCGTGCAGCCACCCTCTACCCCGCCGAAGAAGCGGTATCGTTTTGACGGTACCGTTATTCCAGGGGTTAACGGAGGTAGGTCGTTCGTTAACGCACATGGACTGAAGGTTAGAGTTACCGCCCGTAAGCGGATTTTGCCGTATCCTGCTGATCCATTCATACGTAAGGCTCCCCGTTACACAGCATCTACTTCTGGTGCTGGACCGTCTGCACCACCAGCTCTACCAGCATCATCTGCACCACCGGCACTGCCTGCACCATCAGCACCGCCTGCTCCACCAGCCTCTCCCTCTGTCGAGGAACTAACAAGGGAGGTGGATATCCTCCGTGCTCGGGTAACTGAGCTCGAGGACCAGGTGTCCCACATGATGGACATCCTTTACCCACCGTCACCATAGGGCTTTTGCATTAGGTTTCGTTATGTAATCCCGTTTGTAGTTTCATGTTTTTCTAATGTATTGTACGAATCTTATGTGGATGTATGCAACTTTTTATTAATGAATGGAACTTAGTGTTGTTTAATCTTTGTACGGTGTTCCATTTACATTACTGTATGATGATTTTGTGATATCTGTCTCTAGTTGCATTACTTAATTAACATGTGTTGTGCTGATTTCATGTTGGTTGCCATATACTATATTATTATTTATTGAAAACTGGGTTTTGACTTGAGTCAAAATTTTTGTTTAGAACATCAATGGCCAACGGAAGATCAACGCCCACCGCAGTACAGATCGAAGAAATGATCACTGAACGAGTAGCCGCAGCTTTAGCGAAAATGAACCACCAAGCCCCACCAGTTAACCAGCCTATTCGTAATGGGTGTACTTATAAGGAATTCCAAAGCTACAAGCCCCACAACTTTAGTGGTACTGAGGGGCCAGTTGGTCTCACTAGGTGGTTTGAGAAATTAGAATCTGTGTTCCGTGTAAGCAACTGCTCAGAGATGAACAAAACAAAGTATGCCTCATGAACGCTGTCGGACGGCGCACTAACCTGGTGGAACACACTTGCTCAAGCCAAGGGTATTGATGAGGCGTATGCTACCCCGTGGGAGGAATTTAAGGGGGCCATGATTGAAGAGTATTGCCTCAGGACAGAGATACAGAAGATGGAAACTGAGTTTTGGGGACTAAATGTGGTAGGAAACGATCTTGATAGTTATAACCGAAGGTATCTGGAATTAGCTCTGATGTGTCCCACGATGGTTACCCCAGAGTTTAAGCAAATGGAAAGGTACTTGTGGGGACTTCCTAAGACCATTAAGGGAAATGTCACCTCTTCAAAACCAGCTGATGTCCCGGAAGCAATGCGCATGGCGCACACCTTAATGAACCAAATTATCAGCGATGAACCGAAAAACGCTAAATCCGAATCGGGTAGTAGTGAGAAGCGTAAGTGGGACAATAACAAGGGGAGAGTCTATGATCAAAACCCGGCTAAGCGACATGAAGGTTTCAAGGGAAACAACCCCAACCCTAGCTCGAACTCTAACTACAAGGGTAGTCTGCCGCATTACAAGAGATGCTACAAGCATCACATCGGGTACTGCAACGTGGTCTACGAAAAATGTAAAAGGACTGGGCATATTGGCAAAGACTGCAAGATCACCACACTGAACGTGAAGACAAATCCTACTGGACCGAGAAAGTGCTATGAATGTGAACAGACGGGCCACTTCAGAAATGAGTGTCCCAACAAGCGAAAGGACGGCAGACCACCACGTGGCAGAGCTTTCAACATAAACGCAAGGGATGCCTGTGAGAACCCCGACTTGGTTACAGGTATATTTACTATCAACAATCTATTAGCTTCTGTCCTATTTGATACTGGTGCCGATAGAAGTTATGTATGTAGACACTTTTGCTCTAAGATAAATTGGTCGTTAGTTCCTTTAAAGGAGAGTATGCTTGTAGAGGTAGCCAATGGAAAACTTGAGAAAGTTGACCAAATTAGCTGAGGAGCTATTATCAATATAGCTGGTGTGGATTTCAAGATTGACTTGATACCCATTAAGTTAGGAAGCTTTGATGTTGTTCTCGGTATGGACTGGTTGATCAAGATAAGGGCTGAAATTATCTGTGGAGATAAAGCTCTTCGTAACGACTAACGATGACTTAACGACTCAGTTAAAAATGTATATACATGTAGTGTTTTAATATGTATTCTTACACTTTTGAAAGACTTCAAGACACCTATCAAGATACTTCTACTTAACAAAAATGCTTACAATTACATTCTCATTCATTTTCATCAACAATTTTACTCGTATGCACCCGTATTCGTACTCGTACAATACACAGCTTTTAGAAGTATGTACTATTGGTATATACACTCCAATTATTAGCTCTTAGCAGCCCATGTGAGTCACCTAACACATGTGGGAACCATCATTTGGAAACTATCATGAAATATCTCATAATATTACAAAAATATTAGTAATCATTCATGACTTATTTACATGTAAACAAAATTACACATCTTTTATATCTAATCCATATACCAACGACCAAAAACACCTAAAAATACTTTCATTCTTCAATTTTCTTCATCTAATTGATCTCTCTCAAGTTCTATCTTCAAGTTCTAAGTGTTCTTCATAAATTCTATAAGTTCTAGTTTCATAAAATCAAGAATACTTCCAAGTTTGCTAGCTTACTTCCAATCTTGTAAAGTGATCATCCAACCTCAATAAATCTTTGTTATTTACAGTAGGTTATCTTTCTAATTCAAGGTAATACTCATATTCAAACTTTGGTTCAATTTCTATAACTATAACAATCTTATTTTGAGTGATGATCTTACTTGAACTTGTTTTCGTGTCATGATTCTGCTTCAAGAACTTTCAAGCCATCCAATGATCCTTTGAAGCTAGATCTATTTGTCTCTTTTTCAGTAGGTTTATCCACAAAACTTGAGGTAGTAATGATGTTCATAACATCATTCGATTCATACATATAAAGCTATCTTATTCGAAGGTTTAAACTTGAAATTACTAGAACATAGTTTAGTTAATTCTAAAATTGTTCGCAAACAAAAGTTAATCCTTCTAAATTGACTTTTAAAATCAAATAAACATATGTTCTATATCTATATGATATGCTAACTTAATTATTTAAAACCTGGAAACACGAAAAACACTGTAAAACCGGACATACGCCGGCGCAGTAACACCACGGGTTGTTTTGGGTTAGTTAATTAAAAACTATGATAAACTTTGATTTAAAAGTTGTTCTTCTGAGAAAATGATTTTTCTTATGAACATGAAACTATATCCAAAAATCATGGTTAAACTCAAAGTGGAAGTATGTTTTCCAAAATAGTCATCCAAACGCCGTTCTTTCGACTGGAATGACTACCTCTTACAAAAACGACTTGTAACTTATATTTCCGACTATAAACCTATACTTTTTCTGTTTATATTCATAAAATAGAGTTCAATATTAAACCATAGCAATTTGATTCTCTCAAAACGGATTTAAAACGAAGAAGTTATGGGTAAAACAAGATTGGATATTTTTTGATTGTTGTAGCTACGGGAAATATTGTAACAATTCTATACAAATCTTATCCTAGCTAACTTATATTGTATTATACATGTATTCTAATATATTATGTAATCTTGGGATACCATAGACACGTATGTAAATGTTTTGACATATCATATCGACCAGTGGCCAAGTCTTACTTCCCGACGAAGTAAAAATATGTGAAAGTGAGTTATAGTCCCACTTTTAAAATCTAATATTTTGGGATGAGAATACATGCAGTTTTATAAATGTTTTACGAAATAGACACAAGTAATTGAAACTACATTATGTGGGTGAATGATCGAAGCCGAATATGCCCCTTTTGCTTGGTAACCTAAGAATTAGTAAACCGATCTACTAATTGACGCGAATCCTAAAGATAGATCTATTGGGCCTAACGAACCCCATCCAAAGTACCGGATGCTTTAGTACTTCGATGTTTTTTTATCATGTTCGAAGGATTTCCCGAAATGATAGGGGATATTCTTATATGCATCTTGTTAATGTCGGTTACCAGGTGTTCACCATATGAATGAATTTTATCTCTATGTATGGGATGTATATTGAAATATGAAATCTTGTGGTCTATTATTATGATTTGATAATATATAGGTTAAACCTATAACTCACCAACATTTTTGTTGACGTTTTAAGCATGTTTATTCTCAGGTGATTATTAAGAGCTTCCGCTGTTGCATACTAAAATAAGGACAAGATTTGGAGTCCATGCTTGTATGATATTATGTAAAAACTGCATTCAAGAAACTTATTTTTGATGTAATATATTGTTATTGTAAACCATTATGTAATGGTCGTGTGTAAACGGTATATTTTAGATTATCATTATTTGATAATCTACATAATGCTTTTTAAACCTTTATCGATAAAATAAAGGTTATGGTTGTTTTAAAAATGAATGCAGTCTTTGAAAAACGTCTCATATAGAGGTCAAAACCTCGCGACGAAATCAATTAATATGGAACGTTTATAATCAATATGAACGGGACATTTCAGTTGGTATCAGAGCGTTGGTCTTAGAGAACCAGAAAATTGCATTAGTGTGTCTTACCGAGTTTGTTAGGATGCATTAGTGAGTCTGGACTTCAACCGTGTTTTTCTTCAAAAACGATTGCTTAACATTTTTTGTTGGAAACTATATATTATTAACATGTAAATATTATGTGATATATTAATCTCTTAACGTATTTGATATTGTGTGATAGATGTCTACCTCTAGTACAAATCCCATTGATTCACATAATAATAATGAAGAGTTGAATATATTTTGGGAAGATTCACAAATTCCCGAAGAGGAACCGGAAGAGGAGGAATCGGAAGAGGAGGAACCAGAAGAAGAAGAGGTTCCGGAGGAAGAAATATTGATACCTATAGTAAATCGATTAAATAAAAGAAAATCCTCAACCAACGAACCAAAGTTAATAATTGTCAATGGTGTTTCCGCAGAGGAAGCAAAATATTGGGAAGATTACCAATTTTCTGATGAATCGGATCCCGATGAGGATTCCGATGATGTTATAGAAATTACCTCGACCCAATTTAATAAAGCGAAAGAAAATAATAGGGGAAAAGGTATAAAAATAGAGAAACCCGATTCCAACCCCTATGAACTTTATATGTATCGACAACATCCGTATTTCCTAAAATGTAACAATGATCCGGGAACCTCTAAACCACCAAGTTTTTCTAAACCATTATGGAAAACGACGGCTCTTATTAGAGGAACACTGATATCGCATATTTCGTATGCGTTTTCCTTAGCGATATCTGGTACATTTTGGTCCTTTTGGATACGATTTGGTGTTATTTTGATAAGTATTGTGAAAGTTGGAGTTCTAAGGCCAAGGAGATGAATTTTGAAGATATTTGATGGTTTTTAGTGATTTTATATGAAAGCAAGTGAAAGGGATTGGTTTGATTCGAGTTTGGTTCGAAAACAGGTGATATTAGTGAGTTTTCAGCTCAGATTCAGCAAAAAGGGGTCTGGAGCGCCACTCCAAAAGGTGGCGCGCCGCTCCATTAGGCTAGAAAATAAGTTCGACAGTTTGCAGGAGTCCAGAAAGCAGAATTGCAGCTATTGGCGCGCCACGCAGTGTTTTGGCGCGCCACGTGACATCTTGGAGCGCCGCGCCATGTCCAGCCCGGTTCAGTTTTGTTTCCTATTTAAAGCCCGAAAAATACCCTAACTTTACACTTTCGCATCCAGACGATTTCCAGCAGCTTTTTGACGAACCAAGGTGATTTTTGGGGTTTCTCAAGCTCATTCTAACACATCAATCATTCCGGAAACAAGTCTCGATCCGTCTATCAATTAAGAACACAATTTTCATTAGGTTTAATTCTTATCATCATTATGAATACTCTTAATTGTTTATTTGTGATTTTTGCTCTATCCATGATTGGCTAAGCTTTTAATGTTTGTCTAGATTGAATATTCGTATGTGTATGGATGTACTTTAATGTTTTATTGATTAATGCATGATAATTATGAGTTTTGATTAAGAACCATTCTTGTGGGTGTTGATTATTGTTACTAGGTTAATTAGTGATCTTGTTTGAACAAAGGGAACCCTGTTTCAATTTAGTACACTAGTTTTCAATTGATTTGTCTTAACCAATTGGGTGCTTACTGGACCAAGGGGGTAAACCGGGTAACAAGGATTAAACAAAACAGGGGTGAATTGTGTGGAGCGAACGAGTAACCAATTGAATCTTAATCTTGTAGTTAGTTAATTACTAAGTCACAAACGAAAGAGGTCTTTGGTGAAAGGGAACCCTAAGCCAATAAATCTAAGTTTGACGTGTTGCTAAAAGAGAACTCTGGGTAAACCGACTTTGTAGTTGCATGTATTGATAAATTGAACTGGTGTTTAATAACAAATCATCCGACACTACGAATAGGAGATCTAGGCGAACATTCTTTTATCCATTGAATTCAAATATCTTTACTTTTTGTTGAGTCAGCATTTATTTCTATAAACTTAAAAACACAAAAATATTGTCTTTTACTTTTAATCAATCTTTGATTTGGCTAATCGTTAAATAGCCACACAAAACAACTATCTCGTACTTTCGATTTTCATAGATTAACTTAGTTTATTTTATTAGTTACAATCTTAATTCTCGCGTTTAAACTGTCCTTGGAACGATTTCGGAATTACCAATTTTATATTATTACACGATCGGGTACACTGCCCGTTAGTGTGTAGTAATCTTTAAACCGGCATTTTCTATTATAAATTATAGACACGATTTTACACATCAAGTTTTTGGCGCCGCTGCCGGGGACAGTTGTGTCGAAAATTAAGATTGTTATCTAATTGTTTTTAGTTTAGTTTAGTTATAGTTTATTATTTCTTTTCGTTATTCTCAGTTGAATCGGTGCGTTTAATTAGTTGTTAGTTGTGATTTCGCAGATAACAGGTAGTGCATGCCACATACGCGTTCTTCTAATTCTCCGATTCTTCAAGCATTTGCAGAACCCGAAAGAGAGTTATTCAGAGCTTTAAGTCAAGAGCAACAGTCTACAGTGGATTCATCTTTTTCTTCGAGTGCTAATATAATTAATTTGGGAAGTAGTTCTGAGACTGTGGTGCCCGATACACCACCTGAAATCAGAGAAGAAGAAGAATCTTACATTTCATTAGATCTTTTCGAGACTGAAGATATGGCTGACCAAGAACAACCACCTCGTCCTCAGACTATGGCAGAAAAGTTGAAGGTCACACGAGGGGACCAAGGCAATTCGATTACTCAACCGAACATCACTCAGCCTTTTCAAATTACAGGGCCGGTCCTGAGTTTGATTTCTTTTGACTGCCAATTTCATGGAAAGGATAGTGAGGATGCTAACGAGCATCTTCGTGTTTTCAATGATGTTTGCAATTTGTTTAAGTTGCATGAGGTTGCCGATACGTTGATCAAGACAAGGCTTTTTCCTTGGACTCTTAAGGGAGAAGCAAAGAGATGGTTAGATAAGTAACCAGAGGATACGATTACCTCTTGGGAGATTTTGATGGATAAGTTTTTATCGAAGTTTTTCCCTGCGTCTCGAGCTGCTAGACTTTAAGCAGAAATTTCTCAATTCAGACAAAAGAGCAGCAAGATACTATTTGATGCTTGGGACCGTTATTCTAATATGCTACGCTCGTGTCCGCAACACGGGTTGAATGATTTACAGAAGGTCCAGATTTTCTACAAGGGTTGTGACATCCCAACTCGTCTGACTATTGATCAAGCAGCAGGAGGTACGTTAATGGATAAGACCGAAGAAGAGGCGCTAGAGATAATTGAAAAGCAAGCGGCTTATTCTCACGAATGGCATCAAGATCATGAGTCATTCCATTCAGCTTCAGTTAAGATGAAACGACCCGTCCTTATCCCCCTGGACGAAGTCATCAACATCTGGTCCCATTGCGATGATAGACTCCAAGTAATGTCCTTAAAATGAGCAAATGCACAGCGGAAGACTTAATTCGTACCTGAGAATAAACATGCTTAAAAGTGTCAACCAAAAGGTTGGTGAGTTCATAGGTTTATCATAACAATCATTTCAATATATTAATAGACCACAAGATTTTCGTTTATAAATATATGTACACTCGCAAGTGTATAAAACCGTTCTGCTTATGTTGAGGCCTCAGTAACCAACCTTAACAATAATATAAAATCCTCGAAGTACTAAACATCCGCCCACTAGTTCTTATGTCTAGTGCAGCCTACAGGATGGGGGTGTTAAGCCCGATAGATCTATCTTTAGGATTCGCACTCACATGCTCTTATAACATGTAACTAAATTACCTAGCACATCAATCCGCATAATTATCATTTTTGATCACTTGTCTCTATTTCGTAAAGCATTTATAAAATATTGCATGTATTCTCAACCCAAAAATATATATTGCAAAAGCAATTAAAAAGGGAGCAAATGAAACTCACCATACTGTATTTTGTAGTAAAAATACATATGACGGCATTGAACAACGTAGGGTTGTACTTGGATTCACGAACCTTAAAGGAGTAGCCCTTAAGAAAATGCCCAAGTTCGGGTTGGAACTCGCAACATCCCGCTAACCCGATAATATCCCTATCCATTACTCCGTATCAGTTTTTCTGTTATTGTTATTAAGATTTTAATATCTTTTAACTTAGTTTTCTGTTTTGAATTATCATCATACCCAATATTATCACATCATCATTTATGTAACTGAACATTATCCTCATCATCATTCTCATATGATATCATTATTAATATCAAACCCGTAATCATCATCATCATATACTTCTAATTATCATCATCACCTAATCATTTTCATTTAACCACAATCATATCATCTCATCTTCATGTATCATAATCAACAGCCATCTAAATTGGATTGTTGGCCTAATAAGAACGTAACCCAAACAAAAGCATAATAATCGGTTTCCTTATGGTATTTGCTATATATCTGGCCCAACAAAGAAAAACATAGCGGCCCACAAGTATCATACATAACAACTCGGCCCAATAGCAATGACGGCCCAACCAATTTAAAAGCCCATCAATTAATACGATCCATTCATCAAATGGAATTTGTTTTTGATAATTTTGAACGACAGAAGTGGGAGTAGGAACACAATTATACAGTCATCATTATGTCATCTCTCACTATGATTATTTTCATCTTTTAATACCGACACCATTATACTTTCAATTACGTATCACTTTTCCTACTATTCATTATCTTGTATAACGGCATCATTCTTTTCGGTTTTAGAAATGAAAATGGAAGTGAGCAGTGGTAGTTGTGATTAACAGAAACGGTACGAAGTGGTTTTGATAGTGTTCTTGTTTGAACCGAAAATAGTAAACCATAGCAGTAGCAACAATTTTGGTGTACCTACGATTGAAAGAGACAAGATGGTGGAGGTTGTGATTGTTGGATGGTGAGGTGATTGTGAATGAAACATGAAATAGAAGTTTCGATCATGGTGGTTTCGGGTTGGGAAAAACGACAAGCAGAAAAACGCAGCAAGGTGGTGTTTGGTTGCCGGTGGTCTTACATGGTGATTAATGACGGTTGAGGGTGTCGATGATGATGGATGATCATGGATGCAAGTGTATGTTAGAAAGAGAACAATTCAAACATATATATAGTTATATGTTCGTATATATATGTGTAAAGAAGAAGGGTTGTAAGTAATGAAGATGGTGTGGGTGTAGTTCCAAAAAGAAAAAAAAAATTATGGGAGATGCATGTATGTTGCTTGCATATATATATTTTATGTAGTAGTTATAAAGGAAAGTCCATATTGTTTTGGTTCTAGTATCGATCAAAGAAAAAAAAAATATAGTGGAAGTACTATTTTGAAGGTTGTGTGAATGAAACAAGAAAAAAGAAAAAAAAAATAAGAAGTGGTTATAATTAAATAATATAACTACTTGTTCTAATCAAGAAAAAGAACGGAAAGGAGTAGTTATACTTCAATAATATTCCCACATTTGATTGAATGGAAAAAAAAATACTCTTAATTGTAATATGACAAAGATAAAAGTTACAAAAGCCCGTGAATTTATTTTGGAAGGATTTCGATGGGTTGTGATAGTTATGCATAATGCATAATGGATGTCAACAAGCAATTGACATTTTCCTATAGCTATCTATCAATTAGTGTAATCATCCACTATATTATAATAATATAATATTGATACATATTAACAAAACGTGTAATAAAGGAATTAAATTCTGCCGACAGTTTTTAGGGATACTATATCGGATCCATTGCTAAACAGTTGAAGTATAAAAGTGTTCCTAAAAATCTCAAATTTTTACGTTAAATATATTTAATTATTTCACTCATTAACTCTTTGAAACCTGATAAAAAAGGTTCTATAATTATTTATTTTCTGTTCCAGTTTTTTATGTACAGAGTACTAATATTTAAACTTGAAAAGGTAAAAATATTTTTTTGTCAAATCTATAATCTTCGTAATCACTTTACATTCCAACTTTTATTTTAATCTCTTTCATAAACTCATGTTAAACCTATATGAATGCTAACGAAATATTAACCGAATAATACAAACTTTGACAAATTAAGCTCGAAATCATTAATTCTATATACACTTATATATATTTATATATATAGATTCATTTAAATAACAATCTTATTATAATGCTTATTATTTTACAATTTAGTTCTTACAATTAAATCATATATTATTTCAAATTATATTTTAAATTAATATATATATATATATATATATATATATATATATATATATATATATATATATATATATATATATATATATATATATATATATATATATATATATTTATACATTTAAATATATATGTAACTATT